>NC_067398.1:659383311-659735811 GCF_016432865.1 Antechinus flavipes | reverse complement strand
ACTCATTCAAAACTTGGAAAACCAAAGGCCCCCCATACCTAGACTTTGCCCTCCAATATTCCTTTGAGGTTTTTTGAACATTGCATGTGTAATAAGAGTGCCTTGGACATCAGAGCTAATCAATAAATGTTTACTTACTGATTGATTGATTGATTGTCCTTGAGGGCAGGGCTTTTTTATTCTTGTCTGTGAATCTCTAGTACCTAAAGAAGTAGGGGATTAAATCGCTTGCTGAATGGAATAATTCTAGCCCTGGTTCTATCATCCTGCTATGCCGACCTAGGGCAGTGATAATAAAAGACATGAACATGCTCCATATGTCACTTAACTTGAATCTTTAAAAGGACCCTGTGAAGTATGTGTAGAATTATTATTATTATTATTATTATTGCCTTTCTTTATCTTGCTTCTCTCTACACAACCAGCATATATATATATATATATATATATATATATATATATATATATATATATATATACACACACACACACACACACAGTATCCCCCTTGTTACAATGTAATCTCGAGGGCTGGGTCTGCTTTTGCCTTTCTTTATATCCTCAGCACTTAGCACAGTGCCTGACAGAAGTTTAATAAATGCTTATTGAATGATAGTACTCATTTTACACATGAGGAAACAGCTTCAGAACAATGTGACTTGCTCACGAGCAGATAGCTAGTATCAGCAGTGGGATCTGAACTCAATGTTCCCTGATTCAGTCTTGTGCTCTATCTACTTCACCATGATTCTCAAGTCCTTTCTCCTCTCTGAGCCTCATTTCCCATCTAGAAAAAAACCTCAAAGTTCTTGAAGGATTCTAATCTCCTTTCACTGTCTTATCCAAATCTCTTTTCCTCTCTGAGCCTCAGTTTCTCTATCTGTCAAATGGACTAGCTGATCTCTAAGAAGATCATAGATCTAAGGAAGAAACCATAGAAATCATTTTTGGTTATAGCTACATAGGCAGTAAATAGAATTCGGTTTAGTGTTAGAGTGATCTGAGTCCAAATCCAGCTTCTGGTAGCTGTGTGTGATCCTCAATTAGTCTTTAAACCACTCTTTCCCTCAGTTTCCTCAATTGTAAAATGAGGATTGCCTCCCAGAATTGTAACGATCAAGAGGATATTTATTTATTTATTTGTTTATGTATGTATGTATGTATGTATTTTTGGTTTTATGGATTTTTAAAATTCCCTTTACTTTTTTTTCTTTTTTTTTAATTAAAGTTTTTTTTTTCAAAACATATGCGTGGACAATCCTTCAACATTAGCCCTTGCAAAACTCTGTGTTCCAATTTCCCCCCTTCCCACATGCCCTCCCCTAGATGGCAAATAGTCCAATATATGTTAAACATAGTAGAAATATATGTTAAATCCAATATATGCATACATATTTATACAATTATCATGCCGCACAAGAAAAGAAGAGAAGCAAAATAAAATGCACATAAACAACAACAAAAAGAATGAAAACGTTATGTTGTGAACACACTCAGTTCCCACGCTTCTCTCTGGGTGTAAATGGTTCTCTTCATCACTGAACAATTGGAACTGGCTTGAATCCTCTCATTGTTGAAGAGAGCCATGTCCATCAGAATTGATCATCATATAGTATTGTTGTTGTTGTGTATAATGACCTCCTAGTTCTTCTCATTTCACTCAGCATCAGTTCATGTAAGTCTCTCCAGGCCTCTCTGAAATCATCCTGCTGATCGTTTGTTACAGAACAATAATATTTCATAACATTCATATACCACAATTTATTCAGCCATTCTCCATCTGATGGGCATCCTCTCAGTTTCTAGTTTCTTGTCATTATAAAAAGAACTTCCCCAAATATTTTTGCACATGTGGGTCTCTTTCAAGAGGATATTTATTAAGTGCTTGGTAGATAGTAGTTGCCTAATATATGTTATTTCCTTCCTTCATTTTACAAGTGGGAAGACTGGGGCCCAAAAAGTGAAGGGGCTTGGTAGTAGTAACTAGCAGGTTTTAAAGCCATAGGAAGATCTGTTTCCCTTGTGTCCTAAGTCAGATCCTCCCACCAACCCATGGGGCTGAGTCTTGGGCTGAGTGCAGGGTCTTGTTCTCTCCCATCCTGGGCCTCTGGTACAGATGTCCTTTGTTAGCCATCTCAGTCCCTGCCAGGTAATCTCCTTGGGTTTCCCTAATGAGGTCTTAGTGCAGGGTTAATTCTGCTTTCCGTGGAGGAAGATTAAGCAGGAGGCAGGCTGAAGAACTTGCTCACCGAAGTGATTTCTCCGAATGCTCGGGCTTAGAGCTTTTAAATTCAATTAACTCTGACTCAGCCTGTTGTTCCTCTCCAGCACGGCCACAGCTTGAAACAGTCACTGCTGTTCTTTAATGCAGAGGGAAAAAGCAGGGACCGATTTTGAGATTTTCTCCTAAATGTGTTTTAATTCTCTCAATATGTCAGGGGTGTTGAGAATCTGTGACAGTCAAAGGAGGATTTCCCAAGACTAGAGAGGGAGTCCTGGGCTCTGAGAATGGATGCCCCAGGACAATGCAGGGGGAGGTCAGATGCCAAAAACTACATCCAGCAAGACATTCCAGGAGCTCGCCCACTTCACCCAGTCTTGACCTTGGTTCTGCTGGTGGATGGGTGGGAGAAGATGGAGGAAGAACAGATGCAGACCCTACTTTCAAAAAACCTTTCCTTTATCAGTATTAAGTAGATGCTGATCCAGGCCCTCCCCTCTCAAGGACTTTCAATTCTAAAGAGAAATAGCCCTGTCCCCCCTCCCCCCAATTTCCATGCCTGCCCTCAGAGAACTCCTGTTACTAAATACAGGTTCGGCCCCAGATCTCAGGGAGTACCCATTCTGGGAGGATGGAGAAAGAACAAATCCTGATTCTGCTCTCAATGAGTTTCTCTTCTCAACAGAGTGAGAGGAAAGATAATTAAAGAGCAAGAGGAAAACAAAGATGGAGGACTGGTCTTGAACTCAATAAGATCTGGATTATAGTTCTACCTTTGACCTACACTGGCTCTGTGATTGTGGGTAAGTCACTGAACTTAGCATTCCAGGCCACTCTTTAAGAATCTAAGCTACAGGTGAATTGTTGATCTTTCACCAGAAGAAATAACAGACATACAGACAGAGTCAGAGCGAGAAAAAAGAGAAGAAAGACAGAAAAAGAGATAGAGACACAGAAAGGAGAGACAGAGATAGAGAAACAGAAACAAAGACACAAATGACACGAAGAGGGAGAAGAAAGAGAGGAGAAAAAGAGAGACAGAGGGAGGAGGGAAAAGAAACAGAGGGGGAAGAGAAAAACAAGAGGGAGCCAGAGAAACAGAGAAACAGTAAGAGAGAGAGAAGAGAGGGGAGAGAAACAGAGACAGAGAGAGTCAGATATACAGAGACACACAAAGAGAGACAGGGACAGAGGTGGGGAAGAGAGGAGAGACTGGGGAGAGAGATAGAGGAGAGAAGAGAGAGACAAAGAGAAAGAGAGACAGAGAGAAAAAAGAGAGTGACAAAGAGAATGAGAGAGAGAGAGAAAAAGAGAGAGAGACACACAGAGAGAGACAGAGAGAGACAGACACACACACACACACACAGAGAGAGAGAGAGAGAGAGAGAGAGAGAGATCCTATCATCTAGAATGATCAGGGGAAGCTTCCTAGAAAAGATGAAACAATGATGATGAAACAAAGAGATGGCCTTATTAGAAAGCAGGAGGAAGGAAATAAACATTTGTTAAGTTACTGCATGCACTGTGCTGCTACAGGATAAAGAGAAGGTTGTAGATTGCCCTTGAAAGCTAGGCAGAGGAGTTTAGCATCTTGCAGGAAACAATGATGGGGAACTATGGAAGATTTGTCAATAGCAGAATAACTAGATGAGTGCTTGGGCTGGGTCAGTTTTGTTGGGTACATTAAGATGATTTTATTTTTTAGATTAAAGGAGGAAGTAAATATCATGCTAATGCTGGAAAATATTGGAGAATGTTTTGGTACAAAGTCTAGAAATGGTTTAGTACTGGTTTTCCAGACTAACCTATACCCCAATATAAAATATTAAAGTTATTATGAATGATATTATGAACTTGTTATTACTATATACAGTCAAATTTGTTTTGCCACTAAGGAGACAATATGGCACACTGAAAAGATTACTATCTCTGTAGTGAGAGGGTTTGGGTTTGAATCCTGTCTCTGAAATTTATTGTCCACTTAAAGTTGGTCAAGTCACCTTTTCCTTGGGGCTCAGCAGCTCTTACTTACATTTAGATAAATGGATTTCAAAATATAACATGTTATACCTTGATAAAACACTATTTCAATTCCAGAAGAACTGGCTTTGAGCCTTGCCTTGGACATGTAAAATCTATGTGATCATGAACAAATCACTCAATCTTTTAAACTCAGTGTTCTCATTTGGAAAATGGGAGTAATTATAGCATCTACCTCCCAGGGTTGCTGTAAGGATCAAACGAGATAATATATGCAAAGTGTTTCACAAATCTTGAAGTACTATATAAAAAAAAAGATATTACTATTATTATTTTTGTCCATCATTCCCATTTATTTATTTTCTGTCTGTTTCCTCAATTGTAATATGGGAATAATGATAGCCACCTAATTTGCAGAGTTGTAAAGATTAAGTGAGATATTATTTGTAAAGTGCTTAGCACATGGTAGGCACTAAATGTGTCCTTCCTCTCTCTCTTCTTTCCTACTTTCCTCCCATCATTCTCCTCCTCATTCCCACCCTCCTTCTTCCTTTTCTTTACTTCCTTCCCTCTTTATTTCCCTCCATCCTTCCCTCAATCTTTCCTTCTTTCCTTTCTTCACTTCTGTCCCTCTCTCTCTTCTATCTTTTCTTCCATCTTTCCTCTCTTCCTCCCTCTTTCCCTTCTTCTCTTTCTCTCTCTTTTCTTCTTTCCTTCTTTCCTTTTTTCTTTCCTTCTTTCCTTGCTTCCCTCTGCCTATCATAGTTATTGTCCTTCAGTCTTCTTGTTGTCTTTTTAGTTATTTATATTATTTCATAAAAGTCTTTCCAAAACTATTTGAATTCTTTTACCTTCTAGTGGCAATTCTCAGAAATCAGGAGGTAGGAAGCTGGTGCCAAAGAGAAGGCAGGAGCAGACCTAGAAGGTTCAGGACAGAAAGAAGGAAAGGAAGAAAAAGTGATGACCTAGTCCTCTACTAAGCTGGACAAGCATTACTGAATTTTTTCCAAGGTTCTCTGGGTAGAAATATTATTGATGTCATCATGGTTAATGAGATAATTTTACTGTCAAGATATACTGAGTAATTCAAGTGTTGAGCTGGGCTAAGCAGCAGCTAGGTGCTGAATTTGGAATCAGGAAAATTGAAAGTTCAAATTTCCCTTAGGTTTTTTTTTTAAATGTGTGATCTTGAACAACTCTTTGACCCCCTTAGCCTCAATTTCCTCACATGCAGAGTGGGAATAATAATAGCAACCACCTTCCAAGGTGGTTGTAAAGTGGCTGGTCATTCCCACTCTAAAGGACCCATCATTTTCTGTGGCTGGAGAGTTTTATATAGTGGTGATATTCTAAGGCAGCTTAATATAATGGAAAGATTGGTGAGTTAAAAGTCAAAGGGCATGAGTCCAAATCCTGTCTTTGCTAGTTAGACCTCTATTTCCTTATCTGTAAAATGGGGGAGTTGCCTCTAAGGGTACTTCCAGCTCAAAAATCTTTGTGACTGGGACAGCTAGATGGCCTAGTGGATAGAGTATCAGCCCTAAAGTCAGGAGGACCTGAGTTCAAATCTGATCTCAGACATTTAACACTTCCTAGCTGTGTGACCCTGGGCAAGTCACTTAACCCCAGTTGCTTCAGCAAAACAAAAAACAAAACAAACAAACAAAAATCTTTGTGACTCAGCTTGTGCCAACCCCAGGAAAGAAAGGGCACTAAAATGAGAAGTCAGAATATTTTCCTTAGTGAGAAGGTCCTTGGAATGAATTCCCAAATGAAGTGAAATGAATGAAGTAATGAAATAATACTTAAAGCTTAAAATACTTAAAGATAATACTTTAAAAATAATACAAGTGACTAGGCAGGAGTAAAGATGGAAGGAAAAGTATGGTGCAGTGGATAGAAATCACAAAGAACTTAATTTGTATATAGTTGTTTGCAGGTTGTCTCCTGCATTAGAATGGGTCAGTTTCCTCATCTGTAACATGAAGATAATATTGTCTGTGATAACTATCTCAGAGGGTTGTTGGTATGATCTAAAGGGACAAGAACATGAAAAATGCTTTACAAACTTCAAAGTGCTATAGAAATGTCAGGAATCATTAAACATGATCTTGACAAGGTTCTAGCAGCAGAAGAAGAATAGAGATTTTTGCTTTGAGGTTTTAAAACTTTTAGGTGTTTTTTTTTTCAGTCTTGTCCAACTCTTCATGACCTATTTGGGGTTTCTTGGCAGATCTACTGGTTTGCTGCTTCCTTTCCAGCTCATTTCACAGATGAGGAAACTGAGGCAAACAGGATTATGTGACTTGCCCAGGGCCTTTCAGCTAGTAAGTGTCTGAGGTCAGATTTGAACTCAGGAAAATAAGTCTTCCTGAGGCCAGGCCCAGGGCTCTATGCTATGCTAGGCTGCCCAGGTTTTATACCCTCTCACCTAAATTTTTTTTTAAAATCTTGGGTTTATGAACTTTAAAAACACATATATTGATTATTGTTTTTCAAAGTAATTGGTTTCCTTTATTGTACTATATATATTTTTGGATAATCTTTATTTTCCCTCCTTAGAGAATACTGCTGGTTTTCTCCTGGACTTGTTTATTCCCTCAGAAAGAATGGGGAGAACAAGTTACCTCTGGGGCTAAAAGGAAGATTTTTTTTTGGTTAGGGGACATGCTATGATGGACTCTATGAGAACTTGAGAGATCCTGCCCCCTAATCAGGGACCCTTCTATAGGAATTCTCTTCCCCTTCCTCCAACATCTCACCCCACCCTCACCCTCCTCCTAGCAGCAGAAATCACTCCAAGACTAGAGACTGCAGTCAGTCTGAATTGTAAGCATTTTCATCCAAAGAGAACATCTTTGTGGACAGCTCTGTGCTAGGAACCTCCCAGCCACCATGGCGGCTGCTCCTATTGGTGACTGTCACTCTCTGGCAATCACTGTCTGGGGAACTCAGGCCATCTCTGCTTCTGGGAGTGCACGAATTAGGCAGATGGGAAAGGAGGGTGAGTGGTAGCCAGTTCTGTTTTCAGAGTCTGTTAGAGGCTGCAGAAATTGTTTTGTCCATCTCTGGTTTCTTGGGAGGAAGTCACAGGACATCCTTATCATCATTACATAGAACTTTAAGTTGTCGTGGGAAGGCTAAGAGACAGAGGGGCTGGTCTTAGAGTGAAGAAGACTTGGATTGTAGTCTCACTTTGACACCCTCTAACTGTGTCCCCCCAAATAAATCTTTATCCTCTGTGCTCTTGGCTCTCCAAGACTGAGTGTGAATCGTGGAGAAGATGCTAACCTGCTTCAGGGGATGGAGCTTCCTCATTCCTCAGTGGTTCATCATTCATTCTCAAAGAAAAACAATGATATCATGATGGTAATGTCTCAACCTGAGAATGAATTGGATTTGGAGGCAGAGCTGTCTCTCCTTCTGAGTCAATGAAGCAAAACATAGGTCAAGACAACTGGAGCTGGCCCAGCCCTTACTGTATATCTATGAATCCTTGTTCCTATGAATCATGTTCATCCTATTACCATCCTGTGAATCCAGTTCCCTTCCTTTAAGGTTTGCAAAGCACTTTATGTAAATATCCCATTAGATTGTCATAACAAACTTGTGAGATAGGTGCTATTATATTATCCCCTTTGGACAGATAAGGAAAGTGAGGCTGGGAGAGGTTAAGTCAGTGGTTCTCAAAGTATGGTCTAGAGAATCCTGGGGATCTCTGAAACCCTTTTAGAAGGTCTACAAATTCAAAAATAGTTTTTATTTCCAATATGGTAAATGCCTATAAATATAATCCAGATAAACAAAAACGCTTTAGAGAGATCCTCAATAATTTTTAATAGGATAAAGATACTGAAAACAAAAGTTTGAGAACCACGGGGTTAATGATATGCCCAAGATCACAAAGTTAGTAATTTTTAAATCTGAATATTCCAGAGTCTAAGTTCAGGATTCTAACCATGCTGCCTTTTGGTATTTTTTTTTATTTATCAGATCCCTCAGGTTTAAAGCCATTCAGAACCAGGATGGGAACAATACAGAACATAGAATGGTAGGACTAAGAGGGATCTTGGTGCACAGAATTTAGAATCTCAGAAGGCTATGTAGAACATTCTCTGTCCCCACTTCACTTCCACTTTAGATATGGGGAAACTGAGGTCCAGAGAGGAGATCCAAACTGTGAGTTAGTGTGAGTTAGCCAGGACTCCTGGCTTTATGCACAAAGACACTGAAAGTTGAGAATACTGTATAAATTCATGAAAAGTCCATCTCCTTATGTGGTAATGACCTGGAAACAGGAGAATTAGATTCTAATCACAGAACATACTCACTATCCCTTTTTATCTCTAGAACTCAATTTCTTCAGCAAAATGAGGAGTTAGATCAGATAGTGTAACATTTTCTGGTACTTTTTTTTTGGACATAACCAATGTGGGAATGTATTTTGCTTGATTATACATATTTATTATAAAGATTTGTTTTCATTTTTCTCCATGGGGGGAGAAAGTAGAAAGAGGGAAGCTAGTTATAAAGTTTCCAAAAAGAATAAAGAAAAGAGGGTTATTGAAAAATGCTTTTGAAATGCCCAGAAGAGAATAGAAAGAAGAACAGACAAGCAGGTCAGCTCTGAAAATAATGAATGTTGAATTAATTCAATACTAATAAATAGTGATCATTGAATAATAGAGATTCAGTTTCACATATAACCCTCTTTCTGTTCTGCTTGTGTATGTGACTGTACTCATTTTAGTTGATTTTTTAAGTCCAAAATTTTAAATAATGGAAGAAAACTTCATTCTGCTAGTGGTAGATAGGCTGAATTGAAAAGATTTGACAATGTAGAGATGAACCAGAGGAATGGAATAGGGTTGAATATTGCAGGAATTCCCATTGTCCTTCTGCATGATGCAAAAAATATGTATGCCTGTTCTTTCTTAGCTAGGATAAGTCGTAAACATTCCTTCCTTATCAGCAAACCTGGTGCATAGAACTCTGTGCCCTTCTACTTGAGCTATGTACCTGCCTTCCCTCTGAAGTCTGCCTTCTTCTCCTTAATCGAGGTTGCCCCCTCATGGAGTACCCTGACGTGCTTGGCACTATCCCACAAGGAACAAATAGACCATCTCTGACCTTCCCCATTTTTCTAAACTCTCATCAAAAGCTGGGTGATTTCAATTCAATGATCATTGGATTACCTAAGGGAAAGAGTCCTTCCTCCAATCCCCATCTGCAAAATGAGGGTCCTGGTGAGTTTGATCAGAATAGCTCAGTCTCCTAGATTCTGCTAAAAGTGACTCAGAAGAACAAATGGGGAATTCATTGAATGTGTATCAAGTCCATATAATATAATGTAAAATGTAATGTAATATAATATAATACAATTAACATAATAGATTATTATACACATATGTATATTTAATCCAGGCACTTGACCTGGAATCAGGAAGATCTGAGTTCAAATATGGCTTCAGACACTAGCTGTGTTATCCTGGGCAAGTCATTTCATCCTGTTTGCCTCAGTTTCCACATCTGCGAAATGAGCTGGAGAAAGAAATGGCAAACCACTTCAAGATCTGTGCAAAGAAAAACCTAAATGGAATCACAAAAAGCTAAGCACAACGGAAACAACTGAATAACATACAACAAATATATCTAATATGATTTTTACTGTTATCCAGTCCCAGACTGATAAGATAAGTGTGATGTTATGGAAAGAACACTAGATTTGGGATCAAAGATCTATACTGAATTCCCAGCTCTGCTATATACTAGCTGTGTGCCCTGGGGCATCTTCCTGGGTCTTAGTTATCTCAATGGAAAAATGATGTTGACCTAGATAAGTATGGTATTATGGAAAGAACACTAGATTTAGGATCAGGGATCTATGTTGGATTTCCAGCTCTGCTATAAACTAACTGTGTGACTTGGAGCAAATGGTTCCATCTCCCTGGATTTTAGTTATCTCATTGGAAAAATGATGTTGGATCAGGGATCTATGTTGGATTCCCAGCTCTGCTATATACTGGCCGTGTGACCTGGGGCAAATGATTCTATCTCCATGGGACTCAGTTATCTCATTGGAAAAAATGATGTTGACCTAAATCAAGGGTTTGAAGTGATCTTGACTCCTTTGGCCTGTTGGACCCCTCTCAGAATCATGTTTTAAAATACATGAAATGAATACATAAGAGTATTACATACACAAGAGAAATCAATTATGTTGAAATGTAGTTATCAAACTATTTTCTAAAATAAGCAGGTTAAGAACTAGGTGATCTCATATCTTTCTTTATTTCTCTAATTTGTATGGTCCTTTAAAGGCCTGATCCAAGCCCTGCCCCCAACCCATTTGAGACTAAGAGACGACTCTAGCAGCCAAAGGCCACTGGCTCTGGTATTCCCACGGGCTGGCAAATGGATAGCCGGAGAGGCTGAGTGGGGACAGCTCCCTCCCAGCTCCAGCCAGGTTTTTATAGCGCCGAGTCTATCTTCCCTACCTACGATTGAAGTTGACAATTTAAGTGGCTTTTTCTCCCCAGGGACTCAGAGCACCATGATGAAAGCCCCGGGATTGAAAAATGAGACATCTGAACTCCTGGCTTAGTCCCACCAAGGAGACCCCAAACAGGTCTTGGCTGAAGGAGGGCTGGAGTGTGGCAGACTGGGCGGCCGGGCAGGCCGACTGATAAAACACTGAGTTAAAGGCATCATTCGCCTTATCACGACGTTGGTATTACAAGCACCAGCAACGTCTCCTACCACCAGCTGTGATTCTCCATTCTAACTCACGCTTTGCTCCACTAATCAATTGGATGGTGGGTGTGGGCTCATCCCTGTCGGGTGACTCGGGCCTGCCTATCTGTGCTCTGGTTTTCTTCCTCTAAAAAAGAAGGGGAGGACTCTGATGATGTCTAAGGCTCTTTCTGTTCAGTGATTCCCCAAGATTTTCGGGGCGGGGGTGCATCCCCTCCCCCAAAGAATATATTCCTGAATCAAGGGATCACTGCCCTTCCAGGTGGCTAAGTAGCATGGAAGAGACAGTTACAAAGAGAGCAAAAGCCATCTATATATAGGACTGAGAGCTACAGAGGCCTTTTAGACTCTTATTTTAGGAAGAAGGTGAGAAATGAGTAATTCCAGGATCTGAACCTAGGTGCACTGACTCCACACCTAGAACCCTTTCGATATATATTTTAAGCTGCCTCCCGAAGTGACTCAACTGTCCAGGATCAACAAGCGGGTGGCTGAGATTTTTTTTCCCTTGAAGCCCATCATCTGCGCTGTGTTGGAGGGGGAAGGAAGGAGAGGGAAAAAAAGAGAAAATCGATGAGCACTTTGTTAGCTTGAGGAAAAGGCAGTGTCTGGGGAGTGGGGGTGGGGGAAGGAGGAGGGGGAGCGAGCGGGCTGGAGAGTGGGGAGCGGCCGCGGAGGCAGCCAGGCAGGCGGGGAGGGAAGGAGGGAGGGAGGCCGGTCCGCCAGCGGGGCGAGCGGCTCGCCCACGAACGTGTGGTTAATTGCGATTGCCCGAGAACGCTCGGCTTTGTCAATGGGGCGGAAGTGCAGGCGGCCCAGAATCACCCATTAATCTCCACGTTGTTAGTCAATCGGGCTTCAAAGGGAGAACAGGCGTTTTCCTCGCGTGGGGCACGCAAGGACGGCTGGAGGGGAGATTAGACGAATCATTTTTAAGCTAATGATGCCCTCGGGGAGCTACAAGCTGGGGTTCCCGCTTAGAGGACGTCGGCCTGCTGGAAGCTCCTCCTGAGCTCGTGGGCCAGCAGACCCTTTCCCCTCTCTGTGGCATTTCCGAAAAGCAAGAAGCCGTGGGTTCCAATCCCATCACGACCGTAAGAGCGGAGCCTCTGTGAGTCAATCCCGCTTTCCTCGTCGGTAAAATGGGACTAAGAATGCTCCCTCTGGGGAGAAGCATTTTAGGAAGCGCCTACTCTGGGCTAAGCACGGTGTCTTGTAGCCACTAGGGAATCAAATATGAAAATTAGCCGGATCATTTTTCTTGGGCAGCAAGATAACTATATAACTATGTATACATATACTGGATTTAACATATATTTGAACATATTTAACATGTATTGGACTACGTGCCATCTAGGGGAGGGGGTGAAGGGAAGGAGGGGAAAAATTGGACAGAAGGTTTTGCAAGGGTCAATGTTGAAAAATTATCTATGCATATGTTTCCTAAATAAAAAGCTTTAATAAAAAATAAAAAAAGAAAGAAAAGGAAAAGAAAATTAGTAGGATCCTCAAGCTCCAGGGACTACCTGGGAAATACAACCCATATCAGGAAAGAGTAGTTCCAGGTTAAGAAACCTTCCTTTGGCAGTCACAGAGATTGTGAGTGGGGCTGTAAGGGACTTTACAGATCAATTCTCTTAAATCACAGTTAGGGAAACTGAGACCCAGAGAGGGCCTTCACCTAGTAAAGCCAGGAAGGTAAGGAAGATAGGATAAAAACCAAAATTCAAATCCAGTCTTCTGATGTGAAATCTTCATGAAATCTAGATCTCAGATTTTCGTGGGGCCCTTTGTTTGGCTCTATTTTGTCCCTATGATATCTTGAGTAATACATCTGTGAATTTGTCCTCTACTCTCCTCCCCAGCACCCCTAGGTTGTAAACTATTCCAGCGTAATATCATTTGAGAAGTCATTGTTTCTTCAGTGCCCCAAATAAAGATTTGTGCATACATATTAGGTATTTAATAAATGTTTGATTTCACAAATTAAATTCAGTAGGGACCAGGACTAAATCTGGGAGGAAACCCTAGCTAAAAGCCACCTAAGAAATCAGACGCAGAACCAAGAAAGAAAGTGGAGGATGTTGAACCCACTCCAGAACAGGCCGGTGAGAAATTCTAATCTGCAAGGCTGTTTTAAGAGCAGCAGTTAGAGGAAGTAAGAAGCTCAAGTTTCCTAAAATGGAGTTGTTTGAATCAAGTTTAGAATATCTAGTGAGAGAAGAAACATCAGGTAATGTTTACTTGAGCCCTTTACTGAACATCTGTCCCTACAAAGGGGAAGGATTTATTAGGGAATAAAAGAGAATTTTGCCTTAATCATGGTGCTGCCACCCCAACTTTTTTCACCAGTCTCCCTATCTCAGCCAGTTCTAAAATGAATAGGTGACTCACTCAATACTCTTTAGCCTCTGGATTCATGTGGAGAGGTGGTGGCAGGGAGAGACAAAAATTTGCAGTTTGTACAAGGAGCTGGGAACCCTGAATTCAAATGTCAATGACTCCAACTAATTTATTTCCCAACTTTGGAAAAAACTTCTTCCTCTCCTGGACCTTAGTTTCCCCACATATAAACTGAAGAATTAGTAAATAAGATGGCCATTTAAGTAGATTCCCTCAGGTGACTCAGGCAGGTAACATGGTGTTGAGAAAAATCTATTATACTGAGAATCTAGAGAGATCTGGGTTGCGTGATCATGGGCAGATCACTTCTCTGGGCCTCAGTTTCCTCATCTGCAAAAAAGAGAGTAATATGTGAAGTACCTACCTCACAGGACTGTGGTGAGAATCAAGTGAGATAGAAAATGTATATAAAGGATTTTGAAAACTTTCTTATTAAATACTGGGACCACACTAGGTTAAGAGTTGTTACTGCATCTGGTTTGGAGATAACACCTTATCTTTTGCTTATAGGCATCTGATCTGCGACCTTGCCCCTTGAGATCCTGATTCTCTAAATCCCGATTTCTGAATGTCAGGAGGTTAATATGGGGAGACCCATACCCAGGACTTCATCCATTTGTTTTGCATGTAGACTTAACCAGGCCTGGACTCTTCTTCAGACACTGGTTAAATGTATGGGACTTTGATATCCTATCTAACACCCGGGGTTGGAAGTGGAGAAACAAAGGATTCCTATCCAATTGAATTCAACAAATATTTATCAAACTCCCATGATGCACCAAATACTGTTAAGTACTGGGGATACAAGGACAGAAACAAAATAATATCTACTCTCTAGGAGCTTATATTCTACTGGGGGAATAACATTGACAAATAAGTACAAAATAATTTGAGAAATGAGAAAGCAGCAGCAGCTGGGGAGGGAGGAAGAAGGGAATTAAGGAAGGCTTTCTAGAAGAGATAATAGATAAGCTTAGCCTTGAAGGAAGATAAGGATTCCAAGAGGCAGAGATGAGGAGTGATCATTCCCATGATAGGGAATGGCTTGTGAAAATGCATGAAGGCAAGAGATGGAGTGTGGGATAGAAGAGCTGGCCGATCATTTGAGCCAGAATGCAGAGAATGTGAAGGGGAATGAAGTCAAATGAGGCTGGAAAGATGAATTGGAGCCAGATTATGGGGAACCTTTAATGCCAGGCTGATATTTGCTGTATTTGATCCCCAAGGTAATGGGGAATCCCTGAAGTTTTCTGAGCAAAGAGTGACATGATCAGACCTATATTTTCAGAAGATTCTTTTGGCAGTTATGGAGCAGATTAGAGAATGTAATCAGTTAGGAGGTTATTGTAGTCATCCAAGAAAGATGATGAGGGCCTGAACTAAAGAAAAGAACAGATGTTAGAAATGTTAGGCAGATAGAGTGGACAAGATTTTGCCTTGGGGAGTGGAAGAGGGAAGGAGAAGAAAAAAAAAAACCATAGCAAATTGAACATGGAATTCTAGAACTGAGAGATTCCTTAACTCATTTTCATTCAATTCAATTTAGTTCAACTAATATTTAAGTGCCTATTATGATTAAGGCACTTTGCTTAGGTCTAAGAATACAAAGGCAAAACCCAAAGCATTTCTGCCTTTAAAGATCTATATGGAGCTTCCATTCTATTGAGGGTGGGAGTGAGAGTGGGACAACATATATGTGTATAAGTAAATATAAAGGAATTTCAGGAGGGAAAGAGTTTTGGAGCTCATGAAATATCAGAGCTGAGAAGGCACGTTTTCTGTAGAACTTCCAAGATGAAGAAAATATTAGAATAGAATATTAGAGTTGGAAGAGCTCATCTCGTTCAACCTCTATATTTTACCCAGAGAGGGTAGCTGATTTGCCCAAATCACAGCATACCTGTACTCCAGGCTGGTATAGAATTCATGTTTTCTGATTCCCAGCCCAGGGCTCTTTTTCCAAGCTCACTGATGTCAAGACAGGTGTCAAACCCTTCCTTAAACAGTCACATTCCATTAATGTGACTCCTTGGAACCTCTCCCTCAAGGTGCAGCAGGACTGACCTTTAAATTAAATAGTATTTCACAGCTGGTTTTGGCTTCTGCTCTCTTTGAGGATGGAGGAGGCTGAGTTGAAGGCCAGGTCCCAGAACGAATTGTGTCTTACATGTGGTTCAGCTAATGGATACCTGGCAGTTCTCCCAGGAGTGACTGGTCAGATCTATCCCAGGTGTCAAGAGACAGAGAACTGCTGGTCTGAAGCTGACTGAAGTCGCCTTTTAGAGGTGGCTCCCAGACTTCCTGAGCAAAAGAGACGTGGTACCCAGGAGACCATGAATTTGGCCAATCTTGCCAGTACCTACTACTCTCAATGGCCTCCTTCATAATCTTGGGTAAATTGCCCCACCCTTTCTCGGCCTCCATTTCCTTTTTTGTAAAATGATGTGGTTGGATTAGATTCTATTAGAGGGTTTTCTAGCTCTGTAAACACCAACCTATATTTCAATACCCAGTTGGGACTCCACCTCCTCTGTAACGCCTTCTGGTGACATAGTATTGGGGGATCGTCTGAAATTGTAATCTGGGATCTCTAGGATGAGTGGCTAGATAAAGCATTTATTAAGCAGTTATCCAGTGCCAGGAATGATGCTGAGCACTGGGGATGCAAATTCAGGCAAGACAGTTCCTGCCTCCAAGGAGCTTATATTCTAATAAAAGAAGACAACATATTAGAGGGTCCTAGAAAGCTAAGGAAGGGAATGATGCAATAGGCAAGGAGAAGAAGGGGAGGTCCATGTGAGTTGAGGGAAGAGTGATGGTGAAGAATAGCTGAAGTTCTTTCCAAAATGGCATCCCAAAGAGGAAAGGAGGGCTCCAGGGTAGCAATTTGGCAGGCAGGGAAAATAAGAGCATCACCTAAGCAAGGGAAACTAGGGAAGGACAGCAAGAGGAAAAAAGAAATGATTCAGTCCTGGGGCCATACTGACTAGGAGAAGAAAAGGATAGGAGTCCAATGGCTTTTAACCAAACTAAGCTTACAGAGTAGAGAAGACTTCTGAGAGAATTGTGGGTAGGTTTGTATGCATATAAAATGTTTGGGTATCTTTGTGGGTGTTTTTATGAAGAGAGAAAACTCCTAGAAGGCAGGACTGTTTCATTTTTATCCTTCTATTCCCAGCACAATAAAAGCTTAATAAATGTTAAATTGGATTTAATTTTGTCTCAGTTGAACCACTTGATCTCAGTTCTGGGAGAATGGGAATTTCTGCCTTTTCTGAGATAGGCAGAAAATTTTCTTCTTTTAGTTTTAAAAAAGAGGGCTAATAAACTGGCTGCCTCGAACCAGTGCTCTTGGGACTGATAGTCATAGAAGTTCAGCGCTCAGAGGATCCTTAGAATCCATAGTGTCAGAGCTGGGAAGGTGCTTAAAACACAAAATGTCAGGGCTGGGAGGGCCCTTAGAACACAACACACCAAAGTTGAGAGAACTCGTAGAACAAAGACTTTAGACGGTAGAAAAAGAGAGTGGGGAGGGTTCTTAGAGATCTTGGATTCCAAATCTTCACTTCATAGATGAAGAAACTAAGTCGAGACAGGGCCGGGGAATTGCTGAAGATCCCAAAAGTGAATCTGTGACAGGATTGGGAGACTCAACCAAGGGCTGGTTCTTGATTGATCATATGTACCCCATTTACTATCTGTGACCAGGGTGGGAACCCCAGAGATCTGGAGCAGAAGGAGCTGATTCTGATCCAATCGTAGGGATCCGCCTCCAGTGCCTTCCCTCCTGCCCTGCTGTTTCGGCCTGACCCATTGTGGGAGGTCGGGGGTTGGAATGGAGGGAAGCTCCATTCATCTCCTCCCTGTCCTTATCCTTTTCAATCAAAAATTTTGGGGAGATGAATATATACCGATACACAGGCGCGCGCGTGCGTGCGTGCTTAATGCTTGAATCCCAACAGGCGGGGTCTCGGAGCCAGGTTCTACAACCCTACCTAGAAACTGGATCAAGAAATGAGTTCCCGCCCACTAGAGGCCAACTGACCAATGGGAACCTAAAACGATGAGGTAATGCACCTCGCTTCATGTAGTTATTGGCCGAGTTGGTTGTCGATCTGGCTTTATGCTCCCAGGTCCCCGCTCTGAACATTTCAGGGAACTGTGGGGAAGCTAGGAATCCCAGTCCGAACTCCACACCTCCTTCCCTGGCCTCTGCTTTCAGGCCTCCCTAGACCAAGGATCTCAGTAACTGGCCTCTTGTTCTTTAGCCTCCAACTGCATTTCGAAGAAATGGAGAGAATCCTGGACTTGGAGTAAAGATTCACGGCTATCACTCCAGTTGTCACTGGCTGCGACCTTGAGCAAGTCAATCCCTCCGTGGACCTCATTTTCCCCCTCTGTAAAATAGAGTAGATCAGAGATCCACTAAACCCCAAAGGGCCAATGGATGGTAATAATAGCTGACATTTATAGAACACCTTAAGGTGTATTATCTATCCTGGGGTTTAGTGAAGTTGAGCAGGAAAAAAATTACAACTATATTTTCATTGTCCTTTAAAAGAAATTGCATTTCCTTCAACTATTAAAAACAACAGCAGCAGCAACAACATGATTCTAAGAGGCCACAGGCTTCCCCAGATTGCCAAGGGCTGCAGGACACACACACACACACACACACACACACACACACACACACACACACAATAATCATCCTCTAAGTTTTCTCTTATCTATGATATAAAGTTTCTCCCAGGTTTTTCATTCTATGTTCTAAGTCCCTTTCCAGCTCTGATATTCTACAGTTATGAGAAAGGAGACAAGTTGGTTTCCATCCCCTTTACCCCAACTCTCCATCCCGGCCCAGCTGATACAATAACAAAATAACAAAAATCAATCTCTTACTTTGGAAGTAAAGACAAGTATAATAGAAAGAATGTTTTGTTTTATTTTTTCTTTGTAACCACTAATTGCCTCAGTTTCCTCTTCTACAAAAGGGGGATGACAACCCAGAATCTACCTATCAACATTGTTATAAGCATCAAATGAAATAATATTTGTAAAACATCAACAACAACGTTCAATCACAGTGTCTGACACATGGTAATCATTATAGAAATATTCTTACTATCCCTAGTACCCAGTAAAGCGCTTGGTGAATTTAGTAAGAGCTCAATAAATGTCTGCTGAATTGAATTTGAAGTCAGAAGACCAGGTTTTGTCACTGACTGTTGTGACTTTTGGCACATTCAACCCTTCCATCTTACGTGTAAAATAAATCATTTGGACCAGATAATTTAAAAAGTCTTTACTCTCAGTCTACAATTTTATGATAGTCTTCAGACAGAAGACACCATGGCCCCACTTTAGTCAAAGAGGCCCCAGCTGTCCACCCACCTCCAACACTCCTCCTTCCCTGATATCCTCCCAATGGGGACCCTCACACTTTCTGCCAGCAGCCTTGGACCGGGAAGCTGAGCCATTAGAAACAGCTGGGCCCCCTGTTCTCTCCTTCCTTCTTGCTCTTTTCCCCCTCGAACCCCTCCCCCTCCAAATACTGGCATCAGAGAATTCCTGTGGAGGGCATCTGGTCTGCATATCTGAGCACGAATCTCTTGTTTTTCATCCTGTCAAGTGTTTATGCAGGCTTTAATTTAAAGAACTGCTTTGATTTGGGAACTTCCTATCACCCACTAAAGGTGGGGCAGGAAATAGGGTTCAATGACTTGCCCAGGGTCACTCAGCTAGTAAAATAAAGGTTAGATTTGAACTCAGATCTTCCTGGCAGGTCCCCCACCACCAGTGCTTTATCCACTGTGCCACCTAATCTTGAGCTGAAATCTATCTCTGTGACACTTCCTCCCACTGCTCCTGGTGGAGATTATTTTTCATGTATGGATGAGATGACCACTGAACTTCCAGCTCTAAAACTCGGTAATGCTGTGGAGTTCACATGGCAACCCTTCACATACTTGATTGCAGATGTCTTTGTTTCCTGAGTTTTCCTAAGACTAAATAACTTCAACTCCTCTAGCTGATCGTAGAATGGTCTTCAATTTCCTCATGATCCTGGATCTCCTTCTCTAGCTTCACACCAACTCATCAATGTCTTCACAGTACTGTGATGTCCAAGACAGAACAAACCAGAATCACAGGACCCTCTGCATTACCTGCTAAAGCTCTCCTATGACAGATAATGCAACTGAGGCTCAGAGAATCATCAAAGTTTAGAATAAAAGGTTCAGTGCCATTTTTTGATTCATATGATATCATAAGTGGCAGACCCAGGATTCTAAATTATAGCCATGAATTATTCCAGATTCAGCATTTTCTCCACCATAGGATGCTCCTTGTACCTTGGAGTACCTTGGAGAGCGCCTGTTGGGAGCCCACCATCCATCAGAGTCTGGAAAGAGATAGGGCTGTTGGGCAGCACACCTCAATATTGGGAGGGACCAGAAACTTGATCTTATGGAAAGCACAGGGACCAGGTATCAGAAAATCTAGATCCTAAGCTCTATCTCCACCCCTGGATGCTTTGCCCTGCCCTGAACCCCTCCCAGAAGCATTCTGAGGATCAAAGGAGGCCGTGAGTGATGAGACAATTTAAGTCCATACATACCCCACAAAGTGTTATTTTGGCTAATAGCTTTAACCTCAAGAATTAACCATGAATAGAAGTTTACATTCTCCAGGGCACTTTCAGGCACACAGCTCTCACGTAGCTGTTCATAATTTCTAGGAAGGGGAAGCCGATGACCAGAGAGGTAGCTCACTGAAGGTCACACAGCAGGTCAGTGAGTGGTGCCAGGACCAGACCCTCAGACTCCTGCTTTCCCTTCTATTCCTCCCCACCCCTTTCTCATTAGTTATTGCTAGGTCTGTTCCAGCTTGGGATGACTGATGGTGAGAGGTGGGAGACAGAATCTTCTGGCAGCAAAGCAGCTCCTAAGTGTGGTGGGGGGGAGGTGGGTTGGCTCTGACAGCACCAGCCTGGGCCAGGACAGCAAATGGGAAAAGGAGGCAGAGTGGAGGAGGGGAAGCAAAAAGAGCAGAGAAAGGAGAAGGAAAGGGGGAAGAGGGGAAATTAGGGGAAGGCTATGCCGTTCATTCATTCATTATGTAACCTCATGCAAGACCCTGCTTTTCTCAGTTTCCCCATCTATATAAAATGAAGAGGCTAAACCAGATGACCTCAAAAGTCCTTTCCAGTTCTAATATTCTCTGTATATTCTAAGCTCTGATGTTCCGTGTGCTAAGCTCCTCCCAGCTCTGAAATTCTATGTTCTAAGGTTTCTTTCAGGTCTGATGGTCTCTGTTCTATGATGTCTAAAAAGAATTGCCTTACCCTCCTGTTGACTTAAGAACTTAGACCATTGTAAAAAAATTACCCAGGCATGGGTTCTGTCAATAAAAAGTCATAATTATTAAAAAAAAAAAAAAAGAACTTAGACCATTGGAGCTGGAAGGACATCTGTAATCCCATATGCTTATTTTACAGAAGAGGAAAGACACCGAACCCCAGGCAGGAGTGGGGAATGGCCCAGGATCACATAACAAGGCAGTAACAAAGCCCACCTTTCCTGGCTCCAAGCCCTACTCAGACCTCAGAGATTCCTAACAAATATCTGTATTGCCTCCCCTGGATGAGTGACTCATTCTGAATCTGATCTTGGCAGTCTGAGACCAGAAGGGGTCATTTCATGTGACTCAGTTGAGTTGAGTTGGGTTAAGGGCAGAAGAGGGAGTCAGAGGTTCCCTAGTGGAATGGAATTCCAGTTTTAGCACATGCCAGCTGTGGGACCTTGGGTCACCTTGGAACCCTTCTGTTTCTCAATCTGGAAAATGGAGGAGCAGAGCTGGCTGTTCTCTGGTGCCTTTAGAGTTTGGATATTTGTTTATTCTGTTCAAAGCAACAAACATTGAATAAGCCTATTGTGTATGAAGCATGGGGTATTACCTTTGCTGAGAAAACCTTAAAAGACAAAAGAAATACACATTATTGTTATTATCTAATGAATATGTGTCACTACATGTGTGATCATGGACAAGTACAAATCTCTCTGGACCTCAGTATTACCTTTTTTCTTTTTCTTTTCTTTTCTTTTTTTTTTTTTTTTTTTTTGCTGTGGCAATTGGGGTTAAGTGACTTGCCCAGGGTCACATAGCTAGGAAATGCTAAGGTCATATTTGAACTCAGGTCCTCCTGACTTCAGGGCTAGTGCTTTATCTACTACGCCACTTAGCTGCCCTTTCCCATTTGTTTTTATACACAGTGAATAGACTGGATTTGGAGTTAGGAGGATCTGTGTTCAAATTCTGTTGCAGATACTTACCAGCTGTGTGGTCTTAGGCAAGTCACTTACCTCTTATCTGCCTCTACTCATTTATCAAATGGGAATAATAATGGCAACAACTTTGCAGGCAGTATTGTTATGAGGATCAAGTAAGATTATGTATGCTTATGTATGCATATACACATATTTATATATATATATAAATATATAAATATATATATATATATATAAATGCTCTACTAAAGTGCTTTCATCTATAGTACTTAAATTGCTATATAAACATTAGCCACTAACTAAATGATTGCTAAGGCCTCTCTGAGCTTTAAATCTATGATCTTCTCTTCTTCTATTCATTAAAGCTGGACTAAGAAGTCTGGGGAGAGAGTACAATCAGAACTGATTGGACAGAGGGCAGGCTGGTTAAGTGGGACTTTGTCCAGTCTCACTTTTTCTGCCCAGAATAGAAGGAGCTGTCTGTAAGATCATAGGACTATAGATTGGTACCTGAAAGGGACCTTAGGGACCATCAGGTCCAGTCCCTCCACTCCAATTTTCAGATGAGGAAACTGAGGCATGGAAAGTTTCTGCACCAATTCATACAGCTAGTAAATGTTTGCATGAGATTTGGATCCAGAGATCCCAGGGTAGGACCAAACAATACATCAGTGCCCAAGCCTTTGGGGAAAAAATCAGTATAAGGTTATTCAAAGAAGACTTTCTGGAAGAGACGGAACTTGAAGACAAGCTTGGAGACAACCTGTGTCCTTCTGACGAGGGAGTGCTGTGATGTGATGGGAATTGTTCTGGTTCTGCAATCAGGGGGCCTGGGTTGGTGTATCACTAGCCTTGCCATGGACTAGCCATGAGCCTTCAGAATGAGTCACTTCCCCTCTAATGGCCTCAGTTTCTCATTGGATTAAATGATAGTTGAATTTTCTTCCATCTTTAAATGTTACAATACTATGAGCCATATTCTGCGTGTAAGAATGGCAGCATGACCAGGAGGCGGCTTTGGGTTGGTGGAGCCATGCTATGGGGGTCTGGTTGCATCTTCCTGGGCAGTCTGCAGTGTGAGAAGACTCATTTTGGGGTCTCACAGCACAGATAGATAAAATCAAGCTGGAACAAGGGAAGCTAGAGTATTGATGAGTAAGAAACCATACCACTGCTTAAATGAGCAGGGGTTTGGCTGACCATTTAGACTAACATCCTTACTTTGCAGAAAGGGAAACTGAGGTCCAGAGAGAGAATGACTTATCCAAAGGTCACACATCTAGTAAGTAGCAGAGCAGAACTAGAACTCAGAACTGCTGACTTTCAAGCAAATGCAATTAAGTCCCCTTACAAGGCGTCTTTCTTCCCAGCTCAAAACTCACAGTGGAAAGAGCATTGAATGTGGAGTCAAGAAGATCTTGACTCTATTTCTTATTAATTAGGTGACTTCAGGCAGGTACCTTAGCTTCACTTGCCCAGGTTTTCATTTCTTCCTCAGTAAAATGAGAAAGTCAGATTAAATGATCTCCCAGGGCCCTTGCAGCCAGAAACCTTATAAGATGAGAGGTTCCATAAAAGGAAAATGGCTTGCACAGTGCTCTTGTCATTGACTTATCTAATGGATTGCGTCCTGTGCTGCTGAAAGAAGCATCCTTGAGATGAGGTCACAGATCAGGTGGAACATTGGAAATTGAACCCCAGCATTTCAGTCTTTCCCTTGACTCCCAATATCCTGCCCACTGGGAGGGCTCAGTGGATAGAGTAGATGGGCTTGAAGTCAGGAAGACCTGAATTCAAATCCAACCTCAGGCACTTACTAGCTGTGTGACCCTGGACGGGTCACTTAATTCTGCCTTTGGAAAAGGAAATAACAAATCATTCTAACATCTTTGCCAAAAAAATTCGATGGGCAGTGTGATTCATGGAATACAACCAAACAACAACAAATGTATTGTACATGCATAGTTATTTGCATGCAATCTCCTCCATTAGAATGTGACCTTCTGGAGGACCGGAACCTTGTTTTTGCCTTTCTTTGTATGCCCGATGGAGCAGTGCCCAGCACATAATAAGCATTTAATAAATTCTCCCAGAGTCCAGGAACTTGGTGGATTGTAGGACTCTTCACCACTTCCTTACACTACTGTGCTGGCTCTGGGGACAGGGGCAATGGGGAGGGAGAAAAGCCCTATCACTGTCTGTCTCATCATCTGAACTAGTGGGTGTTTGAACCAAGGAGGCTGAAAAGGTAGGCTGGCCTTTTATTAGTATGAATGTCCAACCTGATAAATGTTAGGAAACATTATACTAAATAGAATTATGTGCATTCATTCATTCATTCAACAGATATTTATTTTTATTTAAATTTTTATGGATATCTCCTCCCTTTCTCTCTCTCTCTCTCTCTCTCTCTCTCTCTCTCTCTCTCTCTCTCTCTCTCTCTCTCTCTCTCTCTCTCTCTCTCTCTCTCTCTCTCTCTCTCTCTCTCTCTCTCTCTCTCTCTCTCTCTCTCTCTCTCTCTCTCTCTCTCTCTCTCTCTCTCTCTCTCTCTCTCATCTCCATGGAGATTCATTTTAGGAGAAAGGCCCAAACCAGCTTATTCTCTGGACTCAGCAATCTTAGCTCCCTATTTATGTGAGTATAAGTTTCTTGAGGACAGGGACTTCTTCCTTTTCATTTTTTATATCCCCAATGCTTAGCATAGAGCCTACTACATAGTAAGTGTTAAACAAATACTTTTTGATTGATTAATTCTCCCATATCCCTTCTTCTCTCTAAAGAGGCATCTCATAACAAAAAAAAAAAAAAAAGAAAGAAAGAAAAAAAGGGGAGGAAAAGGGGAAACAAATCAGCAAGACCAGTCATTTTAGTAGCTTAAAACTGTTCTAAGATTACTGAAACTACCTGCGTATGCAAAATTCTACAATGGTGGATCTCTTGCCTCTGTAAAGCAGTTGAGACCATAGATATTTATTTGTTTGGGATCTTAGAGACCAGCCACAGATTTGTCCGAAAAGAACTGTGATTTGAAGTAAGGTCCTCTGACTCCCAAATCAGGTTTCTTCCCATTGTGCCATAACTAATGTGACAATGGTTAATCTTTCAGCATTCTATGAAGGGAATGAGAGAGATCTTAGGCTTAGACAGTAGCCTGAGTAAAGCCACAAGGTAGGGGTGGAACAAGGAACTACAAGTTCAAAAGGCAAGGAATTCACCGTTTGGGGTACATGAAAAGGAGGAATATGAGCTAAATTTAGAAAGTCAGAGTGACATTCCATTGTGAAGAGCTTAATTCTATGGAAAAGAATCTGAATATGACTTAGGAAGCAATAGGGAGCCATGAAAGAGTCTTGATCAGAAAAAGGACACAATTACAAATGTCAAGAATAAGGAAGCTAAGTCTACCTCTATCATGTAGGTAACCCCTTTATTTAGGCTACACATGAGGCCATTTGGGTACAGGACATAGCCCTACAACTGTTCTGGCCCCAGTCTTGGCCTTTCACACTACAAATTAAGACTCCTCCCTTCCCTTTAATTACACCATAGCCAAGTCTTCCAACTCAGCAATTCAAGGTGGCATTGGAGAGGAATAGCTCCCTTTAGCAGAGCTGACAGCTAATTTGTGTAAAGTTTAATTACAGCTAGCATTAATTAACTGGCAAAGTGTTGCAATACCAGAGTAGGGCCATCTGTGCTTAAAAACTGCCTCCCTCCCCCCTCCTCATTTTGGCCCTAATAGTTTGGCTTCCGAAGGTGGTGACTGTGGTGGGTGTGGAGAAGGCCCCAAAGGGAGAAAGAAGATGTTAAGAAGGAGGAGACTTTCAGTGGAACCAGGCAATAAGTCATAATCACCAAGTCGGCAAAGGAAGAGATCATTGAATTCTGCCCCTTTCATTCTGTACAGGAAGAAACTGAGGCTCAGGGAGGCTCGTTAATGGATTGGCTCAAGGTCATACAGTGAGTGAATAAGTGACAAAGATGGGAACAAACCAAGACCTCTGAATTCTACTTCTCTGACTCTATCATCCCCTCAGAAATCAGTCGAGGACATCCACCCTTTTCTTCCCTTTATCAGCTGTAGCTCCCTACTCACTTCTGGTGTATGTGATCTTGCACAAGTCACATTCCTTCATCTGCAAAAATGAGAATGTTGGGCTGGAATCAGAAGTTCTTAATTCAGAGACTCTGCACTGGTCTTCTAGAAGAAAAAAAAATGAAAATTATGTCAATGGAATGGGTTTCCTTGGCAATCTTCCGTATTTTATTTTAGGCACTCAGAAGCATTCCTCTTGTCCTCAGATTGCACCAGATGGACTGCCGGAGTAGTCTCCAACCCCGAAAAGGTTAAGAAACTCTGTATTAGATGATCTTTAAGGGCCCTAAAACTGAAGGTAAGCTCTCCCAGGACTAAGGGTATTGGGAATAGCTTCCAAGAAATTTTATCTCCCCTTGTTGCTGTGATCTGGAAACAGAAGGAAGTGTCCAGGGAACAATAATGTGATGGAAATAAAACTTACTTGGGGTCTAGAGACCCCCTGGATGTGAGTTCAGACTCTGCTACTCACTAAGTTGATCTTCTATCCCCCCCCATCCCTTTGGTCCACATTGTCCCTGTCTGTAAAATGGACAACTGGAAAGGTCTCTATGGTTCCTTCCAGTTTTGACATTAGAGGGTGAGATGAGTCTAATAAATGCTCTGTAAACAAATGCTTAATTGCACCAAGGGAACAGACTGTCTGATGAATCCCTGTGGCGATTCCTTTGACAAAATGAAGAATTTGGTTGTGATATGAGTCATGTCCCCTAGCAGAGAGGTGATTTGAAAGAAAGGCAGCAAAGAAAATAGAGAGAACCCAGGGGACCTGATTGTGGGTCCTATCTTTGCTTCAGATTCCTATGTGACCTTGAGCTAGTCCCATCTGCTCTCTTGGTTTTACTTTACCTATCTGTAAAATGGGTATAATAATGTGTACCCTGCCAACCTCCTATGGGTATTGTGAGAATCAATTCAACAAATAATTTTTTAAGTTCAGTGGTACAGTGGGTCCGATATCAGGAAGACCATTGTTCAACCTCAGCTTCATATACTTACTAGCTATGTGACCCTGGGCTATTCACTTCACCCTATTTTCCTCAGTTTCCTCATCCATTAAAATGAGCCAGAGAAGAAAATGGTCAACCGCTCCAGTCTCTCTGCCAAGAAAACCCCAAATGGGCCATGTAGAGTTGGACATGATTGAAACAACTAGACAACAGCCTGTGCTAGACAGGGCCAGGGAAGGTGTGAAAGTTAAGTAATGGGACACATGTCCCACCCCCAGGAGGCTAACTGTCTAGTTGAGAGGTATAATAAAAAGAAACTCCAAAAACTACAAACACACTTAACTCCCATTCACACTGTGATATGGTAGGGGAATTAGAGAGATGAAGAACAAAATGCTTTGTGAAATCTAAGGAGAGGGGGAGAAGGTCATTGCCAATTGGGGCCAGAAAAACTTCCTGAAGAGGTGACATTTTTCTTTTTAAAGAGGTAACATTTCAATTGGATTTTAAAGGTCAGGTGGAAATTCAACATGTGAAGAGGTTGAAGGAAGGAGGGAGGGCTTTCTAGAAATTGGGAAAAGTGAAAACAAAGTCTCACTTGAGGTCAGTCAGGCAAAAAATATTTAAGCATCTACTATATGTCAGGCATATAGTGCTAAAGGCCAAGGATACAAAGAGAGTTCTTGCCCTCAAGGAGCTTACAGTCTTATGAGACAATATTCAAACAAAGGGCAAGTTTGGAGGGAGGGTAGGGAAAGAGTTATCATCCAGTCTGGCTAGTGCTTAGAATGTATAGGGGATAGGAAATAGGAAATAAAGCTAGACAGAGAGGTGATGCCAGATTCCCTATGTCATATGTCTCTCTGTCTTAGGAGGTAGGAAGCTTTGAACAATAGGGATCCACAACAGAATTTTGAGCTGAGGAGCTACATGACAGATACCATGCAGAAAGAATGAGTTAAGGGAGAAAATTCTTTATAAATTTTAAGAAGTTTTTTTATAGATACTTCTTTGTAGACTGTAAAAGTATCCAATAGATAACAAAATATCGAGTGGCTCACAATATTGTAGATTTATTTATTTAGTCAACTAGTTGAAAGGTATTGGGGTTAAGTGCCTCGCCCAGGATCACACAGCTAGAAAGTATTAAGTGTCTGAGATTTGATTCCTTCTGATTCCAGGGCAGGTGCTCTACCTACTTCACCATCTACCGGTCCTGAAATCGTATATTTAAATTGGCAAGGGATCTTGAAGGTCAGAAGATACAGCACCTTTTCACAGTTGAGGAAACTGAGGCCCAAAGAAGCTTTCCCAGTGTCACACATAGGAGCTATCTGAGTGAAATTGGAACTCAGTTTTTGCTGATTCCAGACATAGAACTCTCCCCACTACCCAGTGCTTTCAGAGCTTAATGGACTGGACATTGCCTTGCAGAGAGAGATTAAAAACTGTGTAAATCATTAAGGGCTTTGTAAAACAAGCAGCTTTGTAAAGCACCATACACATTTTAACAATATAGATTATTAATGCCCTGTACCTGGCACACAGTAGGTACTTAATAAATGCTTTTTGAATAATTAATGATGGTGAAGATGATAATGAAGTTCAGGTTTGTACCTGCTATTTTTTAAAGTAGAGTATATCTGCCCAGGAACTGATTGTGCACCTGATTTATTGATTATATGCCCCTCTACAGTGGAAGGAAAGAAACAATCTACTTTGTATCAGGCATTGTGCAAAATACTATCTCATTTAATTTATAAATAATATCTCAATTGATCCAAACAACAACCCTGGGAGGTAGATACTATTATTATCCCCATTTTCAGTTGAGAAAGTTGAGGCAGGCAGAGGTTAAGTGAATAGGATCACACAGCTAAGCAAATATCTGAGGCTAGACTTGAACTCAAGTCTAAATATTAGACCTAGAAGTGATCTTAGAATATAGAATGTTAGCAGTAAAAGGCCTTCAAATATAGAGTTGAATAAGGCTTTAGAGATTAAATCATCCATTTCCCTCTGTTGCTTGAACTATTACAGTAGCCCACTAATTGATCCCTTGCCCAAACCTTTCCTGTATCCAGCCTATCTTCCACACAGATGTCAAAATGATTTTCCTAAAGTGCAGATCTATGTCACTACTCCATTCAATATATCCCAGGGACTCCCTATTGCCTCTAAAATCAAATATCAATCAATAAGCGTTTACTAAGCACCTACTCCCAACCTGGCTCCATCTGACCTTCTTTTCCAATTTTATTTTACATTATTCCCCTTCCTATATTCTACTACCCAGCTTAATTGGTCTCCTTGCTGTTTCTCACACATAATACTCCATTTCCCATCTCCAAACTTGCATTTGCCATGCCTCATGCCCTGATTCTCTCACTTCACCTCAGGGAGATCTTAGGATCTCTCTTTTTCTTCAGCTCTCTACTCAATGATATCTTCTCTATGAAGCCTTTCCTGGTTCTTCAGCTTTGAATGTATGTTTATACTCTTCATGTATATCTCATGGCAGTTAGAGCATTGGACCTGAAATCAGGAAGACCTAAGTTCAAATGCGGCTGCAAACACTTACTAGCTGTGTGACCTGGGCAAGCCATTTAATCTCTCTTAGTCTCAGTTTTCTCATCGGTAAAATGGAGGTTAATAATAGCACTTACCTCCTAAAGTTGTTATGAGGATCAAATGAATCCCTTAGCATAGTCCTTTGTACATAGTAGGTGCTTAATAAATGTGTGTCTTCTTTCTTACATAAAAAATTCCTTGAGGGCAGTAGTCATTTCATTTTTGTCTTTAAATCTCTAAGGCCAAGCACAGTACCTAGCACATAGTAGGCATGATTAACATGTTTTTGATTGATTGATAAGTGGGAAAATTAGGAGACCATGACTCGCCCAAGATCAGAAAGTTAGTGTCAGAGTTAGAATATGATCTTGATTCTCTGAATTTTGCATCCTGGACTTTGTCCCTTTTACTGTGCTACCTGTAGGCTAGGCTAAAGCCCAACAGCATGTGTCACAATTGTATATGCCTGTGGATTGGGGGTGGAAGAGAATTCCAGGTAATGCCTGGAGGAGATGTTATTTTGAGGAAAGCTTAGGGAGGAAGTAGAGTATCTATACACACACACACACACACACACACACACACACACCCTACCAATTCCATGAGGGTTGAGTCTGTTTGTTATGTGGGCTATGATGGCTGGCAGACCTATTTCCCCCAAACACTGGCTCTGTGCCCAGGCTCAGCTCTGCGGCTCCCCGTATGTAATCCTAATGTTTTCTCCTCACAATTGAGCAGACTTTTGCAGGGAATTTAATTTCTCCCCATGAGTGCCCCTTGCCCTAGCTCCCTATTTCATCCTTTTCCTCCTGATCCAGCTTCTTGCCCATTATTCTTCCTCTGTCCCATCTCCTACCTCTCTTCTCTCACCCCAATCCTCTGTTCCTATTCCTCTTCCACCATCCCAGTCCCTTGGCCCATCCCTTCTCCCCTATCCCAATTCCCAGTCCCATCTTCTCTCCTCCCAGCCCCCTGTCTCATCCCTCCTCTCTACTTTGTTCTTTACCCCTAAGCCTCCTTGCCTATTCCATCTCATTTTGACAATATTTTCTTCTGCCTTATAGCTGGCCTCTCTCCTTACTGTCTCCATAACACACTTTGCTCATGTCTTGCCCTCTCTTCTCCAAATTTTGGCCATTTTTCAAGTCTATATTCAAGCCCCACTTCCTTCAGGAGGCCCTCCTCACATGCTGCACACAATAGTGTCCTCTCTTTCTTAAGCCCTTCCCACCCTGGCAGTCCTTACTGCATACAGGGTTTTTTTGATGCCCAGAAGAACTAAATGGGCCATAAGGAGTGCAAAATTTGGAGCTGGAAAGCATTCTTAGGGATCACCTGGTTCTGCCCTTTCATTTTATAGCTGAGGAACCTGAAAAATGGAGTGAAGAAAGGAATTAAAAACCTAAGACCATGAAGCCAAAACTGGTAGGATCTTCTAGCCTAATGTCTTCATTTGAAAAACTTAGCCATAGAGCAGTCATATGACGTATATTATATCACATAGGCAATATGTCAAAGGTAGGATTTGAACCCAGTTATTCTGGCACAACAATCATGCTCTTACCACTGTTCTACACCAGCTCCCACAACATTTATAATGTTACTCTTAGATTGCAATTTCTATTACAGGCTAGTAAATGGCCCAATTCAGAGCTGATAAGGAATTGCTCAGTTATGGCACAACTCTATTTCTAGTTATTACTAATGGTATCATCCCAGAGTATAATTGAGAAGCATATATGGAAAGCCAGCCTCTGAACTAGAAAGACAACTTCAAATCCAGATCGAAATATATAGGTGATATGATCTTAGACAAATCACTTATCTAAGCAACTTGCTAAAACTTTTAAGTTAAGACCTGTACATACTAATGAAGTCATAGGTCCAGTATTATCCATTTAATCACAAAGAAAGTCCTAAGAGATTGTCTAGTCATCTTTTAACCTAAGTAATTTGCCTACATGAGCACCTCCAATAATGAAGAAAATCCCACTTCTCCAAAGCATCTCATTTCAGCACTGGACAGCTCCATTACTTGGCAAAGTCTCTTTTATTTTGAGTCCAAATCTGCCTTCGTATCTTTTCCACCCACAGGCTCTAGCTTCATACTCTGAAGCCAAGAAGAAAAAGGAGATAGAAGAAGGAGAAGGGAATAAGCATTTCTCTAGTACCTGAAATGTGCCAGTCACTGTACTGAGTGCTTTAAAAATATCTTATTTGATCATCAACCCTTCAATGTAGATGCTACTATTTTACATTTGGGAAAACTGAGGCAAACAGATTAAGTGACTTGTTTGAAGTCATACAGTTAGTACATGTTTTAGCCCATATTTCAACTCAGGTCTTCCTGACTCCTCTCTATCCAGTGTTTCACTTAATTGTCTAGAACAGAAAAAAATTAATCCTTTTTGCATATGACAGCCCTTTGGAAATGTGAAAATTGTGATAATACCTGTCCAAGCCCTCCCACCTTTTCTTTTCTCCAGATTTTACCCATATCCATATTTTTTCAACTGTTACTTATATTACATATCTTAGATTTCCCTATCAATCCTGACTATCCTCTAGACCCATCTATTTCAATTTATCAATCAGTATACACCTTTAATAAGTGTGTTTTTAATATGTATATTTTTATGGGTTATTGAAATTTTAAAAATTATATATGTCTACTATATTTAGCTGCAAAATTGGGATTTGAACCCAAAACTCTTGAATTTAAATCCAGGGGTTTTCCTATCAAACTTCACTACCTCATCAGAAAATATGAGGCCTTAATTAAATGTATGTGATGATTAATATTTTAAATATGCTTTCAAATCTGTGATCCTATGACCCAGAACCAAGTATATACATACATGCGAATGTGCATGTATGGATGTACACACATTATCACAACTCTCTGTATGCTATAGTGAGTCTTAAACAAATACATATGGGGATCTATGTTGCAGAATGGAACAAGGAAGATTCATTAATTAGCCATCTCCCAGCCAAGCGATGGCCTGCCAGGAAGGTGGGCAGGATCCTGGCAAAAGAGAACATTAATTAAACAAATGGCCATAAACAAAAGAAGTGCCTTCAGGAGACATGGCCCTAGAAAAGGTTGCCTGAATCTGATAGAGAGTTCAGTTACTGCAGGGAGTCAATGGAACTTGAGTAGTGGGGGTGGAAAAAGAAAGGAAAACTAAAGAGACTGGGAGAGAGGAGAGGTATGGCTCTAAGACTAAGTACCATGGGGGAGGAGCTCTGGCTTAGCTGGAAGATAGGCGAGCAGATATAAAAATGAATTGTAGCTAGGGAAGTATTTCTGTTCTTTGGGGCAGGAAGAATGGAAATATAACTTGAGAAGATTCTCCGTAGGAAGCAGGGAATGAGGAAGGTGAGAGAAGAGTTCATGAATCCCCAGCCTCTCTGTTCTCCAGCCTTCCTCCTTCATCCCTTTAATTCTCTCCAACTTCTGGGTTACTGACCCTTTTTGTGCACCTGTTTTCTAGTAACAGACAACAGTGGGTTGTTATAGAATAAGCAGCAGATCTGAAAGCAAAAATGATTAGTTTGAGTCTTAGCTAAAAAAATTTGGGTACCTCACTAAGTCTTATAAGATGGGGATAATAATGCTTGGATTATTTCCCAAAGATGTTGTGGGGGGAGAGTGTTTGCCATCTGCAAAGCACAAGTAGAACTGGGAGCTATATTTTTTTTGAGCTGCTGTTATAATTATAATAATTCTGGGGTCCTCATCCCAGTATAAATTCTGGACTTTTAATGAGTTGCTAGACCTATGGATTCTTGCTCTACTCTTTTGCCCGAATGTTTTGCCCTACCTGCCTATGTAGGTATTGATCTTGTGGCCTTGAGAAAATTCCTTTCCAAATCTGAGTCTCAGTCTTTTCACCTGCATAATGGGAGTTGTGGACTAGCTGGTTTCTAAGGCTCCTTCCAATTCTAAATTTGATGAACCTAGCTTTCCCTGACCTCCAGTAACCATGTGCTCCTTGACTTCTGCCTACCTTCTGGCTCTTGACCTCTGATACTGCTTGATTCTCACAGTTTTAGAATTCTGCCTTGTTTTCATTGCAGGTCCTAAGACAGCTTTCATAAAAAGAAATTGGATTTGGAGGCTAGCTCTATCTTGAAATCCCATTGGCACTGGCTCTAGAAGTGGAGGGAGGACAGAAAATTCAAGATTTGTGCCTCCAGCCTTTGGTGGCAGAGTAGAGGTCTCCCATTATCTTCCTTCTGTCATAGATAATTGGGACTCTGAGATCTGAAGCCAAGTCCCAGAGATACCCAAAATGGCAGAATGAGAGCCAGAGCAGATAAAGGTATAGGTAAAAGGGTAGTGAATATGGAGACAGAGGACCCAAGGCTTGAACCTTTTCTCTTTTATTCACCAAATGTGTAACCTTAAATCATCTTTAAGTATTTGAAGGTCTCTCCTTCGGAAGAGACCCTAGACTTGGTCCCAAAGGGCAGAATTGGAAGCTATGGGGGAAGGAGGAAGAGAGATGCTGTAGAGAGGCACATTGATCCTGGATATATTAGGTCCCAATGGGAGCTATCCAACATTGGAATGAGTAATGAATTCCTTCTTACTACAGATTTTCAAGCAAAACCTGGATCTGAGATTTAAAATTGGAAAGACCTTAGTGCCTCTTGACCAACTCTCTCATTTTATAGATAAGGAAAACAAAGCCCAGAAAGCCCCCAAAAATACCTGCTCAAGGTCACTTGTGGGGGTAAATCCCACTTGCAGTTTGAAGCCAGGTCTGCTGACTGAAGCCAACTATGTTTTTTTTTTCTCTGCATACAGCACACTGTTGGTGTGTCCACTAGTTGAGAGATGTAGTAAAGGGGACACTTGCTCAGTTGTGGGATCCTATAAAGTGTCACCTCTGAGTCCCAATTCCCTCCATTGTAAAATGAGAGGCTTACAAAGTACTTAGTTCTGATATTCTATGCCTTTGAGTCCTTTTTTCCTGTCCTGGGCCTTGGTTTCCCTACCTGCACAATTAAAGGGGCCATTTAAATTGCGACTGCAGTGCAGTGAAAATGGGGCTTCCTACCCTAGCTTCAAATCCCAGTTTGGCCATTCATTGCCTGTATGACCTTGAGCAGAAAGAATATAATGCTGATTTGAGCCTCAGTTTTCCCATCTGTAAAGTGATAGGGCCAGAGTGGGATCTCGGGATCCTTTCAGCTCTCCTTCCTGTGAGCCTCTGCCATGGAGAGGGCAGGTAGGGATGAGAAGGTCTGTGCTGGGGAGATGATGTAAGGCCCGCAGTGTTCAGTTTTTCTCTCTCTAATGCGCAGGGGGGGGAGAAGGTTCCTGAGCCTGTTTCTCCAAGGAGGAGCGACTCTGCTGGAAGCAGCTGATTAAATGGGCCGAGGTACCCGGCGCCTGACCCCGCAGGAGCACCCGGCCAATAGAGATAAAAGGCTTTTTAGAGGATTGATTCCGTATTGTTTTTGAATGCTTTCCCGGCACCTCGGGAATGCCAGGTCACTCATCAATGCCAGGGCTAGGGAGGGGAGCCAAAGGAATAAGAGGCAAAGGCTGATGGGGGTGGGGAAGGGTTTCCAGGCCTAGCCAGGCCCACCCAGAGCCCCTCCCTCTTCTTTTTACTCTTAGCTCAGCTGATTTGACAAGGGGTTTAGGATTGTAGCCCAGGAAAGCCTGGCCCCCACAATTTGTACCTAGCATGGCATTTGATGGTAGCAAAAGCACCAGAATTCTGCCCTTGTTTGGTGACCTTAGGAGAGTCATTGACCATCTCTGAACCTCAATTTCCACAGATGTCAATGGAGAGTATAAGTCTTTCCTTGTCTCCCTCATGGTGAGGAGGCGAGGAGGGGCAGGCTGGAAAGTAATTGCTTTGCAAGCTTCACAGTAAGATAAAATGAAGAACCATTCTCAAAGCAGAGAAAATGTAAGGTGTGGGACGTTTTACTCTTAGCATAGCTCCTTTGAGGCCATCAGTTCTCCCTGATTGACCCAAGGGAGTTACCGAAGAGCAGAGCACTGTGGGGGCACAATCTCAGAGCCAATGAGTAGAAGTGTTAATAGTAACTTCCATTTTCTATCATTTGAAAAGCTGCAAAAAGCTTTTTTCACAACCACCTTGAGGAGGTGATACAATTTTCATCATTAATATTTATATCTATAATATTATTGTTCACATTATTATCATTATTTAGACCACTTATTCATTCATTCATTCAACAAGTATGTATTAAGTGCCTAATATGTGTAGGACACTGCCCCAAAAGACATGATGGAAAACATCCTTGCCCTCCTGGAGCTAATGTTCTACAGGAGAAGCTTATGCTTCATTAAGGAGCATCTTGGTTCAATGGAAAATGTATCAGTTTGGAGTTTGAAGGATCTACATTCAAGTCCCACCTTTGACACTAATCACATGACATTAAGTAAGTTCCTTACCTTCCTCAGATCTCAATTTTCCCTTCTGTTAAATGAGGGACTTTGATTAGAGAGCCTCTGAATATCTATGATCTAGTTTTGTAATTGGGAAGGAGGGTGAGGTTTATTTTGCTTGGTCCCAGAGCACTGGTGGGAGCCAAGTCACATAGATTGGGGTTCACTATCAGGAAAAACTTCCTAACAAGGAGAGCTACATGTGAAAGAGAATAGATGTCCCTGGAAAGGAGTCCTGGAGGTCTTAGGAGAGCCACTGTGCCAGGACTATTGGCTCTAAGCAGCTAGGTAGAGTTAGTGAATAGAGTGCTGGATATGGAGGCAGGAAGTCCGCTTCATACTTATTAGCTGTATCCAGCTAATCCCAGATATCATTCTGGGAAAAATCATTTTATCTCTATGCCTCAGTTTCCTTATCTGCAAAATGGAATAAATAATTATATCCACTTCCCAGAATTATCATGAGGATAAAATGAGTTAAATATTTAAATATTAAATAAATAGTTGCTTTGTAAAGCTTAGAGTGCCATGAATGCTAGCTATTGTCATGGTGCTGCTCTGGCTGTTGCTATTGTAGAGAGAATCTGTGCTCCCAGATGCCCTCTGTGTTTTTTCCAGCTCTAAGATTCTATGATTCTCTGACTGACAAGCATCAACTCAGGGGGATGCTTTTGCCTGGCTCAAGGCCTTTTACTTTTGCATTCCCTTCTCCAGTACCACCTGCCCCTCTTTCTATCTCTTCTCGTCTCACCTCCACCCTGGCCGTGTCTAACCCAGAGACCACCAGACCAAGCTGGGCTCCCTGAAGGTCCAAACTAGAATCAATGTCTAGACCATTTTAATGCCATAGACACTGAACACCTGCTCCAATTAAGAGCTGTTGGCTTCTCAGGGTGACTGGGACGCCTGCTGTGAGCCCCCTGCTGCTTTTTCTAAGGAATGGATTCGTTCTACTTCTCTGCCCATTCAGGTACTGACACCCCCATGGCCTCCCCCAGGAGTTCCAGACCTGGTTCGAAAGCCAGATTGTGTGGATGCCCATATTCCACCTGAAGAGGAGCTCATCACAAAAGGGGAAAAGGCCCCAATATGTAGTAGTCATCAGAGCTAGAAGGGACATTGCCTCATTTATTCTAAAATTATATCAGTCACTCAAGATTCCACAGCTGGAACGTTAAAGAACTGAGATTTGAACCCTGGTCTTCTAAATCCACTGCAATAATGCTGTGCTACACTGTGTAATCTAAAACTCCTCTCTGATTTGGGGTTATGGGAAAGGACTGGCTTGTCTTCCAGCAGTTTACCTTTATTATAGCTCCATCCCTCCCTCATGTCTAATTCTCTTCTTCCTGCCCTCTTTCTAGAAAATTTCCCAATACCCTGTTCAGAAAGCATCCTTATTTGAAGTTTGTACAGTCAGGATCTTGCCAGGCAATTTGAGAGAAACTGACTACCCCCTCCCCTCCTTCAACCCCACTTTCCCATAAAACCAATGGATTTCACCTGTGTTGAAGGGGATGCCATTCATTACCCATATCTTTTAGGATGAATAAGAGAGAGATCTTATCACTGGCTGTGCAGGTCTCTCCAAGGGAATAAGGTTGATCTTGAACCCCACTCCATGCCCTTTCCTTCCCCTTCCACAACTGCAATATCATCATATTGGGTTTCCCAAGGTTTCTCTGGTTATCCTGCTCTCAGGCTCCTGCCTCTGAAGAGTTCATGTTCATCCTTATATCTTCCCTTGTGTAAGTTAAAACTCAAATAAGTTAAAGGCCTATTGCTGTAATTATTACTGGAATCAGATTCTTTTGTGAAAGCTTTCCCCAAGTTCTCTAACTGCAGAAAGAGACTGTGTGGGACACACACTGACTATTAAAATTATGCTCTCTCTGAGTGTTCCCACCTATGCCATTATACTTGCCTTGGCCACCGTATTATTTTGCTCAAACATGCTCAGAATATGATCCTCAGGATATCTTATTTGAAAAGTCTAGAATCTTTACCCTAGTATTTGAGGCCCTAATCTCTCACTCTCTGCCTCCTTCCCTCTGTTTCTCTTCCTCTCTCTGTATGCCTCTTTGTCTCTCTATCTGTATTTCCCTCTCTGTCTCTGTTGTTCTCTTGTGTCTCTCTCTGTCTCTCTCTTTCTCTCTCTCTCTCCATCTCTCTCTCTGACTATGTCTTTTTCTATTTCTCTTTGTCTCTCTCTCCTTTTGTTTCTGTGTATCTCTCTGTCTGTCTGTCTCTGTGTATGTGTATGTGTATGTGTTGCTCTAACTCTCTTTTTTTCTTTCTACCTCTCTTTCTCCTCTCTCGACTTAACTTATTTTTATTCCTCAGGGAAATTGGGGACTGGAAGGTTCTGTCCCAAGACAATTTCATAGTTTTATTAGATATTAATAATGCAATAGCTCATATGCATACAGGAAGTCTGGACTAATGGAAAGAGTATTGGATTTAGAGGCAGCTGAATGGTGCAGTGGCCAGAATACCAGCTTAGAGTCAGAAAAATATGAGTTCAAGACTGGTCAGTCAATAAACATTTATGAAGCACCTAGTATGTGCCAATCTTGGGCACATATAAATATGAAAAGGAAAGACAGCTTGTGCCTTCAAGTAGCTTACAATCTAATGGGGGAAGAAACAATGAGAAGTAAGGGGATTTCAGGAAGAGATAAGGTGTCTGACAGAGGGGAAGGGAGATATTGGAGAAGCCAAAAAAAATGTGTAGCAGAGTGGGAAATTACTTTAGACATTTCCTAGCAGTGTGATCTTGGGCAAGTCATTTAACCTTGCCTGCCTCAATTTCTCCATTTGTAAAATGAGAATAATAATATCACCTGCTTCCTAAGGTTGTTATGAGGATAAAATGAGATAATATTTGTAAAGCGCTTAACAAATCTTAAAAGTGCTACATAGATGTTTGTTATGTATGTAGAATATTAGAGCCAGAGAACCTTAGTATGAATCCTACTTCTGCTCTTTTAGGCAGTTAGGTGGTGTCATAGTGCACAGTGTGCCGAGCTAGTCAGGACTAGTCAGAACTCATCTTCATGAGTTCAAATCTAGCCTCAGACACTTACTAGCTGTGTGACCCTTTGCCTCACTTTGCCTCAGTTTCCTCATTTGTAAATGAGTTGTTATGGGAAATATCAAACCATTCCGGTGTCTTTGCCAAGAACATCCCAAAGGGGGTCACAAAGAGTCAATAATGACTGAAAAGAATACAATCTATTCTTTACCAGTATGTCCTTTGGTAAGTCAAATTATAATGATTAGTTATAAAAAGCTTTGAGTTTTATGAGTCTCCTTTCTAGGTCTAGGCTTCAACATTTAAGAGAGGATGTGTTGGGACTAAATGACCTTTAAGGTCCTTTCAAGCTAGAAATCACCCCACTTTTGACAGTTTACATTGTTTTTCTCATACCTAGTCTAATAATCTTTTGACAAATGAGAAAAATAAAGCCAAGAAAATGAAAGTGACAAGACCAAGATCATACGGACAGTCATTGGCAGTTTTCCTATTTCCTGAAGCAGGGCTCTTTCCCACACTCTGACTGAATGACCATCTTTTCCCCACCCTGTTTGTTCTTTCTTTTATGGAGGGGGGGAAGGAAGGCAGGAGGCTGGATCTTCCTGAGACCCCTCTTCCTCTTTCAAAAAAGATCAAAGAACTGAAAAACATCTAAGAGCAAGAATTCCTAACTTTATGTTATTGTGTCAATGTTATTGCATTAACTTTGTTATTATTGTGTTATTGTTTACCATTAGTTTAGTGAAATCTAGGGTCTTCTCAAAAGCATGAACTTAGATTATAATATAAGTTAGAGAGTATTACAAAGGCAACAAGCTATGCTAATGATCAAAATAACCATTTTAAAAACCACCTTCATTCAACCCAGGTTAAGAACTCCTGCCTCAGATGCCATATAGTCCAAGATCTTCATTCTGCAGGTGAACTAGAGAAATGAAGGGATTAACCAAAGCTCACCCAGCCTTCCAACCTGAACAGTCTGCGTTAATGTTCCAAAATTTGGGTATACAGGATCATTTTAAAGTTTCTCCTGTCAGGGGCAGCTAAGTGGTACAGTGGATAGAGCACCAGCACCAGTCAGGACCTGAGTTCAAATCTGACCTCAGAAGTTAATACTTCCTAGCTGAGTGACCCTGGGCAAATCACTTAACCCCAATTGCTTCAGAAAAAAAAAGTTTTTCCTGTTTCTTGCCACCTCCTTCTTCCTTCCTCTTTCCCACTAGATCAGGGAGGGGAGGAAATTATCCTAAAAACCCAGTCCTCTCTCAAGTTTGAAGTAAGACCTAGATGAAGCTTCTTAATCTGCATTTAAGTGGCCTGGGGTCAACCAGAAAGGATGTGGCCTAAGGAAAGAGCCTTCCTCCTTTTAATGAAGCTGTTCCCCAAAGCCCTATGCAGTCAGAACCACCACTGCCTCCAGTCTCCCCTCTCTTAATAACCTCGTCTGGAGAGGCTCTTTCACTCTCTTGTTGGGTCCTTCCCAGCCCTGGATCCCTTCACCCGCTAAATGCCGCAAATAGAGATGGACAGGAATTAATGGTACCCATCAAAAGCTGCCTAATTTGTTGTGATGAGGGCAAATTTTGCTTCTGCAGCAGAATTTCTGTGTATTAGGGACAGCCCCTTGGAGAACTGGATTGCCTTGAAACTTTGCCAACCCACAGAAATTTCTCTCAGCCTGGTCCTCCATGATAGCAGGAGAAAAGATAAAGCATTAGGATTGCAGAGCATTAGACGTGAAAAGTCCCCAAGTTGTCATCTTGTCCATTCCCTTAACCCCAGAGAGGGCAAATGACTCACTGAAGTCATACAGCAAACCCAACCAAGAATATCTAAGGTCTCCCAGCTTCCAGGCTGGTATTCTTTCCTTTTTATACTATAAACAGGTTTTCAACTTAATTCAACATATATTTCTAAAGTATTTGCTATGAGTATATATTTCTAAAGTATTTGCTATGAGTACAGCCCTCTACTCAGCACTGGAAGAAATGCAGTAATGAAAAATACCACAGTGGCGATCCTCAGGTATTGCCAAGTATAACAGATCAAAGATCTTGCCTATAGGAGAACTGAACAGAACCGTGGAGATTCATTTCAACAAATGCTTATCTGGCTCCTGTTATGTATCAAGCACTTTCTGGGCACAAGGGGTGGGAGGAACACGAAAACAAAACAAAAGCAGCCTCTCCTTAAGGTGGATCATAGATTTAAAGTTGACAGGGACCTAAGAGATCTTTGAATTCAACCCTGATCATTTTAGGGTGAGTAGTTATGTGACTTGCCCAAGGTCACATAGCAAATTAGCTACAGAGTCAGAATATAAATGTGGTCCTTTGATCCATCCCACCCTCCAAAATCCAATGCTTTTTCTACCACCAGCATATAAAGAGAGCCAGACAAAATTGTCCTGGCAGAGAGAAGCTCTTTGACTGGATAGAATCAGTGTAGTCTTCATGGAGCAAGGGATGCCTGAGCTGGAGTTGACCAGAAGGAGTCAATTAGCAGAGAACATGAGGGAGTCTTTTCTCTGGGCATACAGAAGACTGGGCAGAGATAGAGCAGGGCCTACTGGGGCTGTAACCAATACTCATTTTCAAGCCTCTGGGCTTGATGTACCAGGCACTGGGCTGGGCACTGAGGTTATAGAGACAGAAGCAAAGCAGCTCTGGAGCAGAATCTATTATGCTTCGCTGAAGTTAAAGGAAAGTAGGGTTAGCCATCCTGATCTCAGACAAAGCAAAAGCAACTAGATCTAATTAAAAGAGATAAGGAAGACATGTGCAAAAATGTTGTAGCAGCCATTTTTTAAAATGGCAAGGAACTGAAAACTGAGTGGATGTCCATCAGCTGGGGAATGGCTAAATAAGTTATAGTATGTGAAAGTTATGGAATATTATTGTTCTATAAGAAATGACCAGCAGGATGATTTCAGAGATGCCTGGAGAGACTTACATGAACTGATGCTAAGTGAAGTGAGTAGAACCAAGAGAACATTGTGAACAGCAACAGCAAGATATACAATGATCAATTCTGATGAATGTGGCTCTTTTCAACAAGGTGATTCAGGCCAGATTTGTGATAGAGAGCCATCAGCATCCAGAGAGAGAACTGTGGGGATTGAGTGTGGATCACAATGCATATTTTCACCTTTTTTTATTGTTGTTTGATTGCTTTTTGTTTTCTTTCTCATTTTTTCCTTTTGATCTGATTTTTCTTGTGTAGCATGATAAATGTGAAGATATGTATAGAAAAATTGCACATGGATTATTTGCTGTGTAGAGAAGGAGGTGGGGGAAAGGAGGGAAAAATTTGGAATCAAGGTTTTGCAAGGGAAGAACTCTGTGCTGCATCCAAGGTGACAGAAAACAAAAGTTGGGGTCTAGGATTGATACTCACTAACTCTGATCATCTCTACCATTCTGGCTGATTCTGATCTCTAAAGATCTGAATCTCTTGATTTCTGAAACTGGAAGGCCTAGAACATAGAATTCAAGAGCTGAAAGTGTCCTCAAAAACTATCTAATAATCCTTCCCCATGTGCTAGATGAGTAAACTGTAAGAGATCTTTCATGGGAGAAGTGTTGGCTTAACAGTTCTTGTTCTTACTCTGTTTGGTCCCAGGGGCAATGAGTGGAAGTTGCTTCAAGATCCTTATAAAGAAAATCTCCCAACCATTAGGATTTTGCAAAAGTAAAATATGATGCTTGAGGTAATAAGTTGTGAGTTCTTCAACTATCCTCTCTATCACAAGTCTGGCCTGAATCACCTCGTTGAAAAGAGCCACATTCATCAGAATTGATCATTGTATATCTTGCTGTTGCTGTTCACAATGTTCTCTTGGTTCTACTCACTTCACTTAGCATCAGTTCATGTAAGTCTCTCCAGGCCTCTCTGAAATCATCCTGCTGATCATTTCTTATAGAACAAGAATTTATAGAGACAGAAGTAGAACCAGGAGGACAATTTCTATAACTATGTATCTGGACAGATGCAACAATGTAAATGGATAAACAAAAAAAATCCAACCTAACCTCAAACCTGAATATTTTGAAAATATGGGGCAGGTGGTGATGCAGTACATAGAGTATCAGTCATAGAGTCAGAAGAACCTGAATTCAGAGATGGTTTCACTTACTAGCTGTGTGATCCTGAGCAGAAAGGAAGGAAGGAAGGAAGGAAGGAAGGAAGGAAGGAAGGAAGGAAGGAAGGAAGGAAGGAAGGAAATATGATTATTAAGAAGAAGAATAAGTGCATCTTTACAGAGATGGCTATTGGGGGTTCAATTGTTAGATTCATTTGGAGAATTGGTTAGTTGTTTGAGCCATTTTTCTTTCTTTTATCCTTTGTTACAAAAGATGGTTTGCTGGGGAGGGGAGAAGGATATATTTGGAAATAAAAGTGATAAAAAAACAAAACAAAAATATCAATAAATATTATTTTAAGACATGGTTAAGGAAAAAATGAGGCATTTAGGGTATTTACATAGACTGAGCTTAGTATGAGTCACAATGAGATATGGCAGCCCCAAAGCTAGCCTGATGGTGGACCACTGCAATAACAGATGCAGAATATCCAGAAAGAGGGAACTGAAAGTCACCAACTTTGTCCTCTGACTTCATCAGTCCATATCTAGAATGTGGTGTCCCATTCCAGATGCCCCATTTTAGGAAGAATATTGACAAAGTATATTCCATCAGAGGTGGAGTGGCTGGGAGTGGTGAAGACTGCATCATGCTACAAATGAAGGAACTGGGAATGGTTAGCCTAGAAAAGACAAGACTTAGAGGCAGATGTGTTTTGAAATATCATTCTTATACACATTAGGATTTATTCTATTTGGTCCCAGTGGCAATGAGTGAAAATTGCTTCAAGATCCTTATAAAGAAAATCTCCCAACCGTTAGAATTTTGCAAAAGTGAAATGTGATGCCTGAGGTAATAAGTTGTGAGTTCCTCAAGTCCTGGGGTCTTCAAGTAAAGGCTACCTACTCCTTCCTAGGGGATCATGAAGGAGATTTCTGCTCAGATAATGGTTGAATGGTTCCTTCCAGGTCTAAGATACTATGATTGTGAAATCAAGGTCCAGAGATGTCAGGTGACTTGTCCAGAGTTACACAGTAAAGTCTCATACACACACACACACACACACACACACACACACACACACACACACACGTTTGTCCTTTGTTTTAGAAGAAGACCAGGACATCAGGGAGGTGATACCATAACATGCAGGTAAATTGGATTTAAGTGAGGGAGGGCTGAACAAGGTCACGCGCCTCACTTTCTCCTCCAGAGTCATCTGGGTCCAAGGGAAAGATATGGATCAGGAGGACTGGAGATGGCCCTGGATGCAGTGAGAGACCTGGGCCTTTTTAAGCTAAGGTTTCCAATGGGCCTCAGTTTGACGGAGTCTGCAACCATTCAGATTAAGAATAGGTAGCAATTGAGACAAAGAATTTCCTCTTTAGTTTAGTCAAAACAAAGCAAAACAAAACATAATCTAAATAAGTAAATCTGGTGGGGAAGATACTGATCTCTGAAACCTCCCAAGAAGCACATACACAGACAGACACACAGACACACAGACAGAATGATGGAGCTAAGCCCCAAACTCAGGTCTGCTGCCTCCCAGGCACAGTTCCTTCTCTGCACCCCCTTACGTCTCAGGTCCCATTATCTGTTCTAATGGTCAACTTGGAAAATTGGTCATTTAAGGAAGGATTGTGAAAAGGGAGTGGGGAAAGAATGGGGGAGAAAATGAGGGGATATGTGTGAAGGAGTCAGACAGGATAGGAAAAGGTAGGCGACAAAGTGAGGGGATGAAATCAAAAAGAGGGAAAAAACAGAAAATGAAAAAAAAAATGGAGAAAGTATAATGAGAACCACAGATTGAGGGGGAAGGTCAGTGAGAAAGGGAGGTCCATAGAAAATTCAGTGAACTCTTCTGAAACCTCTTAAATCAGTCTAGTTCAGGAATTACTCCCTTCATCATCCAGCCTCAGCCACCTGCAGTGACAGGGAGCTCACTCCTCTCACATCAATCAATTCCATTCTAAGAGCCAGAAGGAATCTTATACATCAATGCTCCCATAACATAGATAGGAAGAGGCCCATAAAGAAGAAGTGATTTTAGAAGGCCATTAAGGTAGATTTAGGGCTACAAGGGGTGGCAGAGGCCACTAATTTCCTCTCCCCTATTTTACAAGTGAGAAAACTTCGATGTAGAGAGATTAAATGACTTACATTTGCCCAATAGCCTAGAACTTTAGGAGGTTGTCAAGAAGGGCTAGAGAGGAAGAAACCAATCCCAGTTTTCCTAGCTCCCAGTTCAGCTCTTTTTTTCATTACTCTGTTTCAGAAAGAAAAGGAATGGAAATGAATCCACAGATAATTTGTAAAAGCAGTACTCTCACAATAATACATACAACAGCTGCATTAATTGATCTCCTTCTGTGTGCAGAGCAAACAGTTCCATTTTGGAAGTGGAAGAGATTTAAATTTTAGATGAGATACAATCTCACTGGAGAGGTGTTGGGGCACAATACATGGAGCATTACACTTGTAGCCAGAAACTGCTGTTATTCAATTGTATCAGACTCTGTGACCCCTGGGACCATATATGTCGTCTATGGGGTTTTCTTGGCAAAGATACTTCAGTGATTTGCTATTTTCTTCTCCAGTGTATTAAGGCATACAGAGACAAGTGGCTTGCCCAAGGTCACACAGGGCTGCTCTATACGCTGAGCCACTTCACTGTCCTCAGAGTCAAGAATAATTAGGTTCATGTGCCACTTTAGGCACCTCTAAGTTGTATGACCTTAGGCACCCTAGTGATCTAACTTCTTTGTGGTTCAGTTTCCTCATCTGTAAAATGAGGGGTGGGACTAAATGGCTTCTAAGGTTTCTTCATTTAAAAATTTATTTGCTTTTAACACATATTGCTTTATGAATCTTGTTGGGAGAGAAAAATCAGAGCAAAAGGGAAAAACCATGGGATAGATTAAAAAAAAAAACAGAAAAAAGAAGGGAACATAGCATGTGTTGATTTACATTCAGTCTCCTTAGTTCTTTTTCTGAATGCACATGGCATTTTCTGTACAAAATCTATTTGGATCCCTAACCATTGAGAAGAATCAAGTCTTTAATAGTAAATCACTGCACATTCTTGCTGTTATTATGTACAACGTATTCCTGGTTCTGTTTGTTTTGCTCAGCATCAGTTTATGTAAATCTTTATATAAATCCTTTCTAAAATTAGTTTCTTCATCATTTTTATAGAATAATAATATTCTAATATCTTCATAGACCACAACTTGTTCAATTATTTCCCAACTGATGAGCATCTACTCATTTCCCAATTCTTAGCTATCTAAGGTCTCTTTTAACTCCATGATCCTTTGATTGTATGATTCCCTAACTTCAAAGTGCTTATAGTTCAGTCAAGGGATTTAAAAATACAGTAACTGTAATACTCACATTTACATCAGATGGATACAAAATGTTTTGTGAGTTTTAAGAAGAACTGAGTTTATCAAGTAAGGCTTCCTAGTGAAGGTAGAATTTGTATTGTATTTTAAGAGGGGTCTAGAAATTCAATAGGAAGAGAGAAGGGGAGAGTATTGTAGGCATAAAAAATACCTTGAGCAAAAAAATGGTGGAGGTGGGAGAATATAGGGCAATTGCCAAAGGGAGAAAGGTACTTCAACTGAGTTGGTTTTGCCAAATGCAACTGAAGTATACTGAAATAAAGCTAGAAAGATGGGGGTTTTGGCAGATCTGGAAGTCCATTGAACATCAAACAGATGAGTAAGAATTTCAATTACTAAGGAGCTATTGAAGATTTTTGAGCACTAAATGTAACCATCTCCATCTAATGTCATCATCATCATTGCTAATATTTATATGGCACTTTAGGGTTTGAGAAGTACTTCCAAATATTATTTCATTGGATCTTAACAACCCTGAGAAGTAGGTGCCATTTTTATTCCCATTTTACAAATGAGAAAACTGAGGCAAATTATTTGCCCAGGGTCACATGATTGGGGTCTAAAGTGGGATTTGAACTTGGTTCCCCCTGACTCCAGGTCCAGCGCTCTTCACTGTATCACTTAACCATTATGGAAAAGACATTGGAGGAAAGAAAGAAGGTTGGCAGTAAAGTGTGCAAGTATTTACAAGGTAAAAAAAAAAAAGGCAGGGAAAGTTTGAAGGAGCTAGGTTAGAATCTCAGCTCTGCTCTATATAGCCTTTGTGATCTTGGGCAAATTCCTAGCACTAGTCCTATGAGTCTATAATCTCAGTTCATGCAAGTTTGGCAGGCTGGTAGTTGGGAATATAGAAGGTGATTAGAGATGGAATTGATATGATTTGGCAACTAGTTGTATGGGAAAGGAGCAGAGTCAAAAATAACAGGAAGATTATAAACATGGGAGAAGGGGTAAAGAGTGAAGTCAGACAATGAAGAAAGTTGGAAGGAAGATCAGAGAGAAAAAATAAACTTAATTTTGGACCTATTCACTCGTGGATACCATTTGGATATCCATATAGGGATGTCCTGCAGTCAGTTGGAAGTATGAGTTTGGCAATCCAGGGAAAGGAAGGATTAGAGAATATAGATACGGAATATTCCACTTGAGATTGTGATTGAAGAAATGGGAATGGATAAGATTGCCAAGAGAGAGAGTTTATAACAAGAAGACCCTTGGGAAAGTACCATATTAAGGTGTCAGGGAAAGAATCACAATTGCTCTGAGTTGGAAGGACTCCAAGAGGCATCCAATCTCATTGGTAGGTGAAGCAAAGTGGGGTGGAGAGAAGGGGAAAGAAACAAGCATTTATTAAGTACCTACTGTATGCTAGACACTGTACTAAACACTTTACAAACATCATCTTCTTTACAACATATTTAACAGGTAATCAAACTCTTGCTTGTAGCCCTCTAGTGAAGAGACAGCCCATTCCCCTCTTGGGTAAATATAATTGCCAAAAAATGTCCATAATTCAAGTCAAATTCTGTTTTCCTCCAATTTTCCCATTACTCCGAATTCTTTCTTTTGGGACCAAGCAGAACAAGTCTATTTCTTCTTGTGTTAGTCTTTCAAACATTTAAAGACAGCATGTATTCTCTTCTCTAACCTAAGTACCCCACATTCCTTCAACCAAACCTCATATGACTTGGACTCAAGGCCCTTTGCAGTCATGATTGCCCTATTTTGGATTTGTTATTGTTGTATTGTTCAGTTGCTTTAGTTCTATCCAACTCTTTTTGATCTTATTTGGGGTTTTCTTGGTAAAGATACTGGAATGATTTGCCATTTCCTTCTACAGCTCATTTGAGAGATGTGGAAACTGAGGCAAACAAGGTGGTCACACAGTTGGTAAGTGTCTAAGGCCAAGTTTGAACTCATGAAAATTCCATCCAGTTGCTCTATTTAGTGCGCCACCTCACTGCAGAAAAGAAGTAGATTCAGATGGGTCTAGATGGCTGGGAGGTACAATGATAAGAGCCCTGAACTCAGACCTAAGTTGGAATCTCAGTCTCATGCTTACAAGCTCAGAGATTCAAGACAAAGCTGCCTAATCTTTCTGCCTCTCATTTTCATCATCTGTAAAATGGAAATAGCCACAATACCAAACTCTATCTTCCAGGCTTCTTTATGGTGTGCACATCTATCAGTTGCAAAAGGCTCAAGCAGCTCAGAAAAGGGGTAGTACCCACCCCTGCTGGGCTAGTTCCCTGCTGAGGGCTGGGTGCCCCAAGCTGTGGCTAGAGAGATTCTGGATTGGCAGAGAGATGCTGTTAGGATGAGCAGAGGGAGAGAAAGAGGCCCATCTGGGGCTGGGAGGACTGTGGGAACCCTCTCTCTCTCCCTCCTCCCTAACCCCCCTTCCCACTCTCCACCGTAGCCTTGGGGCCAAGGCTGGAATTAGGCAGGATTAGAGTCTGAAACTATTGTTGGCTTGTTCCTTTCTGGTAGGTCCCAAGGAGAATCCCAGAATTATAATTAGCTATCAGATAAACAGACTTAATGGAAAGGGGCTGCAGAGCTAATGGGCTCCACAAACATTCAGCTGGTGCTTGGGGAGACTTGAGATTTGCTAGGCTCAAAGAAAGAGGTGGGGAACACAGGCACTCCGATGGATGGGGAAGCTGGGGCAACCACACCAGGCAAAACAGTTGCTCATAGAGGCCTAGCAGAGAATCAGGGAGCCAGAGCAGTATGGAATCTTAGAAGGCAGGGTCAAAGCTGAGACTGTCAGAACTTAGAATAGAGATGTCGGGGCAGCTAAGTGGTACAGTGGATAGAGCACCAGCCCTGAGGTCAGGAGGACCTGAGTTCAAATTCGATTTCAGACACTTAACACTTCCTGGCTGTATGAACTTGAGCAAGTCACTTAACCCCAATTGCCTCAGGAAAAAAAAATAGAATAGAGATGTCTGAATTGAGGGGGAGTTTAGGGCATACAATGTCAAAGAGCTGGGAGGGTCCTTAAGGCCCAAAAGATCAGAGCTATGATGAGCTTAGAACACAATATAAAAGCTGAGAGAGCTCTTAAAACACATCAGAGTAAAAAGGAACCTTAGAACACAAGATTAGAACTGAGATGAGCTTAGAATACAGAATACCAAAGCTAGGAGAGCCCATCAGAACTAGGAGGGGCCTTAGAACAGAGAAGGTTAGAACAGAGGTGAGCCTCAGAGCTGGGAAGGCCCTTAGACACAGGATGTCAGGGATGGGAGGACATTTAGAACATGGGATGTGAGAGCTGGGAGGGCCCTTAGAACACAAGGTTTAAGGGCTGGGAGGGCCCTTAGAATACAGGACATCAGGGCTGGGAAGGCCCTTAGCACACAGGATGTCAAAGCTAGGAGGGCTCTTAGAACCTAGGCTGTCAGGGCTGAGAGGGCCCTTAGAACACAATGTCAGGGTGGGAGGGCCCTTAGAACCCAGGCTGTCAGGGCTGGGAGGGCCCTTAGAACATGAGATGTCAGAGCTGGGAAGGCCCTTAGCACACAGGATGTCAGGGCTGGGAGGCCCTTAGAACCCAGGCTGTCAGGGCTGGGAGGGCCCTTAGAACATGAGATGTCAGAGCTGGGAGGGCCCTTAGAACACAATGTCAGGGTGGGAGGGCCCTTAGAACCCAGGATGTCAGGGCTGAGGGGGCCCTTAGAACACCAGTTATCAGAGCTGGGAAGAACAGCCTTAGAATGAAGAACAGAGTGGCCCTTTTGAGATCATCTAGTCTACCTATCTCATTTTATAGATGGAGAAACTCAGGTCTATATTGGGGAATTAACTTGGAGGTCATGAGTAGTGCTAATGAACATTAACAGAGCCAAGACTAGAACTAGGTCTTCTGACTGCCAGCCGGAGATCTCCCATCCTATTGCTAAGTCTCTACATCAGAGCTGTTCCTTGGCCAAGGCCACTGTGTCTCCAGAAGGCCCCAGTGAATGCAAACGCATTCCTTGAACATGGGAAGACCTAACGGAGCTGGCCTTGGATGGCATTGGGAGTGCCTCTGTTCTGGTTCAGGTGGTGAAGCCCCCTCCTCAGCAGGACTGAACCTCAGAGGCAGCAGTCTCAGACCTAAATGCTTTCTGCAGCTGTGTGCCCTTGTCCTCCTGCCAGCCTCAGTTTTCCTGCCTGCAAAACGAAAACTCTTCCTGACATCCAGTCTGGCTTGCCCCCCTTTCCAGCCATTGCTCTTGTGCCTCAAATGCTATCTCCCGGAGGAATATTTGATACCTCGGGAGGGAATCATTGTACAGTGTGTGGTCCAAGGGGCGGAGGGAAGGCTATAGGGACACGGGCCTCTCGGGCTTGGGCCGACGGAGATGCCATGAGAACCAGATAATACGGTCAAGGAGAACCTGCTCAGGCAGGCTTCAATCAGACGTGCAGAGAACCTCCCTGATTTCAAATGCATTTTATTGTCTCCAGCCTATAAAGTTTTGCATTTCCAAACAGGTACTGCAGCATCTGGGCTTCTACCGAGGGAAGCCAAGCCGTGCCGGACACGGGCACGCGGTGGTGTTCAGCCGGGTCCCAGGAGCAGCCAACACAGCCAGCTGGCTGGGAGAAGGAGAGGGGGCGTGGGGAAGGAGAGGGCGGGGCCTAGAGGGCGTCTCAGGGGAGGGAGGGCTCCCTGCGAGGCTCCACCTCGGCCTCGGACCCTTCTGTTCTGTGACTGGAGCTATCAGTGTGGGAGGGCGCTTGGCGGACCAGGGTCAGCACCTCGGCGGCCCAGTGGTCCAGCCGGGATCTAGCCGACTCGTCCTCGCTGAGGCTCTCGGGGTTGGAGTCGGAGCCCTCCTCCGCTCTGGCCACGGGCTGCTTGCAGATGGGGCAGGTCCTGCGCAGGGCCTGGGAGAACCAGGGGTCGATGCACTTGCAGTGGTAGATGTGGGTGCAGGGCAGGACCTTCAGCTGATCCCCCTCCTCGTACTCGTCCAGGCAGATGGCGCAGACGTCGTTGTGGCAGGTGAAGGCCCGCAGGTGCATCTTCTTGCGGACGGGGGTCTTGGCCACGGCGCAGCCGCGTTCCCGCCACCGCCACCAGTACAGCCAGACCCTCCTGATGATGAGCAGCGTGGACATCAGCAGGGTCACCACGCGGCCCAGCACCCAGGAGATGGACAGGACGGGGTGGCAGTCCAGCTCCGAGTAGTGGCGGTGGTTGGGGAGGAGGAGAACGTGGGCGTCCTTGTGGCCGCACAGGATGACCCGCAGGTCCCGGGACGTCGCCTCGCCGACGAACACCGACGGGATCTCGATCTGCTGCCGGATGTCGTCGTACACATGCACCATGTTGACCAGGTCGTTGGAGTGGACGTTGTAGACGATGACTGCCTGGTAGCCGGCCTGCTGCGCATGGAGGACCTTGAGGTCGAAGGTGCAGTCGAAGCGCCGGACCAGCGCGATGGAGCCCAGGGAGTGGTTGGACGGCACCGGGCCCTCGATGGGCTGGCAGGCGTTGGGTGGTCGGGCCTCGATCAGGTAGCCTCGGACGCCGTCCTCAGACAGGGGAGCCCCAAACAGGGCAGGGGCGTCGCTGAAGTCCACGGAGCTGGCCCTGCTGTCGGACACCGCCCGCACCAGCGCCCTGCCAGCGGGCAGCTCCAGCAGCAGCAAAAGCAAGGCCACGGGCCTCGGCAGGTGGAAGGCCGTGGCCCCCATGGCCGGGGGCTTGTGGCGCTGAGGGGTTCCACCCCAGCGGGGCCTGCTCAGGGGGGCGAATGGGGTCCCACTCTCCCCTTGCCTCACACTTAGAGCTCCTGTGGGGAGTGGTGCGGCTAGAGTGGGGACCCAGCTTCTTGTCAGGGGATGGCTTGAGCTCCGGAGAGATGTTTACATCCCTCTTTCATTGGCAAGAGCCGCAGTCAGAGGATTTCAGTGGGGCCACAGTGTCTGGGGGGCCATAACAGGGAGAGGGGGGCCTCCCAGGATGATGGAGCAAAAACGGGAGGCCAGAGAGAATCAGCAGTCTCACCAAAGAATCACTAACCTCTGGGGACTCAGGGGAGGGAGCATCTCACCTTCTGGATGCTCTCCTTTGCATCCGTTGGCAGCCTGCTTCTGCCAGGTAACTCTTAGTCTCTCCCCCTACCCCTTGGGGGCCCTGTCTGCTGGGGGAGGTGAGTGATCCTAGAATCCCTCTGGCCCCTCATTGTGACATCACTGAAGGAGCTCTCCCTTTCACAGGCTCCCCTCCTCTCCCCCTCCCCCAGAGCCCACGAGCTGGCTGGGGAGCCTGCCAGAGTCCATACACATCCTACCTTCATCTCCCTGCCTCCCTCTGGCCCAGTTCCCATCTCCCCACAGATATTCTCCCCCTCCCCAGCCCCTCCTCCTTCTTTTCTTTTCCTAGGCCCAGTGCCTGAATAGCAGGAGTACCAGGGGGAGGAAGGAGCCTGGATCCTGTTTGAATGGCCGAGGGGCCGGGCCAGGTTTTGTTGGAGTTCATCCTTAATAAGAGATTCAGGAAAGGTCCCATTTTGGGACCTACCAATGGCTTCCAGCTTCTTTCCCAGGCTCCAGAGCCCTGGGAATGGGCCTTGGCAGCCAGAATTAACCTGTTGGGGGTGGAGGTGGGGATGGAGGAGCAAGAACTGCTGGCTGCTACATGCCCACAAGTATCTTCTGACAGGCTGAAGGGGAGATCCTGCCAATTACCCGGCCTTTCTCAGGACCTGATGCACATCAGAAATCTCCTAAGGTCCAGATTCAAATCTGTGCTAACTTCCCTGCACTCCCATTAGCCGCTGAAACCAGAACAGAACTGCTGTGTCCTAATGGCCTCAGACCTGAAACCTCGGGGGATTCTGGACATTTGAGTCCTAGTTGGGCCGGGGCCTGGGTTTATCTTGGATACTGCCTCCTTCCCCCGTGAGATTTTTTCTGTCTGTTCTCTCTGCCTTCCTCCCTCTCTCCCCCTTCCAAAGTACTTTGTGCTTTTTTTTTCACCCAAAGAAATTTAAGTTTCCTGAGGTCAGGGATTGGTTTTCTGCTTTTGCATCCCTAGCACACAGTATTGTATTCAGTAGGTATTTAATAAATGCTAATTTCCTAGAAGAAAATAGACTAAATTAAAGAGAAGAGTAGGGGAGATTAGATTACCATAAAATAGAACAGATTAGAATAGATTAGAACAGAATAGAACCGATTAGAATAGACTAGAATATACTAGAACCTTCTGACACAGGAAGGAGCTTGCCATCCCATAGTGGGATACAGGCTGAGGTACATCTCCCTCCCTCTGCACCTCTGGTGCTCCTAACTCTTCAACCCAAGTGGACAGACCAGGCCATGGGAAGGGAAGGGAAACTGAAAGAAATCCAATATTGAGAACTTGGGTTTTTTGTCCTGATAGCTAGGTTCAATTCCTGACCCTATCATTTTCTCTCTATGTAACTGGGTAAGTCTTCCTTCTCTGTGGGCCTCAGTTTCCCCTTTTTAGAGTGTAGGAAGGGTGGCTGGGGGAAGGATGAATACTCTGATTTCTTAAATTGTTCCTAATTCTGATATTCTGTGATTCTCTGGATATCCCCCAAAGGAGGTAAGGTAGATTGATGTGGCTTATAAGATAGGAGCAGAGGTCCTGGAATGGAGCAAGTAGTTAAAGGAGACTGAGACATCTTCCCCTCTTCCTATCCTACTTTCTGATGGAGGTATCTGGGTCCAGACTCCAGAAGAAGGACTCTGCTGCCCCTCTGGAAGCCAGAGTAACCATGGGAGACCCCAAAGACTGTGACCTCCAGAAGTGTTCCTCTAAGCTTCTGTTGTCCAGAGGAGATCTCCTTTTATTCCCTGGATCATCTGCCCTGGAGTCTCAGGCCCAGAAGGAGGAGAAACTTACATTATTTGAAATATGAACTACAAAGTGTTTTACATTAATTATTTTATTTTGGCCTCACAACAATCCTATCAAATTATATTAATCAGCTAACCAGATGAAGACACTTGAAAAGTGAAGGGATCTGACACCTAGAAAGTACAAGTGGTTGGATTTGCACACCATACTGTCTAGGATTTAAAGCCCCCAAATATCCTTAAAATCATTTAGTTCAAGTCAGCCATATTACAGATGAGGAAACTGAGGCAATGAGAAATTCAGCAGCTTATCCAGGATTTCTGCTATGTTATGTCTCTATTGTCCAGGCATCTTCTCACCCTGGAAAATCTCTCTAACTTGTAACCCCTTCTTCTGATTGGTTGCTTCATCCTGGAACCTCCATTTTTAATGGTATTTTATTTTTCCAAATACATGCAAAGATAGTCTTAAACATTCACCTTTGTAAATGGTTGTGTTCCAAACTTTTCTCCCTCTCTTCTTTCTTCCTCCTCCCCAAGATAGCAAGCAAGCTGATATAACATGTGCAATTCTTCTAAACATATTTCCATATTTGTTATGCTGCCAAGAAAAATCATATCAAAAGGGGAAAAAATGAGGAAAAAACAAGCAAATAACAGCAGCAACAAAAGGTTCATTCTCCCTCTCTGGATGCAGATGGCACTTTCCATCACAAGTCTATAATCACCTCACTGTTGAAAACAGCTGAGTCTGTTATAATTGACCATCACATACTCTTGTTTTTACTGTGTACAATGTTCTCCTGGTTCTGCTCACTTCACTCAACATCAGTTCATGTAAGACTTTTCAGGCTTTTCTGAAGTCAGCCTGCTCATTTCTTAAAGAACAATAATAATCAATTATCATCATATACCATAACTTATTCAGCCATTCTCCACCTGATGGGCATCCACTCAATTTCCAGTTCCTTTCCACTACAAAAAGGGCTGCTACAAACATTTGTGCACATGTGGGTCCTTTTCCTTCTTTTGTGCTTTTTGGTATACAGTCCCAGTACAATCACTGATGAATCAAAAGGAAATGCAGTTTTGTAGCTCTTTGGACATAGTTGGAACCTCTATTTTAAGGAAGGGCTATCAGGACTGCAGTTTTTTTTTTCCTCCATTCCTTTCTGGGCCCTACTGACTCCCCAGACTCTTTCTCCTCTGTATGGATACCACCCCACCTCCACCAACATTTCTGGTTTTCAATTTACTTTTATGTGCTGTTTTTCAATTTACTTTTATGTGCTGTCTTCCTCTATTAGCGTATAAAGCAGGGGCTGTCCATAATCAAGAGTCTTTGCACCCCTCGCACTTAGCATACCATGTCTGACTTATAGTTAGTATTTAATAAATGCATAATGATTTATTGACTATGTTGTCTTTCCTTCTCAGTTTTCTCATCTGTAAAATGGGAATAATCCTTGTACTCCCTACCTGTAACTGCTTTAGATCACATGTGATTCATCTCATACTGTGAGATTCTTGAGAGTAAAGGCTGTCTTTTGCCTTTTTTATATCCCCAGCACTTAGCACAGTGCCTGATACAATAGAAGTAAGCACTTAATAAATGCTTTATGAGCTGACTACTCTTGTGAATAAGGCATATAGATGATAAATCATAAATTGCATGGCAAAATGATTTGAGGGAAGGGAATAGTCATCTCTAGATGGTTCAGTGGGATGTGAAGCATAGTCTGGAGTCAGTGAGATGAGGGAAGGACAGTGATGTCAGAGCAGGTAATAAATTTGCATCAACTCAGTCCCTTATCATGGCAGCTCCATTAAATTTACCTGCCTAATTCATCCTCCACAGCTGTCAAAGTGATATTCATTTATTATTTATTTAAAGACTGGATCTCCCTGTGTCAGTTTGGTTGGAAACACAGGAACCACTCAACTTAGAAGGAACTACTTTTCTTAGACAATCTGGCTCTCATAGATTCACCATTTTAATACCCAAGCTTGTATGGACATCAAATTAGATTAGCCTACTGCTGTTCAGAACTCCTGCACCCCAGATTTATCAGCCTGAGCCTCCTCCATAGCAAGGGTTGCATATTGCACCATCATACCCAATCAAAGTGGTTGCCAAACTTCCTAAAGCACAAAGCTGACCAGTCAATTCCCCTCCTCAATAAACTACAGGGGCTCTTTATGACCTCTGAGACAAAATAGGAAGTCTTCTGTTGGATATTTAACATCCATTACATTCTGACTATAATCTTTTTTTTAGCTTACTGAATGGGAAAACATTTAGTGCTTACTATGTGTCAAACGTTGTGCTAAGCTTATGGTGCAAATATAAAAAGCAACACGGTAAGTGCCTGCCCTCAAGGAACTTAAATTCCTTTTTTCAATTTTTAAAGCTTTTTATCTTCAAAACATATGCACGGATAATTTTGCAATATTGACCCTTGCATAGCCTTGTGTTTCAGGCTTCCCCCCACGCCTTCCCTAGATGGCAAGCAATCTGATATGTGGGTTAAACATGTTAAAATATATGTTAAATCCAATATGTATAAACATTTATATGATTCTCTTGCTGTACAAGGAAAAAATCACATCAAAAAAAGAAAGTAAATGAGTAAGGAAACAAAATGCAAACAAATAACAACAAAAAGAGTGAGAATGTTATGTTGTGATCCACACTCAGTAAGGAACTCATATTCTAAAAGGGTAAGAGAGCCCAAATAAGAAAGTAGTGGCTAAGGAAGGATAGGAAGTCAAATATGTGGTCAGTAAAGTGAATAAAAGGGCAATGGGCTATAGATCAGGTGACAGAAAGATGTCTAGAGGGTTAGCCTGGCTAGATTGAGTAAATTGTCACCAATGGTGGGGAGGAGGCAAAGTAGAAAATGATATTATTTACCATTAGATCTTTTCACACAATTTTCACACAGTCAGACTAACCTTATTTGTATTTCTCACATACACCTCTGCATCTTACATTGCCAAATTTTGGCACACCTGGTATACACTCTCTCCCTCCTTTCTTAGTGCAGAAGCTCTAGCTTCCTTCATATCTTAACTCAGATGCTAACTCCTACATGAGTTAAGTGACTTACCAGTTTGCCTCAATTTCCTCATCTGTAAGATAATCTGGAGAAAGAAATGGCAAACCACTGCAGTACCAATGCCAAGAAAACCCCAAATGGGGTCATGAAGAATTGGATATGATTGAATAACAGCAATCCCAGTGGCTAGCACAGGGCCTGGCATACAAGAAGTCTTTAATAAGCACTTATTAATTGATTGGATGAATTTCATTCAAGCTAATTTGCAGACTTCTGGTACGGTATCCCTTTGCTGCAATTGCAACTTTTGGGAGGTCCAGATCTATTATGTTATCAGTGTGGGGAGATGCTGGTATGGAATCTGCTTCCATCAAAGTGAGTCATGAATTTTTCTGTAACTCTTACCTCATAGTGTCCTGGAGCACCAAGTGCTTTGTCACTTAAATATTCAGTGGCTCAGGCAACTCTTTAAGATCACATAGCTTGAATATGTCGAGGTAAGATTTGAATCCAGGCCATTCTGACTGAAAAGTAAGCCCTATAATCAACCCATCATGCTCCAAGCCAAATACAGTGAGAGTGAGAAATGGGGGGCGGGGGGGAAATACCTCTTGTTTCTTTGCATCCCTTTGAAGACTCATGTCAACTCTGGAAGGTGCTGCTGATAAAATTGACTGATAAAATTCAATCAATCTAAGTAGCTCCCTATTGAAATACTGTACATGGTTATTATTTGCCTTCTTTGGTAAGTAAGTGGGAGGGATCACCACCCACCATCACCTGGCTTTTGGGCTTCTTGGCCATTGTGGTTTTCCTGAGAAAACTCTCCCAGTATCCAATTGGGGACTACATTACTTGAGAATGTATCGGCATACCTTTGGCCTAGCTAGGTCAGATTGGGACCATTATCAGCACCTTGGCCAGCACCCAAGGAAAAAAGGCTTCCTTGAGGAAAAGCTTCTAGCACCTCTTTTCTCAAGATGGGAAGCAAAGCTTCCAAAACAAGAACAGAGGTCCTGGTGACTGCCTTGGAGACCTCATTCAACCAAGATGGTTTCACATCCCTTCCCCAATCTGGGCTTCAGTTAATGGAACATCTATATCAAGGATTTTTAGTCTGAAAATCTCAGGCAGCCCTAGAGTCTATGGTAGATTGCAGAAGATCTGTGAACTAGTATGGAGGTGGAAATTTCATATTTCATATTTCATATTCATATAAATATTTCATATTTATTTCAATATAATTAGTTTCCTATAATTAGTTTCCTTTATATCCAATTGTTTTATTTTATGAACTTAAAAACATTTTGAAAAGGGGTTTCTAGGCTTCCAAACTGTCAAAGGGTCCATAATATATAAAAAATTAGGTATTACTGATCCAGTGGTCTCTAGGGTCCCTTTCACCTCTGACATTCTATATTCTAAGGAACTTCCTAGCTCTGGCATTTCTGTGTTCCAAGAACCCTCCCTAGGTGTTTTTTAGTCTCAATCAAATTTCCATTTTCTAAAGGGAGACTTTTCTAATCCTCCCCAATGCTGGTACCTTTCCTCTGATAGCAATTTCATCTTGAATATATACATACATATATATGTATATATATATATATACATATATATGTATGTGTGTGTGTGTATATATATATATTGCTTTTTCTTAGTTTTTTGGGTGTGGTCTCCCCATTTAACTGTAAGCTATTTGAGAGCAGGAGTTATTTTTGTTTCAGCCTCTGTATCTCCAGCATTGTAGAAATAGTGGACATTTAATAAATATATTTTACTGAATCAAAAATCTCTTCCAATCCTAAACCTTAAGATTTATTTTTAAAGTAAGTAGATCCATTCCTAGAACCCACATCTTCCATGAGGGAACTCAGCTCCATTACTTGCCATGTGTAGTTATGAATGATATCTCCATAGCACACTCTCACTCCTAGCCTCCACAAATACTAGACATATTTGAAAATGAATACCTAAAGTTAGTCTTAGAAAGGCATTATGGCATAACATATAAGAGAGTTCACTTAGAATCATGAAGACCTAGGTTCAAGTCACACATGAATGAATGAGTTTAAGTGCTTACTTCACTCAAAGCACTGTGCTAAGTGCTGGGAATACAAATGAAAAAGTTAAACAGTTCCTGCCCTAAAGGAGCTCACATTCTAATAAGGGAGAGAACACTTGTGGAAGGTTTCAACTACAATTCAGATAGAAAGGTCCCATAGTCCTTAGAGGGCAACAGGAAAACAGATGGTAATGACTCTTTCAAAATGTCATTTCCACTGATGGAAATCCTATCCATTTCTGATGCAGAACTGTTTGACATTGCCAAGGACTTTAATAACAAGGTTTCTTTTTTCTATCTTCAGTAGCTGTGGCTGCAGCTCCTACAGGAGTAGTGGCCAAGGCTATGTCTTCTCAAAATAATAATGGCTTTGGGCACTGAACTGGAATTCTTGCCTTTTTCAAGTCTTTTGCATTTAGGGTCTAGGGTAGTCTCCATCAGGGTCTGAGTGGTGATAGTGGTCAAGATAATGATGGTAGCCAACGGTGCCTCTTGCACCCTCAGGGAGTCTTGTTGCTTCAGCTAGGCTGGTGTGCCTATCTGAGGTGTGACACTTGATAGAGATTGCTGGATCCTTCTCTACAGGAATTATCTCCCTGGGTGATGGCTACTGGGGCTGGGCTCAAGGCGGACTGGTAGTCTAGGAGATGCTGCCACTCCTAGGTCTCTTGTCCCTATCTGACTTTTGGTGCCAATTGGGCCATAGCTATGGTGAGGAAGGTGGGTCCCTTCTCCACACTGATTTCTTCCTTTAATAATGGTTCTGCTGGAAGCAGGCCTGGTGGTCCATGGGGCACTATTCTCAAGGCTCTTTGGCTCAAGGTCCTGGGCTGTGCCCAACAAGGGCTGAGGAGAAACGGTGATTAAGGCTGTGGTGATTATCTGAATTGCCAGAGACATGCAGTCCCTTTCCTTACCTCTCCTTCAGGATGTCACCTCTAATTACATAACAGCTGTATGATCCTCAGCATTTAATTTATTGTTGCTTAGTCATTCCAATCAAGTCTGATTCTTCATGATCCTGTTTGAGGTTTTCTTGGCAAAGATACCGGAGTAGTTTGTCACTTCCTTCTCTAGCTCATTTTACAGATGGGGAAACTGAGTCAAGAGGGAGTAAGTGATTTACTCAGGATCACACAGCTATGGCAGGATTTGGACACAGGAAGACAAGTCTTCCTGATTCCAGGTCCAGAACTTTATCCATTATATCACCTAGCTGCCCCATTTAACCTACAAATTCCCATCAATTCTCTAAATTTCCAAAAAAGGTGTTGATTTTCACTGGTAAAAGTTCTTTCCTGGGAGATCAGATGTATCTGGTTCAATACATACACACATACATACATACATCCCCAAGAAATGTGAGTCTTGTTCAAGGTTATACAGTAATTTCTATTCAACCCAATGAGCATCTATGAAGCAACTACTATTTGCAAAGTAGGCTGGCAAGAAGCCTTAATTGAGCACTTACTATGTGTCAGGCATTGTAAGTTAGGAATTTTTAAAAAGTCCTTCCCTCAAGGAGCTTGCTTTCTACTGTGAAGATTAAAAAACAAACAGATAGACAGACATGCAATTACTTGAGGGCAAAGCATCCTAATAGCCCAGGCTAGGGATCTTATTGAAAAGCTTCATAGAAAGGCCAAATGAATACCTGTTGTACTTTAAGAATTCTAAGAGATGGAGATAAGAGGAGAATGGGCATTTCTGGCATGGGGAGGGCCTGTGCAAATGCAAAGAGGTGGGAAACAGAATAGCAACTAAGTTTGAACAGCAGTTTGCTTGTAAGGAGAGTTTGTTAAAGGATTAAATATGAAATTATCCTGGGAAAGGAGGCTGAAGCTAAGCTATGAGGGGCTTTAATGCCATTCTGAGGACTTTGTAGTTTATCTTAGGGGCAATAGTAAAGAAGCAAAAAAAAAAGACATGGTGAGTGCTTTAAACAACCACATTGGCAGCTGCATGGGGGTGGATTGAGCAGAGAAAGCTGAGTCCATCCCAGAGGCTCTTGAAGCTCTTCCCGTGAGAGATGATGAAGGTTTAAACAAGAGAGGAGACAAGGAGACAGAATATGGGAGATAAAGGGGAGGGAAGAGTTAGAGATGACTCTGAAGTAGAGCCAGATTTGGGGGAGTTGGAAAATTCCAGCAGAGAGCCTGGGGATAGTGAGGAAATGGGGATCCATCAAGAGCAAAAAAGAGGGACCTGCTGAAGATGAGAGATATGGAAGGGAATATTTTCTATAGGCAATTCAGGCCATCTGTGTGAGGAGGCAAGGGGCAGTAAGGGATAGACCCTGGAGGGGGCCCCTGGAAATAAGGGGTCTTTCAGAAAAATCCTGCTTTGAGGTGGGTGGCCTGGATGGCAGCTCCCTCTCTGAGTTTTCTCTCCTCAGTTTCTCTCTCTTGCCTCAACCATAAAAAGGGGCTCTTTTCCCCATAATTGCTTTGTACTTCCTCATAACTATTAAATCCCATATGTGGCCTGTTGACATTTTAAGCAAATGGTAATTAAATGGAGAGTCAAGAGATGCTGTTGCTCATAGCACAGAATGAGGAGAGGCACTTCCAGGAACATATGGGACATGTCAGCCTCTTTCTCTCTGTTTCTCTCTGTCTCTGTCTGTCTCTCTGTATCTCTGTCTTCTTTCTGTCTGTCTCTCTCTTTCTGTCTCTGTGTGTGTCTCATTGTTTCTCTCTTTCTCTATCTCTGTCTCTGTCTCTCTCTCTCTCTCTCTCTCTCTCTCTCTCTTCCTCATTCTCTCTCACCCTCCTTACTTTCTTCTACATGTGTACACACATACATGCACACATCCCAACCTTCTCTCCTAGAACATCATCATCCTATTACCTCTTCGACCTTCCTTCAATCCTGACTCTGAACTGTGGCTAAACTAGGCTCCAGTGCCTTCCTCTTGCCTGCTACACCCCTCTCTGGGCCCCTGAAACAAGGGGCTCCCCTTACAAGGGCATTCCTGTGTCTCTCTCCTCTGAGGAACTGCACTACTCTCCCCTTGCCAGGGTCCTTGGATGCCATCCTTCCTCCCCGCCCCCTCCTCACCTCCTACCCCTCTTCTCTGCTGCAAGAGGTTTTTATGGCTAGCTCTGAACGTGGGTTGTTAACTGATACAGTCTGGGGATGGAGCAGTCTTCCAAGAAACTGGTGATCAATCAGAGTTTGGCAACAGGATGAGGAATCAGGCTGGACACAAAGCCAGTTGTGCATCTATGGAAAAAAGGACACTTTTGCTTTCAAATTGTAGCCCCTGTGGCCTCATGAGCTCGTCTGTGGGAAGGATCTGGACATGGACTAAAGTGGAGGCAGGGTTCAAAAGTGCTGTGTGATGTTTAAGCAGGATCAAAGCAAAGAACTAAAGAACTCCAATGGTGGGCTTTCAGGAACCGGTGGGGCAGAGAAAAATTGGAGTAGGGAAGAAATTAAAGTTTGCCTTGGATCCAACAAAATAATATGACAACTTTATATTCTCATCATGTTTGAGGTTTTACAGTGAATGAGCTTTCCTTACAGGAATCCCTGGAAGTCTATAGTGCCCATTTCTTTATTCCCATTTCACAAATGGTAAAAGCTGAGGTCCTGATCCACACAGCTCAGATTGAAATCTGGACTCCATATGCACCGTTACTCTGCCCAGTGGTGCCTCCTTACATCCACCTGTCCCATAGGGCCGAGAAGGGAAATGATGATTCTGTGCCCTGATCTGTGTGGCTTGGGAGCAGTAATTACCATCTTTTATAAAGCTTTAACACTCTATTGCTGTTGGCCTGATTTAACCATGCTGGTTTTGAGTTCTAGTCTAAGCTCTGCCTTGGAATCTTTGTATAACTAGTCACCTTCTTCTCTCCGGCCCTCAGTTTCCTCATCTGCATCATGAGTAGTTTGGACTCAAGGACCTCTGGAAGAGTCCCTTACAGAGCTAAGATTCTAAAGTCCCTCCTTGTTTGGAATTCTACATTCTGTGTTCCAAGACATCCACAACTCTGACATTTTAGGATTTTTGTTTTAAACTCTCTCCCGGCTCTGACAACCTGTTTGCTCAGGTCCCTCCTCCATCCCTCCCAGCTCTGGTATCCTGTGTTCTATGTTCTAGGCTCCCTCCTGACTCTGATGTTCGGTGGTTCTTCCCCTTCTATAAGTGCTGTGTTGCACACATTTATTTTTTACATTAAGGTGAATGAAGATTAATTGTATTTTGAGAACTTGGCGGCTCCCCTGGAGATAATTGGAGCCACCCCTGAGTATAGTAAAAGCCAAACCGAGAACCGCTATATCTGAAGAATATAAATCCAAGGCCTTCGTGGGAATCTGGGCTTGATTTTGATGTGGGGGTGGTGGACTGGGGGAGGGCAGAATGAAACAGAAAGCACACATACTACTTCCAGCATTCTCCACAACCCGTGAATATTCCTCCTTGTCTTATGCGTTAGGTTGGGAAAACTGAGGGCAGGAGGATTTTGCCCAAGGTCACAGGATTTTTTGGCAGGATGGGGGTATTGCAGAAACAGAAAGGTGGGCATGAAAGGTCTAACTCTGAAAACATGTCTTCCTTTTTATCTGTATACCAGCAGGATATAGACCACAGTACCTATCCTAGTAGGGCCACCGCTGTGGGGATACCCTCATGGTAGGGTCTGGGTCTGGGATGCCTTGTGGGTAATTCTTCTTGTGCTGGGTTCCAGCTGCATGTTGGGACCACAAAGAATCTAGAACTAATGGGTAGAGGTCTTTAGACTACTGGTTTAAGCATCTTCTTGCACTAAAGAGAAAGAGGGGATGTCAGTAGTCTGGAGGGAGGGAAGGAGCATCAGTGAATGGTTACTATCCAGGGGATAGACCTTGAGGGAGAGAACAGAGGAGGCCATCCTGGATGATCAGTGCCCCCTCAGAAGGAAAGGACAGAGTAAGGAGGGGGTCCTCTCAGGGAGGGATGTGGTCCGTTACTTTGGGAGACATGCTCTGGTGGAGGACAGTTACCTCATATTGCTGGTGGTAGGGGAGGGAGTTAGGAGAGAGTTCATCATGGGTGCCTTCCTCCTGAGCAGAAAGCGAACATCCCCTATACAGCTGGTGACCTCTGAGGGAGAGGGGCTTATCACAGGAAGTTACCTCATGAAGGGGAAGGGTGTTGTCATATCATTACCTCAGAAGGTGCAGGTTGAATGGAGAACATGACTGCATCAGGGGGCAAGGGAGAGGGAGGGCTCAACTCAGGAAAAGAGGCCGACTATGAGAAGTTACCTCATGAGGGGAAAGGAGAATGTCACTCAGGACAATAAACCATCTCAGGAGAAAGGAGCAGGTACCAGTTGGGAGAAGCTACTGTGGAGAGCTGGTGACCTCAGGGGTGGGCTCTGTGCAGTGTCTCTGTGAAGGGGTGCACGTGTTGGACATGGGGTAAGCACCCCCGGGGTGCTGCTGCTGAGGACTGCCTCATGTGCTGGTGCTGATGGGAAGAAGGGGGAATGTCACCTTGCATACATAAAATTACCTCAGGAGGAAAGAGTCAGCGTGGGAACAGTTACCTCAGGGTAGTGGGAGGTCTCATTGACCTCTGCAAAAGGGTGGGGTTTGTAAATCATAGACCAGTGAACTTGAGTTAATCCCTGGTAAAATTCTGGAACATAGCTGCAAATTTCAAAACTTATATTAATATTTCTTGGTTTTACATCATCTACATTTCCCAATGAACTTGAGTTAATTCCTGGTAAAATTCTAGAACATAATAGCAAATTTCTAAGCTTTTATTAATATTTCTTGGTTTTATATCATCTACATATTGGGATATATATATATTGGGAAATATATTTCTCTTCTCATTCCTCCCAGAGAGCCATTTCTGGTAGCAAAAAATAAAAAAGGAGGAGAAAATAATAGTTTGGATAATTTAATACAGACTCTACTAAGTCTGACATATGTAATATTCTATATCCATAGTTCTTACTTCTCCAATGAAGGGAGCTGTATACTCTAGGATATATTATTAAAGAGATGGTCTGTGAACATTTAGAAAGGGAAGCTGCAGTCACTCAGAACCAACATGATTTCTTCAAGAAGAGGATATGACATGCTAACCTCATTTATTGTTTGGACAGAATAATTATAAGATAAATCAAGGAAATGTCACAGACATGGAATGACTAGGTTTTAGCTAAGTATTTAACAAGGTCTCTTCTGCCATCTTTGAGGTGGTATATAGTATAAATGCAGGGTTGCACTAGTAAATGTTTAATAATCAGCTCTCTGAGAAAAATGCTTAATTAACATTAACATTTTCTCCATCATCTTCTTAAATCTAGAGAGTCCACAAAATAGTAAATCAATCTCTGATTTGTAGCATTGGCCAATTTCTGAAGTATAAATGCTCACAGTGATAATTTAATAGTCAGGGCCAAAGAGTCCATACAAGATGGCTCAGCACACCCTTGGATAGATGATAGAAACAGTGAGGTAGATTTGGAGCTGGTTGAATGCGTGTACCCCACAAGGAGCTTTGGGGAGAGAGAGCTGTGGAGTGCTGGAGAGATTGGTCTGTCTTTGGTCCTATGCTGTTTGAAATTTCCCATGTATGACTTGGATGAAGGCACTAGTGTGACATGCTTGCCATATTTGAAGGTGACATTAAAGCCTAGAAGGAGAGCTAACATGTTAGATGACAGAGTCATAACCCTACAAGTCTTTAGTGGGCAGAAAAATGAACCAATGTAACCTGTTTAATGGATAAATATATAAAGTTCTTCCTTTGGTTTAAAAACAATCAACTTGACAAATATGGGCTAGGAAAACCATAGGACTCAACAGCAGTCCACATGAAAAAAATATCCAGGAGTTTTTGTGGACCACAACATAAATATGAATTAAAAATGTGATGTGGCAGCAAAATAAATGGATGGATGGATGAGAGAGAGAAAAAAGAGAGAGAAAGATGGATAGAGATACTAGATGGAGAGAGATGGGTGGATAGGTAAATAGGTAAATAGATATACTAGATAGGCAGATAGAGATAAATAAAATGGAGATAGGTACTAGGTAGATTGATAGAGATAAAATAGAAATAGGTACTAGAAGAGAAGTGATGGATAGATAGATGGATATAGATTAAATAGAGTTAGATAGATACTAGATAGAGAGAGAAGGATGGATGGATGGATGGATGGATGGATGGATGGATGGATGGATAGATAAATTAGCTAAATAGATAGGTAGATAAAATGCAGCGATATGTTAGGTAGATGCACGGAGAGAGATAAACTAGAGATAGAGACTAGACAGATAAGACACTTCTATTGTTGGCTTTAAATAGTGTCTAGAAGGAAAGAGGTGATAGGATGGCTTGGTGGCATTCTGCCCCTGGTTAAACCACTTCTGCAGTATTGTGTTCCTCTGGAGGTGTTTCATTTTGGGGAAGGTGTTGATGAGCTGGAGAGCATCTCAGGGAGGACTACAAGGATGGTAAGAAGCTCTGAAGATGGTGCTGTGAGAGCATTGGTGAATGTTTAACCTGAAGAACTGAAAATTTAGGAGAAATATGGTCTCTCCTTTCAAGTATTTCAGGTCGAAACAGGTGCAAGGAAGTACACTGAGGTTTGAGAGATAAGACACTATCATTTTTCTAACCATCAGAGCCACTCAGTAAGAGTGCAGGCTCTCCCCAGCCTGCCTCCCCTCCCCCAGTATAAATCCTTGAACAGAGGCTGGATAGCTATTCCTAGGGGATCCCATAAAGAGGATTCCTACTCAGGGACTTGTCGGACCGAGTGACCTCTGAGGTTGCTCCCAGTTCTGAGATGCTGTGATTCTTTTCAAAGACCTTGCCATGTTTCTGCTCTAAAACAGAGAGTCCTGTTTCAAGGCCCCGAGGCCTGAATGAATGGGGAGATTTGGCTGTCTGAACCTGAGGCTAGTCTGTCTAGTTGAGCCAGGGGGAGGGGAAAAGGACATAAATTTTCTCTGTCATTCTGCTGTGGGAATGTGGGAATTAAGGCTAGCGGGAGAGAGGTCTAGAGTAGGAACTGAAAGAGGCTGAAAGTATATCAAGATGGGAGTAATAAATGATGAGGGGAGAGGGTTGTGAGGAGAAATGAAAATTCTCTTCATGCAACCCACATTCCCAGGGAGCAGCAGCATTTGACAATGGAAAGGGCCCCCAGTGGATTGTAGGATTTTAGAGAATCAAAAATTTAGAGAAATATCTTTTCCAACCTTCTCATTTTACAGATGGGGAAACTAAGGCTCAGAAAGGGGAGGGGACTTAGCTAGGACCAAACAGAAGAGTCACAATCAGAATCCAGGACTCTTGATGGGGCCCAGGGCTTTTCTCACTACATTAATTTCCAAGAAATCAGCTTTTATTTCTCTTCCCTTCTTAGCATATTATGAGAAAGGAAGGAAACGCAGATGATGGAGGCTGAGTCCTCATGTAGCCCAGAAATGCTTTTGGACATTCTATGCTCTAAGGTCTCTTCTAGCCTCTAGATTTAAGATTCATCCCAGATCTTACCTTACCTTCTGTTAGTCAGTCAGTCAACAATCATTTATTAAGTGCCTACTACATGCAAAGCACTGCACTAAACCTTGGGGATACAAAAAGGGCAAAAGGTAGGTCCTGCTCTCAAGGAACTCACAGTTTAATGGGAAGACAATATGCAAGCAATTGTGTACAACAAGACACATGCAGTATAAAGTGGGGATAGTCACCAAGGGAAAACACTAGCATTGAAAGAGATCAAGAAAAGCTTCTTGCAGAAGCCTGGGTTCTAACCTCTCCCAGCTCTGACACTTTGGGTTCTAAGGGCCCTTCTAGTTCTAACTCTCTGAGTTCTAAGGGCCTTCCCAACTCTGACTCTCTGGGTTCTAAGCCCTTTCCAGCTCTGACACTTTAAGTTCTAAGGGCCCTTCTAATTCTAACTCTCTGAGTTCTAAGGGCCCTTCCAGCTCTGACTCTCTGAGTTCTAAGCCCTTTCCAGCTCTGACACTTTGGGTTCTAAGAGCCCTCCTAGTTCTAACTCTCTGAGTTCTAAGGGCCCTCCAGCCCTGACTCTCTGGGTTCTAAGCCCTTCCCAACTCTGATATTCTCTGTTCTAAAATCATTCTAAGACCCCCTCCTATATTAAGAGCCCTGAAGTGTGTACTAAGGAGCTGCCCAGCTCTGACTTTCTATTCTCTAAGGTTCCTACTAGACCTGCCTTCTATATATTTAAGGCTTCCAGTCTGAACATTCTCAGAAGGCAATCCTGCTATTAGAAAGACCTTAAATGACAAAATACCCCTAACTTTGTCCTACAGATGCTGTATACTACAAATGCAAATATCCCTATTTCCTGGCTCATGTTAGCCCATGGAATTTCACACACACACACACACACACATACAGATAATATTGTTTCACCAGCTATATTTATATTGGAAGGGTATTTTTCCCCACCATCTTTACACTGTCCTTTTCCTCCCCTCCCTCTCTAAGCCTGCTTTCTCATGCAAGTATTGAGCCAAATGAAGTTGAGGATAAAATCGATTTGACAACTTTGGCTCAGTTTCATCTTCCCCATACATAGCTCCATGCACAGGAGAGCCAGTGCATCGACAGGCTGTCCTCCACTCAGTGGCCAAGGCTTGGTGTGGGCACTGTGAGGGGAGCCAGGAGGGCTTGCCCAGGACCCCTGGGGGCAGTACATGGTGGGAGGCCAGCTGTTTCCTATTTGACACAGACCATCAGACTCTTGGGCAGAAATAATTCGGATGACCTTGGGTGTCTTTTCACCCCTTAGTATCTCAGTTTACTCATTTGCAGGAAAAAAGGGGGGGATAGACCTATGGTTCCATTTGTCCAGGGGGTATATGGTGGAGACAGTGCCCCAGTCAGTGAAGATTGGCAATTATTCTGCACCATACATGTCTTAGAGAGTTGTCTGGGGCCACTGAGAAGTTAAGTGATTTTAAATGCCTCCTGCCAAGGGGTTTCCTTGTGTTTGAGGCCATATGTAAGCCAAGGTCTTCCTGTCTTGGAAGCTAACTCTCCGTTGGCCATATCCATCTGCTTAAAAGTCAAGGTGACAGATGCTACCTTCAGGGAACTTTCATTCTAATAGGCAACTTTGACAGCTTTCTATTAAATAAGTATGATACAAGTTCTGGCTTGACTGAGGTAAATTAGGTAGACAATCTAGGAAAATATGGTGATGAGGGAGAAATCACTTTGAGCTTGTTGGAGGGAAAATCCCAGAAAATTTTGTGGAGGATGAGGAACCTAAGCTGAGCCTTAAACAAAGAGAACTTTAAACAGCAGAGAAGTGGAGGGAGAAGGTACCTCTCAAGCATGAAACACTTTGTGAATGCATGGAGGCATGATAATATCAGGCACAATCAGAAAAGAGTGAGCATTTTTTTTGGCTGATACACGAAGGATATTAAGGGGAATAAAATTTTTAAAAGGCTAGGAAAGGAGGTTGGAACCAGATTGTAGAGCAGGGGTATGTTGGAACCACTTCAAACTGCATCTCAGGAGTGGATAGTTATATTTTTGATGTGAACATGTATACCTCAGATGTAGGAAAAAGTTAAAAATCAGAGTTTGATTTATTATTTTGTTGGTTATCTAGATTTAAGAAAGCAAGGGAAAAAATAGTAAATAATAATGTAGATTCAACTTTAAAGTGTGTTATGGGAACATTCCCTCCCCTACCCCAAAAGATGATTGTTAAATATTTACCAGCACTCTCTTGCTCCCTCTCCATAAGCAGTTTAGGTCACACAGTTAGTTCTTAGACTCACTAGGATTTATAGGATAAATGTATTAATAAAGTACTTTGCAGACCATAAACTGCAATATATTACCACCTCTTCTTCAGTGTATTTTGTACTCTAGCCCTGGTCTCCTTTCATCTTGTTTACTCTTACCCCACTACTAGCTCTTAACTCAATCCTGGCTCTTTACTTATGCTTATGTTATCATTCCTCCCAGTCAGGATATCAGATTTAAAGCTAGAAGGAAATTTTAGAAGTAATGCCATCCAACCTTCTCATTTTCATAGAGGCACAAGGAAGCAAAAATAATGAGTCCTCTGGGATTGGAACCCAGCTCCTCAGATGCCAGCTCTCTCTTTCCACAATAACTAGCTACTGTTGTGGCTTACCGCTCCCCCACCTCCTACGGCCCTGCTGTATCAAGTCAAGTTTCACCTTGGGAAAGCCTTGGTCAATTTTCCCAAGTTCATCAATAAGTACGGCACAGGGCACATTTATTTCTTATACTTATGTGATTTGGGGCAAGTCCCTTCCCCTCATGGAGACTCAGCATCCTGCTATACAAAAGGCAGCAAGTAGACTCTAAAATCCTAGGTTATTGCTTCCTTGTACTGGGACACTTCCTATGGCTGAATCATGGCTCCCATTCCAGATTGGAAGCTGCCTGAGGGTAGGGAGTTCAATCTGCTCCTCTCCATAAGCAGTTTAGATCATACAGCTACTTCTTGGACCCACCAGGATATCTAGGTTAATGGACTGAGACCTGGATTATTTAATTCAACCTTCCCCTTAATATTTTACAGATGAGGAAATGGGACTCCCGACTTGCTCCACTCCTGCCAAAGTGGTGGGTATTGGAGTCGGGGGTCTTCTGACTCCCCCACCAAACGTCTCCCATGGAGGCTCAGCCTTCTGAGTCTCGTCCACCAGCCCTTGAACTGATGGGCCTAGGCCTCCTGAAATAAGGCCAAGAGAAGGGAAACAGAGGGGCCTGCACAGCTGCTTGGAGGTAAGAAAGGTGGGGGCTCAGTACGCCAGCGGCGAGTGTGATTGGCTGGGCTGTTAACCAAATAACATAATTTATCGCTTAAGTAACCTTGAAGCAGCCGGCTGCTCCAGTGGGCTGGGAGAATGAAGAAGATGCGGAAAGAGACACCAATCAGACCAGTCAGTCAAGTATACACCTGCCATCATTCATTGCTCATTTCCCTGGAAGCCAATTCCATCGCTTTTTCCTTCTTCTTGGTTCATCTCCCACCAAATTGAATGTTGAGAAAATCATTCCTACCTCCCTCTTCTGCACTGGGCGCTGGGGATAGGGGTTGGGAGAAGCCCCAAGGCCCTCAATAAAAATCCTAATGATAGCATATTTCCTAGGGCACTTCCAAAGCTTACGTGGACCTCTCCTCCGGGCCAGGGGAGCACACACACAGAGGCAGCTATGAGCTCAGTCCGCTATATTTGGCCAGGTCGGTGCCAGGCTCAGCTCAGACTGTTCTTTGGTACTTCCAGAGCAGAAAATCAGGAGGGCTCTGAGTGGATCCTGGCTCTGCTGGACATTTATGGTGTGGCTTTGAGCAAGCTCTTCAGACCAGAGCATCTCTTTCAGATATGCAATGCTCTTCTCTCCAGTACATTGTCCAGAGCACCAGGACTGAGAGGTAGGAAACCTGGCTTCCCTCATGTCCTTGTAGGGCTATTTCCTTACTGCAGTCAGCTGACATCTCTGATCCTGCTCAGTTTCTTCCTTTGGAAAATAAAGGGATAATAATATTTATATTACCTCCTTTTTGCCTCTAGAATTAAGCATAAGTTCCCCTGTTGGGCATCTGGAGCTTCACCAGCCTTCTCCTACAATCTAGAGCTGTCAATCACCTTCACCCTGCCGGCCAATTATGGCAGCAACACTGCCTGGTGTTGTCCAAATCACATTAAAATATAATTGGGAAACATTTAACGAAATAAATAAAAATACAATAAAACACAGATAACACTACATTTTAAGACTAAGTCAATATGTGGTCTCTGGGATCCTTATATATGGATTAGTAGTCCCGGGTTATATATCTGACTTTGATATCACTATTCTACATTATTCCCACTTAGTCCTGGGTGGTTCAGTCAATAGAGCTCAAGATCTGAGTTCAAATCCAACTTCGGATACTTAGCCAACCCTCTGATCCGGGGCTAGTCATTTAATCCCTTTCTCCTTCAGTTTTCTCCTCTGTAAAATGGGAAAAATAAATAGCATCTATCAGGCAGAGTTGTGAGGATTAAATAAGTTAAACATATGAAAAGTGTTTTCCAAACCTTAAAGTGCTAGATGAATGCTGGCTAGTATTATTATTACCTTATGGGCTAACCAAACTGGCCTTCTTGTTGATCCTTACATGCAGCACTCCATCTCTACTGTCCAAGTCTTTGTGGTGGTCTGTAATCTCTGCCTAGAATGTCCGTTTTTCTTATCTGTTCCTCTTAGAATTCCCCATTTCCTTCAAAGCTCAGCTCAACTAGCCTCCAGCCTCCACAAGGCTTTTCTGGATAACCTGCCAGATGCAAGATCATTCCTTCCTAAATTACTTTGTATTTATTTTGTATTAATGTGCATCTATTTATACGTATGCATGTCATTTACTGTAATCGACTGGATAAGTTCCTTGAGGGTAGGGACCATCCGATCATCATAACTAGCAATATAGTAGGTACTTCCTAAGTGCTTGTTGATTGGCTGACTATCGGTTCATTTTGAAGAAAAAAGTTTATAAGCATTGTTACAGTATTATATTATTAATTATTGTTATTAAAGTATTATAAGCAAAAATTATAAATATTAAAATGTCATAGAAATATATAATATTATTATGCCTACTCTACCACCAGCTAACAGTCTGAACTTGGGCAATTAATAACAATAAACATTTATTTTTGTTTTAGAGGCAATTGGGGTTGTGATTTACCCAGATTCACACAGTTAGTTAAGCATTAAGTATCTGAGTCCACATTTGAACTCAGGTCCAGTGTTCTATCTACTGTGCCATCTAATCCCCATCACAAATATTTATTAAGCATCAAGTGATAGAGATAAAAAGTTACAGATAAAAGCTTTGTTGTTCTCAGAAAACTTATAGGATGACATATTTAGAACTGAAAGTGTCCTTAGAGACCATCCAGCTTAGCACATTGGAGGAGCTTAATAAATGCTTATTAATTGATTTGATCAAGCCCAATATCCTCATTTTACAAAAGAGAAAACTGAAGCTAAGAGGGATTAAGTAACTTCTTTAGGGTCCCACAAGTGATATATTCTTTTGGGGAGATAAGATGTATATATAACAGTACATGCAAAATAAATATTCATATTTACATAAAACTCAATCAACAAGCATTTATTAAGTGCCTACTCTGTGCCAGGAACTGAAAATACAAAGATAAAGACTGAAACTGTCACTACTCTCTATCAGGGAAAGCAGCATGTATTATGGAATAAATACAAAGTAAAAATAAGGTGAGTAAATATACATCATTTTCTGCCTCTGGACCTCAGCTTATTTATCTGTAAAATGGAGATGAAAAATCTCTTCTGACCTCCTATCATAGCTGTTGGGAAGATAAAATTGGGATGTGTTTATGAAAAGGCTTTGATACCAACAAACATGCTGCAAGATGTTTGATGTTGAAAACAACATCCCTGTTTATGTAAATTATGAATATGATATATTGCAACAATCTCTTAATAGCAGCCCATAAAAAGCTGTGCTTCTAAGTGCTTAACACATTAATAAACTCCACTGTTTTTCTTTAGTCCTTCAGAATCTATCCCTGAAGTTGTTTAATAGGGTGAAAAGAATAGGATGCTGTGAGAGGTGAGAGGGCTTTTCCTTCTTCACAGTTTTGCAAGCAGAGCACTTGCCAGGGATGTTATGATCAAGAGTCTTTTTGTATGGGGAAGCTAGGTGGTACAGTGGTTAGTCCGCTGACCTTGGAGTCAATGATAACCTGAGTTCAAATACCTTCTCAAACTCTTACTAGCTGTGTGACCCTGGGCAAATCACTTAATACCATTTGCTGCTCCCCCCAAATAGTCTTTTTGGTTCTGAATGGCTGCTAAGATTCTTTCTAACTCTCAGATTCTGGGCTTCTGATTCTGTAAGTCCCAGCTCTTCCATTTCCTACTCTGTTACCCTTGACAAGTCACAATTTATCTTGGTCTCAGTTTCCCCACTTCAAAAATGAGAGGGTTGAACTAGGTGGCTCTTAAGCACAGATGATTCAGTTAATATGTGAGAACAAAAGAGTTGGTGAACTTTAAACATCAGTCACCCTCTTCTAGTTACCCTTTAAATATCAGAGAATGTGTAACAAGAAGCTCTCTAGAATCCAGGGCTTTAATCTGAAGGATCATAGAATCTTAGAATCTTTATGTTGGAGTAACCTAGTTCAATAAAGCAAGTATTCTCCTATAATATCTTCAAGGGATCATTCAGTCTCTTCTTGAGTACCTCATATTTGCATAATCTTTGGAGTTTTGCAAGTACTTTGTTCACAACCACCCTTTGAGGGAGATAGTATACTGATTGAGGTTCCCATTTTACAGATGCCAAGAAATAGACATAGAGGTTTATAGTCATATTTAGAAGGGACTTTGGAGTTTTTCTAATCTGTATTCTTTTTCAAAGTGTGGCTTGCGACCTTTTCAAGGTGTCTATGAGGTCAAAACTATTTTATAATAATACTAAGAAATCATTTGCCTTTTAAAATAATCCTCCCTTTTCCAACTATGTTTCTTTGTGAAGCTGAATTTTCTCCATACACTTTAACCAAAACAACATATCACAGAAGATTGAATGCAGAAGCAGGTCTGAGAATCCAGCTGTCTTCTATTAAGCCAAACATTAAAGAGATTTGCAAAAATAGGTTCAAAAAATACCACTCTTCTCACTGATTTTTTGTTTTGAAAACATTTAAATTTCTCTGTGATTTTTCCCCATATATTTTCATCACATTTTCAGCAACGTTTTAATTATAATGTTATTTGTGTTAATGGATTTATTATAATCTTAATGAATTAATAAATCTTTTAAATTTCTATATTTTAATGTTTAATATAGTAAATATTGATAGGTGTAACCAACATAAACCAAATATCTTTGGTCGCCTCAATAATTTTGGGAGATACTACTTTTGAACAACTCTTCAGAGACTTATTTGGGGTTGTAGCCCTGCTACCAATTTGATATCAGGGGAATCCTCAAATCCATACCAAACTCAGGGTTCAGCAGGAGGGTGAATTCACTTACTAAGACCCGGCAAGAGGGAAAAGAGACACAGGTGTCAAGAAAGAATTTCTCTACTTTTGGCTGAATATCTGAAATAACAACATTGGTGAGTTAATTGAGTGCCTTTTTAAAGACTTTGATGGGAATGGATTCAGTGATAATAATAGCTAGCATTTATATGTTGCTTAGAAGTTTATAAAATACCTTACAAGTGTCATATCACATTTGATCCTCAAAATCAATTTTATGAGGTAGGTATTATTGTTATCCACTTTTTATAGATGAGGAAATTGAGGCAAGTAAATAAGTGACTTACTTGGAGTCACATAACTACTAAGTTTCTGCATTAGGATTTGAAATCAGATCTTCTTGATTTCAAGTTCCAGATTCTATCCACTGAGCCAACTCTCTGCCCTGAAGAATGGGCTTTTTTCTAGATAGAATACAGTTCCTCTCTTTCCTTAGACTAATGGGAAAGGATAGAGCTCTGGACTTGAGGTCAAGAGCCATGGAATAAGTTTTCATTCTGATGTTTACTTGATGGGTGATCTGGGTTAGCTCTGTTATATTACTAGATGTGAGATCCTAGGAAAATCACTTCTCCTTTCTCTGAGCCTGCTTTCTTCTCTACAAAATGGAGTGATAGTAAAATTCTTTGCCCTGCTGACCTTACTCAAGTGTTATGTGTCAAGAACTATATAACTGAGATTTTTAGGGGTATCCCATGTCCTCCAGCCACTGCCTATAGTTTACTTAGGTTTACAATTAAAGTATCTCATAGTCTGTTTTCCTATTCTACTTTTGCAACACCATCTTTTACATAAATCTTCCTCTCCAAGAAAATCAGATCTCTCTTCATTCCTGACATAATTTCAATTTATAACCATTTCTATACCAAGCTTAAATCCCTCCTTTGGTGCTTACCTTCTATGTGATCTTAGGCAAATCCCTTCACTTCTCTGTGCCTCAGTTTCTTCATCCATAAAATTGAGGTATTGGTTCAGCCAGTCTCAAAGTCCCTTCCAATATTAAACCCCATGATTCTATATCTTTGTCTCAAACTATCATCCAGACTGGAAATAGCTCTTTCCTCCCTAACTCTCAGACTTTTTTCAGTCCTTTCAGGTATAGATCAAGTCCCATATCCTTCAGGAAACTTGTCCTATCCATCCCTTACTTCTGAGACACTAATAAAATCAATTCTTTCCCTCCCAGAGAGAGAAGACTCCCAGGTATTAAAATTAAATATGGAATCTTCTTTGGAAAGGACCACAGAGCTTCCAGGTTCTACCTAGTCAAGAATTCTCTCTAAAATATCTTTCATGAGTCATTATCCAGTATCTATCTGAAGGCCTTCAGTGAAAGAGAACTCAACATATTTCAAAACAGTCTACTCTTGTTTAGAGTAGTTAATTGTTAGAAAGTTAAACTGTTAGAAAGTTTGAGATACCGGACACTACAGCCTTCCCACATTGTTCCTGGTTTTGCCCTTTGATGGCAAGCTGACAAATCTCATTCCTCTTCCACAAGACAGTATGATGTGGAAAGATCCCAGAAGTTGGCAGGAGTAGGAGACCAACTTTGAAAATGAGCTTAGACACTTTAGAATCACTGAATTTCAAAGTGGGAAGGGGCCTCCTAATCTCATCCAGTCCAACCTGAATAAAAATCCCCTGTAAAACATTTCTAACAAAGGATCATCCAGATTTTTTCTTCCTTTCCTAGTGATAGGAATAGAAGCAAGAGCAGCGACACTGAACTCAAAGAATCTGTGTTCAAATTCCTTCTATAATGCTTATTAACTAAGTGTGACTGTGGTCATGTTAACCTCTCAGCAGTTTCTTTATATATGAAATAAGGGGGTAAGAAAAGATGGCTTCTGAGATCCTTTGGAAGGGGAAATATACGATTTTCCATTTGAATAATTCCAATTGTTATAAACTGGAGAAGTAAATGACAAACGACTCCAGCATCTTTGTCAAGAAAACTCCATATGGAATGTTATAGAATATTATTATTTTATAAGAAATGATGAGAAGGCTGATTTCAGAAAGGGTTGGAGAGATTTATAAGAACTGATGCGAAGTGAAACAAATAGAACCAAGAGAACATGGAACACAACAAAAACAAGATTATGTAATAATCAACTCTGATGGACTTGGCTCTTTTCAACAATTAAGTGATTCAGGCCAATTCCTTGTGACAGAGAGAGCCACCTACATCCAAAAAGAGGATTGTGGGAACTAAATGTGAATCACAACCTAGTATTTTCACCTTTTTGGTTGTTTTTTACTTGCTTTTTTTTCTCATTTTTGTTCTTTTTTGATCTGATTTTTCTTATGCAGCATCATAAATGTGGAAATATGTATAGAAAAATTGCACATGTTTAACTGGATTACTTGTTGTGTAGGGGAAGGTGGGGGAGAGGGAGAAAAATTTGGGACAAAAGGTTTTGCAAGGGTAAATATTGAAAACTGTCTGTATTTTGAAAATAAAAATATTATTAAAAATTTAAAAAAAAGAAAACTCCATATGAATCATAGGGTCATAACTGACCAACAACAATTGTTAGAAACATCTAGATAATAATAATGATAACAAGTTCTAAATAAAGTTATATATAGTGTTATAGTGTTATATATACACATATACATATTTATATATGCATACATATGTGTATGTATATATGAAATGTAAAATTTCCTTTGATCATCACAACAACCCTGTGAGATGTTATTATCTCCACTTAATAGATAAGGAACCTGAAGATGAAGTGACTTGCCCAGGTTCACACAACTAATAAATGTCCGAGGTAATTATGTATCATTTAACCTCACTGAATCTCAGTTTCCCTATCTTCTATAATGAATAATTTCTATAGTAGTTCCCTCACAGGAGGACCATGAGGATCAAATGAAAATTTATATGTAGATTTTAAGTTTTAGCATTATCTACTTTTCAGTCACTTGGTTAGTAATCATTTATTATATACCTATGTGCCAGGAATTATGTTAAGCACTAGATATATAAATATGAAAAAAGAATGACAGTCCCTCTTCCCAAATCCAATCTAATAGGAGAAAACAACACACAAGAGGAAACTGAAAAGCAGGATTCAGGAGAGAAGGTACCAGCATAGGAGTATAATGGAAAAGTCCAAAGGAGTGCAGCTAGGATGGAAATGATTATGCTAGAAAGGCTAGAAAGGACACAGCCTCACAAAATATAGAGCTAGAAAAGGCAGACTTTAGAGATCATTGAGTATAATCCTTTCTCTTTTACACATGCCAAATTGAAGCCCCACAGATGTGAAGAGACTTGCCGATGCTTGCACAACTAGTAAATAGCAGAGCCAGAATAGAAAATCCAGATTTTCTACCTCCAAATCTAGGGCTCTTTCCAACATATTATTCTTCTGCTTTTCAATTAAAAAACACATTATAAACAACAAATGTCTGTCTCCTGGTTCCTGGGGCTAGAAACCTTTTCCCAAGAGTCTTTCTCTGTCCTTCCCCAATCATCACACTGGTATCTCACTGCCTTTGGAAGAAGGGGGAGACTTTTTTGCTTGGCAAAAAAGCTTTAGATTTAGTTTTTTGGTCACCAGGATGGAAAAAACTAGAGCATATACTAACAACCTGGGGGAGAGGAGGAGGAGCAAGGATGAAGCAGAGAACTGTTATTAGGACCTTGGACAGCACCCAATTATACCTTCTAAGTTAACAGCTTAGGAAACTGAGGTCCCAAGTACAGAGAATATTTGCTGAAGGTCATACAAGATGTCTATGACAAAACTGAGACTTTTGCTCAGACAAAACAGACAAGGAGCTCTTGCTCCTTCTACTATTGAGTACTAGGTGTCTTGTTGAAGGATTTCTAAGAAAAGAGAATGGAAGGACAGGGACAGGATGGACATGTTGGTTGGTTCTGTGAATCATTCTGGTGGAGAGAATTGTGACAGAAAAGTTCTCCTCACAAAGAACACTAAATTTGGAGTTAGGAGACCTAAATTCAAATTCTGACTGTGCTACTTAGTAGGTGCAAATAACACTTGCGAGCCCCAGTTTCTATATCCATAAAATGAGAGCATTGAGCTAAGTGATTCCCTAGGGATTTTTCTGCCCTGTTTTGATCCAGGCATATACTCTATGGGTATTTGCGTGGCCCTTTCTGTGGCTGGGATGCAGGCTGACAGGGTCCTACTCTGGGCTACAGTCTGGCTCTATTTCTTTCTGTGATTCCGGCATGTTGAGATTTCTGCCTATCCTGGCTTTTATCTGATCAGAGCCTCTGTAGGTTTCTCTCAATCTTCTTGTGCAGTTCTTAATTGGATGAAGGAATTTGTAGCCAATTCTATTTGGTTTTCTTTATAATGGTTCCTTCCATTACAGGGGTTGAGGGATGCTGTAGGTCTGGGCTTTGCTAAGTCAATGCTGCCATGGACTTGCAAGTCTCTAAGTTCCTCCCTTGCTCTTATAATTCCATATCAAGGTATGGCATAAGCAGGGCCAGCCCTTATCACAATGGGCCAAGAGGGAAATTTTTCTCTCATGAATCCCCCCCAGCCTGTCTTCTTCAGTACAATTCACCCAGATAACTTGCAGCAATATTAAACATCATATTCTGCTCTGAGAGAAGCTCAGGGTACAAGCTATTTTTGTACTAGGTCACAGTTTCACACATGAGACAGCATTTTTTAAACAATTGTCTTTAGATCTTTTTTTCTTTTTAATGCCTTCTCTACCACTCCCTTTCTGATTCCCATGCCTGCTCAATATTTCTTAGCTCTTTAAGTCACTGAAGAAACTTAGTTCAAATCTCTCAGTTTTTTAGATGCAGAAATTAGGATCTAGCAATGTTAAACCATGCAGCCTGCCAACCACCACCACTATACCTCTTTTTGCTCATTTACAGCATCCCAATGCCATCACTGGCCACTGCTACTCCCTTGTTATATGTCCAGCATCTGCAGGATTTCAGGAACTGGGAGGAGTGAGTTGTTTTGTGGAGGGGAAACATACTGGTTGGAGCTATTTTCTTTCCCCTGATCCTGGTTTTGGAGGCTGGCTCAGGCGCCAGAGGAGCTTTTTATTTTTTTAAAATAGATTTTTATTGATATCTTTTGTTTTACCTCACCTAGAATTTTCCCTGCATCCTTTTGTTTCCCAAATAGCCTTCCTCTATAACAAAGACTTTTTAAAAAGAGAAAGAAAAAATCAGAAAAACAGATCCCTTGCAATATGCAATGTTTCACTTTCATGGATCCTGACATTTGTACAAGATAGGAATGGGGGGAGCTAAGTAGAGGTGTTTTTATCTCTTCTTTGGGGTCAAGCTTAGTTTGTCAAAATATTATTTCATAATAATGACTAACATGTTGCATAGATTCCATATGTTCCAGGTGTTTTACAATTATTATCCCATTTGCCCCCCCCACAACAATCCCATTTTACACGTGAGAAAAAGAAAGAGACTTGCTCAGGGTCAAAAAGCCAGTAAATGTCTGAGGATAGATTTGAACTCATATCTTTCTGACTACAAGTCCAGTGCTTTATCCATAATGCCAATATATAATTGTTTTGAGGTTGTTCTTTCCTTTTACTTTATTGTAGTCATCTTATAGATTCTTTTTAATTGGCTCTTCTGACTACTTTGCATCAATTCATATAAATCTTTCCAGAATTCCCTATATTCATCATATTCATCACTTTTCTCTATCTTTCTTTTTTTTTCTTTTTCAGGACCTTCAAAAGTATCACTTGTTAAATGTCATCTTTTCTCTCTCTTTTTTAAATTATTTAAACTAAACTACCAAAAGCAACCACTTTCAAACACACAGCAGAACACACAAAAAAAGAAAATTATATTTGAAATTGTGAACCATTATTTCATAGTTTTCTTGCTTAAGCATATAATAAATTTTATATATTATTTGAAAAATTGTCCTGTTTGTGCTTCTCTCTGAACTTCCTTTTGTTCTCTTCTGTGCATTTAAAAAGTTACAAATGGTTCTTTCTCTCTTTTTTTCTTCACTAACGCTAACCTTCTACCCCAATTAAAAACTGAAAGATGAAAAAGCCCTTATCACAAATAAACATAGTCAAGAAAAACAAATCTTCACAGTGACCCTGTCCCAAAATGTTTCCCTTCCCATCTGGAGTCTATTGCAGAGCCAAGATGGCTGAGTAAAGCCAAGAAGTTGCTTGAGCTCTCCCAATTTTCCCAAAAAAAAAAAAAACTTCTGAACAGAATCCACTCTCCAGTGGAATGAAACCACTCTCCAGCTCAAGATAAATTGGAAGTCCTTAAGAAAAGTCAGTCTCACTGGTGTGAAAAGGGTGTTCAGTCAAGCTCAGATAGAGTCTGGGAAAGTCAGTGAGAGGGTCTTAAACATAGCAGATCAGCAACTGAGACCCTTGTTCCAGGCTCAATAGAGGAACAGACCAATGAGGCAGCCTTCGGTTCCTGCTCAGAGGCAAATTCTGGGAAACAGGCTGTTTCCTGGAAAAGGCAAATAAAGCTAACCCCTGCAAACAATAGGGACCTTGGTGCTGAAAACCAAAGCTCAGAGATGCACAAGAAGCTTGTGACAGCACTTCCTTTACCCCAGGAGCAGAGCTCAACCTTAAAAGTCACAAAAGTAAATACAAAAAGAAAAGAAAATGAGCAAGAAGCAGAAAAGAACCTTGATCATAGAAAGCTACTACAATGACAGGGAAGACCAAAACACCAATTTAGAAGAGGACAAAATATCCACAAAAGAAATCTCAAAGAGTGATATGAATTGGTCTCAAGCCCAAAGAGCCTTCTTGGAAGTGCTCATAAAAGATTTTAAAAGGCAGGTAAGACAGGTAGAAAAAAATGAGAAAAGAAATGAAAGGTATGCAAGAGAGAGTCAACAAAAACAATTAACTAAATGTAAAAAAAAATCCACTGAAAAAGTCAATTCCTTAAGAAACACAATAAATCAAATGCAAAAAAATCCACTGAAGAAAACATCTTGAAAAATAGAATTAATCAAATGGAAAAAGAGATACAAAAGCTAACTGAAGAAAATCACACATTAAAAACTAGAATGGGATAAATGGAAGCTAATGACTCTATGAGACATCAAGAATCAGTCAAACAAATTGAAAACAATGAAAAAATGGAAGAAAATGAAAAATACCTCATTAGAAAAACAGCCAACTGGAAAACAGATCCAGGAAAAACAACTTAAAAATTATTGGTCTACCTATACACCATGACCAAAAAAAGAGACTGGATAGCATTCTTCAAGAGATCATTAAGGAAAACTGCTCTGATATTCTAGAAACAGAGGGGGAAATAATCATTGAAAGAATCTATCAATACTATCCAGAAAGAGATCCCACAAGGAAAACCTCAAGGAACATTGCTGCAAAACTCCAGAACTATAATCTCAAGGAAAAAATAATGCAATATGCCAGACAATAGCAATCAAAATATAAAGGAGCAACAGTCAGGATTACCCAGGATCTCACAGCATCTACAATAAAGAATCAGAGGGTCTGGGATACCATATTCTGGAAGGCAAAAGACCTGGGATTACAACCAAGAATTAACTACCCAATGAGACTGAGCATCATCTTTCAGGGGAGAATATGGATCTTCAATGAAGAGGCTTCCAAACATTTCTATTGAAAAAAACAAAACTAAAGAGAAGATTTGATCTTCAAACACAGCTTTAATGAAGCACAGAAAAGTAAACAGGAGGAATGTGTGTGTGTGTGTGTGTGTGTGTGTGTGTGTGTGTGTGTGTGTGTTTGTAATTTAATGATTAAACTGTTTACATCCCTGGATGGGAAAATGATATCTGTAACTCTTGAGAACTGTATCTGTTAATGGTAGTTAAAAGGGGTATTACATTGACTGAGAGTTTGGTTGTTAATAGACTCTGATGTGATGGTATCAAAGAAAAGGACTTTAAGGGTGGAAAAAGAGATTGCCCTGGGAGAAGAGGAAAGGGAAGGTCTGAGTCTATCGTCTCTTAGTCAAGAGAGGGAATTTTCTTTAATCATAGGTCCTTGCATTGATTGGGGTTCATAAGGCTTTCAGGGTCATTTTTTTCTCTCTGATCTTGCCATTCTTTGAGAAATTGAGAAATTTGAGAAACCAAGAGAAATTCTCTTGGTTCTTCTCACTTCATTTAGTGTCAGTTTGGGGTATAGAGAATGGGCCACCACTAGTCATTCTGATTTTTATCTTGCCATGGGACTTTGATGATTCTGGAAGAGAGAGTAAGGTTGACGACTTTGTGCAGCTCTGCCTCACTTAAACACAATGCATGCACAAGTCAAGACATCATCCATGATATCATTGGTCCTCTTTGAAAATGAAAGACAAACAACAATAGAGTCTGTTTATCCTAAATAGAATTTTCTGAAATTGTGCGTTTTGGCATTTCTTAGGATTGTATAGTTACATTACTGCCACAATTATATACTACATCACATCCTATTTGTTCAGACATTCTCTGTCTGAGAGGTAATCTAAAGCAACTCCTTAGACTATAATTCTTTTCTTTTTCTCCCCTTTTCTATATCCTTCAAGATCAGTAAGTTTGTTTTGTTTTTTACTATTTCCTCACCAGGATTATTTTCCTTCTTAACCCCACCCCACACTCTACACCCACCTGTTTCCTTGTTGAGTTTAATGCACTCCTACATCAGAATCTGTGTGTGTGTGTATATATGTGTGTTCAATACTATTTTTTCTGTTTCAGATTGGAGTGAAATTTACTGATGCCCACTTCTTCCTCCCTGTAAGAATATACTTCTCACATCACTATGAAAAATAGCAAATTCTCCTTTCTGCAACTCTTATATTCCTTTTATTTTTTTTTCTCTTTCCCCCTTTTAAAACACTTAGAAGAGATTCAATCCATTCTAAGTACTCCTATCTTTCTTATTTAACTCTCAATAATACTCTTTAAAGATGTTAAAATTCTGAAGGGATTCTTGTTTTCTTCTCTTCCTATTAGAAAGTTTGCACTACATCAAGGGATAATGCTGTAAAAAAATTACCCTGGCATAGGTTCTGTCAATAAAAAGTTATTTAAAAAATAAAATAAAATAAAAAAATAAAAAGCTAAAAAAAAAAAAAGTAAGTTTGCACTACATCATCCTATAACTCCTTCCAATTGCTCTAATAAGTTTACTTTCTTAGATTTTCTAAACTCGTATTTGCCTCGTAAAGTTCCTACCTACCTCTGTTCTTTTCATCAGAAGTGCTTGCAAGTCCTGTTTATCATTAAAAGTCCATCTTTCCCCCACTTTATCCCATAGGATTATAGTCAGTTTCACAAGGTAATCTATTATAAGTTTTAAATCAGTATCTTTGTCTTTTGAAATGTTGCATTCCAGTATCTTTTGTTTTAAGTAGTTGCTGTCAAGTCTTGTGTGATACTCATTATAATTCCTTGACACTTGAATTCTCTTTTCAAAAGTTTATGATGGTTTTTTTTTTCCTTTGACTTGAGAGTTCTGGATTTTGGCTATGACATTCCTTACACTTTTTTTTCCCTTTTTTATTTTTTTTAAGGAAGTGAGTGGTGAATTATATTTTTTTGAAATAGTGTCCAGTTTTTTTTTTTTAATCACAATTTGGTTTTCAGATAATCTATTGACTCTTAAGTGATCTTTCCTTAACTTGTTCTTAGGTCAGATGTTTTGTTTCTTTTTAATAGCAAACATCTTATATTTTCCTTTATTTTTCAATATTCTAATTTTGTTTGTCTTGCATCTCATGGCAAATTGTTGATTTCTGTTTTGTCTTTTCTAGTTTTCAGGGAGTACTTTCTTGGATATTGTTTACAACTTTCTCTAGTAAGCTACTTATTTTCATTCTATTTTTTTTCTCAAGAGGTTTGTTTATTTAGTCTGCTTCATTTCTTCTAGGGAGTAATGTAGTCATTGTGAAAAATACATTTTTCCCCTGAGCCTCTACTTACAATTGTTGTAGAGTTGGATTTATAATAGATTTTTTTATGTTGTTTTATATGTTCTTTAATTTGCTCATTTTCCCAGTCATTCAATTCCTGAACTGGGGTTTTGTACCAGGACCAGGTTCCATCTCCCTACAACATTTTGGAATGGGTATGTTTGTTCTAGTTGATCTCTCTCTAAATTCTGTAGGTTCTTATGCTGACTTCTATATTCTAGAGGTAAGTTCCTTTAGACTCAAAATTAACAGCAGCAGCAAAAACAAACAAAAAAACCCCAAATTTTCATGGACTTCTGGCTTCTTAGGACAGAATATTAAGGACCTTAGAGTCCCTGATCCTGAAATGCCATGATCTGAACGCTAGTTGCTGTTTACTATTACCATGTAGCTTCTCAAATCCCCATTCTCAGGCTTTCTGATCATCCTGGGGCCTTTTCAGGGGAGTCTTTCACTCTTGCTGTCCCCAATACATAGAGCCTATACATTGACACATCTGGTCATTCTGGCAATCACTCTGCTTAAGAAGCTTCCTTTCCTATTGCCTGTAGACTCCTCGATGACTTTTTTGAGCCATTCTGAAGTAGAATAAGTCACTCACCGGAGTTTCTCATTGTATTTATTAGTCATTATTTTTGTCTGACATCAAATTTCAGTTTTCTTGGAATAGGTAAGTGAGGAAGTTGGGTAACCTGCCTTTTGTTCGGCAAGCCATCTTAGCAGAACTGATAATTTACTATAGTGCTGTAATATTCATTGGGAGGTATATTTCTTCATAAGAAAGAAAGAAAAAGAAGGAAGAAAGAAAATGAAAGAAGGGAAAGGGAAAAAAGAAAAAAAGGAAGAAGGAAGAAAGGAAGGAAGATCTCATTTTCTTTCCCTCCCTTCATATAATTATGGAGAGATCGAATAAGCCCAGAATCTGTAAGACAAGAGTAATCAAAGTATAATTGTGTTTTAGATATGCTAATGTTATGGTATTATTTGCATTTCCAATGTCATTGTCTTCTTAGACAGGCATGAGCTCTTTGCCACCCGTGTAAGATCTCTATGGGTGTGGGAATAGGAAAGTTACTATGTCAAAGAATTTGAGATTTAAAAAAAAAGAGAGAGAGCCTCAAGGGGAAAAGCAGAAAAGCTTTCTTGGGCACTTGTGGGCTATGTGCTAGGACAGGGAGGAGTTGGCCCAATTTTCAGAAGCTGTCCAGATAGGGTTTGGTTGGTTATGTAGAAGTATATCCATTCAGAAAGAACTTTGTTTACTCAGTGACCCTCAGTGACTCAAGGAGATAAGAGAAATTAAGATAGTGAAGGATCAGGAAAAAGGAATATGGGAAAAAGCATTAAAAGGGAGAGAGAACTAGAGATTCCAGAACAGTGGTCACAGTTTTACAAGGGTACTGTTTTTCTTTTCTTTCTGTGGAGGTAAGGAGGAAAATTGTTTGTTTAACTGAAAAAATTAAATTAAAGAAATGGGGGAAGAAGAGAAGAAGGGTGATGAGTTTCATGCAACTGCAGGACTTCAAACAGGAGTTAGATGACCAGAATGTTGCAGAGAGGAGGGGAACTCATACAGAGGAAGCACTCGCAAGGTGAGCAGAAAAAGCGCTATAAGGACACTCTCAAGGTCTCTCTTAAAAACTTTAGAATCAATTGTATGACATGAGAAACATTGGCACAGGACCGACCAGAATGGTGTTCCCTTATCAGAGAAAGTTCTGTGCTCTGAGAGCAAACCAGAATTGAATTAGCTCAGAAGTAACATGAGATGCACAAAGGTAGTGAATCCACCTCTCTCATAGGGACTATTTGTGTCCGATCTGTGGCACAGCATTCCGAGCTCATATTTAGTCCAATTACCCAGAGTCAGACACACTATAACTCTACTATAGCGGTCCTCTTCAAGAACAAAGGATAACAATGAACCAACCATATTTAAACTAGAAGGCAAGACATTTCCCCCTCTCTGAGATTCAGTTTATGTCTCTATCTGTAGGTAACCAGACTATGTGGACCAGGTGATCTCCAAATCTCCTTCTAGCTTTTACATTCTTTGTCCATGAACTCTTCCAGCTCAGAGATTCTACAAATTCTATATGATTCTCGGATCTCTAAGATTCTTTCTAGCTCTGTCATCAGGTGACAAGATGATTCTGTAACAATACAAGAAAAAGTTGATTAAATAACAATACAAGAGGTCTCTCAAGGTCTGTAGATTACAGTTAACAACCTGTGACATAATGATTCTAAGTGCTAGAAAAATTCAGAGGAAGCAGGAATAATTTGTTTTGTGTAGTCAAGGAATTCTAAGTGATGGCGGTAAGACATGAATTGGGCCTTTTAGGAAAGATCAGATTTATAATGTGGAGAAAGTAGAATATTGCTTAGGGATGGACAGAAATTGCTCAGCACCTCGTATCCAAGTCTTTGTCCATGCCCAAGGAATAAGAACTCATAGAATTTAGAGTTGGAAGTGACTTTAGATATGGAAATATCTCTTGTATGACTACATATATATGATTGACAGCATATTGCTTGCTTTCTCAAGCATAAAGGAGGAGCTGGAAAGAGGGAGAAAATTTGGAACTCAAAATTTTGAAAAATGAACATTTAAAGGGCAGCAAAGTAGCACATTGGTTAGCTCATTGGTCTTGGAGTCAGGAGGACCTAAGTTCAAATTCAGCCTCAGACACTTGACACTTACTAACTGGGACCCTGGGCATACTGTTGAATCCCAATTGCCTTACCAAAAGAAAGAAAAAAAAAAACGAAGGTTCAAAATGATTTATTTTTAGAAAATAAGGAAGTGACTCAGAAATCATCACATCATACTTTTCACAGATAAGGAAACTGAGACCTAGAGTGGTTAAGTAAGTTAAAGCCTAAGATTATCCAGGTAGGAAGGAACAAAGCCAGGGCCTGAACCCAGGTTCTTTAACTTCAAAGAGATGACTACTAAGGGAACAGGTTGGTAGAAACTAAAAGGGCCAATTCTCCCATGATGTACTAAGGCAGCTTTGGGGCCACACAGAAGCTGGTAAGGTCGAAGACTGAAATTTGATGTCAGACAAAAATAATGACTAATAATCTTTCCTTAGTCGAAGGCAATGACTTCTACTTCTTCCTCTCCCCATCCCCTTCTGGTCACTGGTCCATGTAGAAGTCAGTGACATGGGACCAGAAAGGCAGGTGTGCTTGGGGATGGAGGGTGGGCAGTCTAAATAAGGCCAGATGAATCAGCTCCTGGCCGGTTGATGCTGGAAATGCCCCCAAGATGTGCATTGCTCAGAGTCTGAATCATGCTGTCGCTCATGACCTGATGCTCTCGAAGGCTCTTTTTAGCTCTTTCTGGGTCTGTGTGTGTGGGAGGAAGAAGGCTCCATGACAACCCCACCCATGGAGATGGGAGTGAGGTGGTCTCAGAGACTCTTCAGAACAGTCAATTAATCAATCGATAAATATCAAGTCATGGGTGGCAATGTGATTTAATGGAAAGAACAATGGATTTAGAGTCAGAGGAACTGACTTTGATCCTTCCCCGATCACTACCTTTGGGCAATTAGTCAATAAACATTTATTAAACACCTACTGTATGCCAGGCATTGTGCTAGGCACAGAGGATAAAAAAAAAACAAACCAGTCCCTGTCCTTGAAGAGCTCACAATCTATTGGAAGAAATGACTTGTGAACAATAGTATGAACAAATTATATATAGAATAAATTAATAGAGGGAGAATTATGGGAAAATCTTCCAATAGAAATCCCTTTCCCTGTCTGAGTCTGTTTCTTTTTCTTTAAAGTAAAGGGATTATCTATAATATCTCCAGAGCCCTTCAGCATCCTAAATTATCATATATCTAAACCTTCATTTTATGGAGAAAACAACTGAATATTGTGTCCAATACTAAGGCCACATTTTAAAAAGGATACTGAATGGATTAAATTCAGAACGATCAGTCAATTAATCAACTGATAAATTTTTTTAAGCAAATTTGAGATTTGAAACCACAACATTCAAAAAACAGGGAAAGGAATTGAGGATGTTTAGCCTAGAGAAGAAAAGATTTAGAGGATCATTTTCTATTATATTGCATTACTTATATTCTATCATATATTGCATCATATTATGTCAAGCCACATCATATTATATTATATGACATCACGTTATGTTATATCATATTTTATTGTAGTTATATTGACATCAGATTTGGAATATTTGTGGAATCTTGACTTATTCTAAATAATCTCACACAACTAGGGAGTTCTAGTTGCTGAAAAGTAGGTATGGTCTTAGCCTAAGAAAGAAATTATCTAAAAATGGAATGGACTGGGGCAGCTAGGTGCTGCAGTGGATAGAGCACCATTCCTGAAGTCAAGGGGACCTAAGTTCAAATCTGGCCTCAGACACGTAACACTTCCTGGCTGTGTGAGCCTGAGCAAGTCACTTAATCCCAATTGCCTCAGCAAAAAAAGAAAAAGAAAAAGAAAAAAAAAAGAAAAAAAGAAAGAATGGATTGCCTCAGAAAGTCATGATTTCCCCATCATTGGAAGCCTTCAAGCAGGACTGGAGGTCTGCTAGTCAGAGATGTCCTAGAAGGGATTCAGGTATGAGTTGAACTAGATGCCCTTTGTGATATCCTTCCCAGGTCTGATATTTATAATTCCATGGGAATGGGGAAAGGTCATGTGGCCCAACTCCTGAGCCAGGGATTTTTAGATAACTATATCTCCTAAAATGTATGGATGTCTCTCACTATTGATCTCTCTGTCCTTGAAGCAGAGCTCAGTGCTCCCATCAGTGGATGCTGAATAGATACTCACACTATGGAGAAGAGGCAGAGAGCATCCCAAAGCTGACACAATAGGAGCAGTGGCTGTGGTACAACAGAAATATCTTGGTTGTACTCTATCTCTTCTATGTCCTTAGTTGTTTTCATGTTGTCCCCCCCCCCATTTAGAAGGTAACCTACCTGAGGGCAGGCCCTATTTTGACTTTTCCATAGTAAGTGCTTTAAAAATACTTGTTGACTGATTGACTCCAGGCTCATAGGGCAATCAGTTCAGATGGGTCATGGACACACCCAGGGATTTAACCTCAGAGTAGCGTCCTTATAAAGCATTGGTAGCTTAAACAAAGGAACAAAGTGGCAGCTAAGTGACACAGTGGATAGTGTGCTGGATCCAAGGTCAGGAAGTCTCATCTTCCCAAGTTCAAATACAGCCTCAGACACTTACTAGCTATATGACCCTGTTTGCCTCAGTTTGCTTATCTGTAAAATGAACTAGAGAAGGAAATGGCAAACTACTCTAGCATCCTTGCCAAGAAATCTCCAAAAGGGGTCACAAAAAGTCTCACATCACCATCAAGTGACTCAAAAGGATGGAAACGTGACTGACTGGAATTTTTTACCTGCCCAGGCAAGCAGGAAGAGGTCAGGAGAGACCAGAGAGTGGAGGATGAATGGCGTGTCTCTCCAGAAAACTTGCCACATTTAGTTTATCAGTCTATAGTGGGATGTAGTAGAATGAATGTGGGACTTGGAATCAGGTAAGACTTGAGCTGAAGATCTACCCCAGCTGCTGATCCAGTGTGTTAAAGCACTTAACCTCTCACATTCTCAGTTACCTCATCTGTAAAATGGAGATAGTGCCCATAGTACTTATCCCGCAGGGAGATTTTGAAGCTCTGATGAGATAACACTTGTAAACCATTTTAGAAACTCTAAAATGCTATCTAAGCTCTGACTTATTAAAGGAAACACCTTATGTGGGTGATAATTCCCTCCTTAGATTCCCCAGAACCTCCTTCCCCCAAAGTGTTAAGATTTTAGACACGCTGGGAGGAAAATAAGTAATCATCTCCACTTGGCAGATTTTGGTTTGTCCTCAGTAAGGACATAGCCTTCCTTCCTGCACTTGTGGGGGATGGGAGCCTTTCCCAAGGAAATCTCTCGTTCCTATGGGAGTGAACACTTCTAATGGTGGAACTGGGAGGACCCTTTGAGGTCACCTCGTTTTCGTCCCTCTTTTGTAGACGAGGAAACAGACCCAGAGAGGTTGGGAGTGTCAGTGCATGACACAGAGCATGAGCAGCAGAGTCAAGAATCCATCAGGTCAATCAGTCAAGGAGTACATTCTGGTAAGGGCACCAAGGGGCAGAATGTCCAGATCAGAACAACTTGCATGTCGAAGAGTTCCAAGGTTTTGGCAGAAGAAAATCCTCTGAAGGAAGCAGGGATCTTTAGCCTGCAGAGGAGGGAACTTGATCTTTTTTTTTTCAACTATTTGAAGAGCTATTCTTATGAAAGAGGTTCTTTTTGTTCCACTTTACCTTGGGATTTGGCAATGTCTATCCATTGCAAAAGGTCAGCCCCTCTGGAGGCACTCTGCTTTACGGTGGAGCCATCTGGCCATATGAGGTCCATTGCTGTCAGATCCGGGAAAGATATACAAGGGAAACTTCCTTCTGATCAGAGCTGTCCAAAATATAATGGGCAGACCCAGGAAGTAGTAAGTTTCCTCCTGCTGGATATCCTCAAACCAAGGCTTTTTATCAGGTTGGTTGGAGGAGACATTCTCATTCAGATGTGACTTGGCCAGGATGATTTGTTAGTTCTGAGTCCATGTTTCTGTCTATTATTTTTCTTTCCTTTTTTTTCCTCTAGTGGGAGAGAAGGGAAGAATGAAGATGGAAATTAAATGCTTATTAATTTTTAAAATTTTTGAAAAAAACAAAAAAGAGAGGGAAATAGAGAAAAACGAGTGGGGAAGGAGGGGGAAGGAAAACAAAGTGCAAAAGCAAAGAATAAAAGGGGAAAGTCCATACACTGATGGAATTCACCTCCCCCTCCCCAGAACAAGCCCCATAGGTACTCATCCAGGCTTTGCTGGAAAACCTCCCTTCAAGGAGGGAGAAGCCATTACCTCTTGAGAGACATTCCATTTCCACTGGGCAGCCCAGACAAGCCTTTCAGATCCTTCAGGTTGGCTGGCATGTATCCCCTGCATGTTCTTTTTCTAAAACGAAACATTCTCAGTATTTCCAGCCCAAGTTCACAGAGAGACAAAGAAGAAAAGAAACCTGAACAGAGAAAAGGAAATGAGAGAATGAAGGGAAACAAAGCCAAAGACTGGTAACAAAGCAGAGAAACTGGAAACTGGGGAAGGGGAGGAAGAAAGAAAAGTAAGGGACACTGGGGAAATCGAGTTCAGAGGGGAGGAATTAAATTAGGAAAAGGGAGCCAGGTGCAGACTTTTTGAAAAGCAGAAAGGAAACTCAGAATTCCAGAAGCATTTACGCTCCTTCACCCCTGCACCAAGGAAGTTTCTTCTTTGGGACTCCTAAGGAAAGTTTGATTCTGATTAGGTGCGCAATGCTGGGGCTCTACGCCTGGGCTAGCACTTTTCTCTGAATATGGCTGGGTCTTGTTTGTCCCTATGTCACAAATACCTGGAAGGATGCTTTAAGGAGCCACCATGGCTAACACTCACAGCTCTGATCTTTTGTGTTCTGAGGGGCCTCCTAGAGTTGATGTTCTGTGTTCTAAGAACCCTCCCATCCAGACTTTCTGTATTCTGAAGGTCCTCCCACCCAGGCCTTAGGTTCTAAGGGCTCTCCAAGCTCTGCCATTCTGTATTCTAAGGGCCCTCCCAGCTCTGACATCTTATGAAGGGCCCTCTCAGCTCTGACATTTTGTGTAAGGACCCTCCCAGCTCTTATATTCTGTATTCTAAGCCCTCCCCCATTTCTGATATTCTGTATTCTAGGAGCCCTTTAAGATTTGAAATTCTGTATTCCAAATTTCCCCCAAACTTCATTATTCTATGTTCTAAGGTCCCTCCTAGTCTCTGATACTCTGTTTTCTGTTCTTTAACCTCAGACCTGATAAAGCCCAAGAACATTAGAATGTCAGAATTGGAAGAACACTTATAGCATGTGATGAAGCTTGGTCAAAATCAGACACAAATCCAGGAGACACCCTAGGCCTTTTGCTTCACTTTTTGGCAGTCTGAAAATCCAAGTTTTTGTTACTAATTTCCCAGCTCATCATGATTGTCCTTCAGGCCCTCTCATTTAGAACTGGAAAGAACCTTGGAATGTAATAGCAACTTCTTTATTTTACAGATGGGGAAACTAAGCCCCACAGAACTAGTGATTTATTGAAGACCCAAGTAAATGACAAAATTGTGAGCCAGCTTTTAATCTTCTTGTTCCACATCCTGCTATAATGTAATTAATCACATTATCAAAATAATAGTTTTTCTGCTGATTTGTAGATACAAAGAGATGAAAAATAATTCCCCCCTCCAAAAAAAGAAAGGGGAAAGATTTTACCTCCTGGCAGGTAAAAAAGATCAACTCAGTTGGAAGTCTTCAAGCAGAGGCACTAGGACCACTGATCACTGACCCAGAACACTAGACAGGGGATACTGCTTGAGGATAGATTGGACAAGATGCAGTCTGAGTTCAGCCCCACCCAGATCTGAGAAGCTTTTGCTGTTCAGTCATAGTTCAATGTGTCCAACTCTTTATGACCCTCATTTGGGTTTTTCTTGGCAGAGATACTAGAGTGGTTTGCCATTTCCTTCTCTGGCCCATTTTACAGATGAGGAAACCGAGACAAAAAGGGTAAATTGACTTACCTAGGATCACACGGGTTTGAGAAGAGATTTGAACTCAGGAAAATGAGTCTTCCAGACTCCAGGCCCAGTACTCTCTATCCATTGGGCCACCCAGTGCCCCTGATAGCTAAGATTTTAGAAATCCTTGTCTCCAAAGCAGAAGGACAACGGAGAAATCTCTAGGTCATCTCTTCTACTTATGTAGAATATGTATGCTAAGCACTTTGCAAACCTTAAAGTTCTATATAAATGTTAGCTATAAATAGGTATTTAATTACCAGATTGTCAATGGGAGACCCATGTTTCCCATTCTTTCTTCTCCTAAACCACACTTGTAAGAGACCTTGGTAGGCTGTGCCAAAATCTGGATCTCCCCAAAATTAAACTTCTCCCTTTTCCAAAGGAGACTGGATGCTGCAGTCTACCACCCAATTCTCCTAAAAGCACTTCTTTGAATTTTCTTCAGCGGAGGGATAAACGTAGTTTGAGGGAGGATTGGGGACAGGCTGCAAAATCTTGAAAGTGACAACTTGGGGTCCCTGCCATGGATTGGGAGTCAAAATCCATTGTGTTAAGCAATGCCCCTCCTTTTCTTCATTTTCTCCCCTTAAGAGAGCTTCTAACAGATTAGGCGAGGGGGCGGGGGAGAAAGCAATCACCGAGTACCCGAAAGCTGGGGCCCAGCCTTTTCATTCTGCTGCACCTACTAGCACAGTGGGGGGATGCTAACAATGGTGATGATAATGATGATGATACTCCCAATAACGATAATAATGTCAATGATGTTGACTGTGCAATAAAAGTGTACCAAAGTGTACTTTAAACACTTTAAAGTTTATAAAGTGATTTATATGTATGGCGCTATCTCATTTAATCATCACAACAACCCTGAAAAGAAGTGACAGTAATAAATGTCTGTTCTAAATTTGAACTCAGATCTCCCCAACTCCAGATTTGGTTCTCTACCCAACGCAGCCCCCTGGTGGTGTGTTGGTAATAACAACACTACTGATAATACCTCTCTTTTCTACAGCACTTGAGTGTTCATGGAACACTTTCTGCATAACTATTGTCTGACAAGCGGAAAGTAAACATCATGATAGTCATCTCCATTTTACGGTGGAAGGAACAGGCTTAAAGAGTAAAAGGACTTGCCCAGAGTCACATAAATGTCAGGTAAGATAGGAGAAGAAGGAAGGAAGGAAGGAAGGAAGGAAGGAAGGAAGGAAGGAAGGAAGGAAGGAAGGAAGGAAGGAAGGAAGGAAGGAAGGAAGGAAGGAAGGAAGGAAGGAAGGAAGAGAAGAAAAGAGGACGAGAGGAATGGAAGGAGGGACCTAGGGAGGGAAAGAAGGAGGGAAGGAAAGGAGAGAAAGAAGGAAGAAAGAAGGAAAGGAGAAAGAGATGAAAAAGGAAGGAAGGAAACAAGCATTTATTAAGTACCTACTGTGTACTGAGCACTAAGCTAATCTGAGCATCTTTTTCTTTTTTTGTTTTAAATGGAAGAAAATATGAGAAAGTCCAGATGAGTAAGACATCTTTGAAAGCTCTTGGCTAGATCAACTCTATATTTAAAAAGAAAAGCAAGCCATATACACCAGAGACTTGTAGTTCCCATACAATCTTCTTTTTCTGCTCTACTATGTGTACGCAAATGCCTACTCTATTTGGTGCTTGCTAAGTTCAGGATAAAAATAAAAATTAATTTTTAAACACCCGGGCCTGGGAGGAAGATGCTATTATTATCTCCAACCCCTCTCCCTTGTATCGTGACAATTTTCAAAGAGCTTTGTGTTTTACCAATGTTATATCATTTGAACCTCACACCAATCCTGGGACAGAAGGTGCTATTATTGTACCCTTTTAATAGATAAGAAAGCTGAGGCAGACAGAGGATAAATGGTTAGAGGTTAAGAATCTCAAGCAGGATTTGAATTCACTCCTTCCTGACTGTAGGTATAGTGCTCCATCCACTATACTGTGCACCATCTCCCCATTCAATTGCCAGCTCCTTTAAAGGAGGGCCTGGGTCCCTTCTCATCCTTTCCCTTTATCCCTGGCGTTAACATACAGCGGATCTTGACATCTTTGACTAACTGAGAGCTGAGAACTTGGGGCCACGGGGGAGGCTGGTCCCTGAGACAAGACTCGGGTGCCGTTGATGGGTCTGTCCCTTGGACCTCCCTCCTTCCCTCACACAGAGCCCGGGCTCCCTCGTGCCAGAAGTGCCACTGATATGAGACGTTTATCTTAGGACAGATCACAGCAGCTCAGAGGGCACAATTTCCTGTCTGTGTCTGAAGCGGGCGATTTCGGTGAATGGCAAGATGGGCGGCCACTGTCCCTCCCTTCGGTTTAAGCTGATTGCTGACAAACAAGAGCCCCCTTTCCTGCAGGGGAGTCAGTTCCTGAGGCCTCTGGTCTTGGCTCTGACTCATTCCTCCATTTAGATTTCCTGCCCCCTCTGCCCACCCCCATCTGTGAAATGAGGGAATGTGGGTATGATAGAGTAGAAAGAGTAACCTAAGTTTGGATCTTGGCTCTGCTGTTTATTACTCACATGCCTTTAGGTTTCACTGTTTCCTCATCTGTAAAAGGGGTAGAAAGGAGATATTAGAATAAAAGATCTCAAAAGCTCCATGTAGTTCTGAAGCGCTATGTTCCCTCTTCATCCTTCTTCCTATTTTCCTTATCCTTTTCAGGGCCGCTGCTTCCCTTCCTCTACATTCATAGTCTTTCTGACTATCTCAAGGTTATGTTGCCAAGAGCCCTGAATCCAGCATATAAAGGACCTGGATTCAAAGGTTCTCATATGACACCTGAGTAACATTGGGCACATGTCTTAACATCTCTAGACTTCAGGTTCTGCAACTGTAAAAACAAGGCAGCTGCACTAGGGAACCTTTATGATCTCTTCTAGCTCTAGATCCAAATAGGGCATGTTTGAGCCTAGGATAAGGCAAGAAGGCCCTGGGGGCAGTACCCTATTTCTGCTGGGCCTCCTGCTTACTTGGTGGATGTGTTTTATGCCATAGATTAGGTGCTAACCTTTAACTATTGAAATCAAAAACCAGGGTCCCCAGAAACAGCAAGGAAATCACAGTGAGCCATCCATGCTCTCCCACTGGTACCAAAAGGTTATAACATTAATTCAAATTTATACAATGCTTTTAAAAGAACTCCATGAATGCTTTCTTAACAGCGTCTCCATCCGGTAGTTATACTATGTTCTCATGTCCATTTTCCTTTATCTATCTATCTATCTATCTATTTGCTTATTTATTTATTTATTCATTCATTTGTTTATTTTTGCTGAGGCAATTGGGGTTAAGTGACTTGCCCAGGGTCACACAGCTAGGTCATCTCCATTTTCCTTTATCTATCTATCTATCTATCTATCTATCTTTCTATCTATCCATTTGCTTATTTATTTATTTATTCATTCATTCATTCATTTATTTATTTTTGCTGAGGCAATTGGGTTAAGTGACTTGCCCAGGATCACACAGCTAGGTCATCTTTATTTTTACAGATGAGAAAACCGAGGCAAAGTGACCCATTCAAAGTCACACATTTACTTCTCTCTGGGTTCCTCACCCTCTATATGCTGACTAAGTGGTTGGGCTGACTCTCTGACATGGGCTTAAGGTTCATCCTTGGCAGGAAGCCTTCTTTAGCTAGCTGCTCTTCCACAACGGCTTCTTTTTCTATTCTTCTGCTCCTTCTTTGAGCATGTACTTTCTGACAAATTATTTAACTATTAGGGATGTGGTCTGGATTATTTGCCCTTTTCATGCCACTTCACCTCAATCTGCCTTAATTTTTCTCATCTGTAAAGTGGAAATAATTATAATAGCATCTACCTCCCAGGGGTGGTGTGAGGATCAAATAAGATCATATTTGCAAAGTATTTTGTAAACTATATAAATACTGACTATTATTATTATTATGACCTATATCCCTAACATGATTCTCAACTGCTTGAAAGCAGAAATGATATTTCCTATACCTTTGTGTCATTCACCATTCAATGAATAAACAAGGGGATAGATGGATGATTGGATGGATAGATGGATGAATGATTGATGGATGATTGGATGGATAGATGGATGAATGATTGATGGATGATTGGATGGATGGCTAGATGGATGAATGGATAATTGGATGTATGGATGATTGGATAGATGGATAGATGAATGGTTGGATGAATGATTGGATGGGTGGATGAATGGATGGATGGATGAGTGGATGGGTGGACAGACACACATATAATGGAAAGCTGAATGGGTGGATATATAAATCAGTGGAAGGATAGATAATGAATGGCTTCCCATCTAAAATAGTAACAGAATAATGGCAAAACACTGAATCTATACTCTGATTTCCTTCAAATTCTCTCTACTGCTTCCTATCCCTGTGACTTTATGCAAGTTACCTGTCCACTTTGAGCCTCAGTTTCCTCCCCCATAAAAGAAACTCTGGGAGAGAACATGGTGGCTGCCCACAGCAGGCATGAATGAAGTTAGAATCAGAAGGACCTGAGCTTTCTTCTCATCTCTGGCACATATTGTCTGTGTGTGACCCTGAGCAAGGTGAGTTGCCATCTCAGTTCCCCCCTCCCAGGCAACTCACTCATCCAAAAAGCAGTCATGTGCCTGTGGTCACAAAACTCCTTTGTGTTGATCATTTCCCAGCATCCATGAGAATCCCACTTTCTCCTAAGCCATTTACAGAGGAGTAAACTGGGTCACTTAGTATACTACCTGTCAGAGGTAGTATTTGAACCCAGGTATTCCCTGACTTCAACTTCACTCACACACTCCATCGACAGAAATCATGGGATTTATTTTGCAGAGAAGGGAATTGAAACCCAGAAAGAGGAAGTAATTTACCTAAAGTCACTCAAGTAGGTAAAATACAGCTGGGATTTGAACCAAAAAAGGCAGCAAATCCAGCTTGGTTGGCTGGGTTTTTTCCATTTGCTTTTCAGCTGCCTGTAGTAGGGAGTTAATCTCCAAAGGTGTGATAATGCTGGGATCTAGATAGAGGAAGTAACTTCCACCCTTGGAGACCCCACACATGGATGCAAGATTCAAAGCCCCATCTTCCTCCTTAAATAGATCTGCTTTTTTCAGAAGAGCGACTCAGATCACCAGAATGGATCTGGGCAAACAGTGGCCAGCCCCATTTCCTCAGGTCTCTGCCCTCCGGCTCACCCCTAACCCACAGGGCCTCCCCATCCCCTCCAGGGCCTGCAGAGTTAGGAGCTGTTGGCTGGCTGATGTTTCCCAGAGTAGACCTGATTCTTTGTCTGAGTCAGGCAATAAGGCTTCCGGCCTTCTACTACCCAGAAGGGAAGCGGGGCTCATGTGAGTGATTAGCATTTGAGTCAGGGAAAACACTGATCAAAATCAAGCACTTCTCATTCTCCAGTGCACCCAGGAGGGCCCTTAGGATATAAAGCTAGGCCAGACCTTAGAGACTGTATAGACCAAAGCTTCTTAAACTGTGGGTTGAGACCCCATATGGGGGTCATGAAATTATGATTTATTATCAGTAAATGTTTAATGTGTATCCCAATTTTACATACCTGTATACCTGGGGTTACATTAAAAATTTCTTTGGTGAAAAGAGATTGTGAGTGGAAAAAGTTTAATTAGTCCTGGTTTAGACCAGCCCATTTTTAGACTTAGCATAGAAAGGAGTGGATGGGGGAAGTTAAAAAGGAAGGAAAGGAGCATTTATTAAGCACCCACTAGGTGCCAAAGCCCCAAGCACTATGCAAATCTTGTCTCCTGAGATCCCCTCAACCCTGGGAAATAGCTGCTGTTATGATCCTTACTTTATAGTTGAGAGTCCTGAGTCATTCAGCACTTAACTACCTTGCCCAGGGTCACACAGCTAGTAAGTGTCTGAGGCTACATTTGTACTTAGTTCTTCCTGACTCCAGGCCCAGCATTCTATCCTCCAGACCATGTAGCTAGTTGCTTCTAGAGAAGGAGAAAGGAATTGTTTAAGGAAAGAGCAGAGCTGAAGTTGAAAACTACAACTTCTGACTTCACATCCAGTGCACACACTATGCATAAGTGTACACATAATCAAACTGGATCAGGTTCTCAGCTCCTCTCACCTGGGCCATTGCATAGTCCCTCTAATGGGTCTCCCCGCCTCTAAATCTCCCCTGGCCCTACTTTACACAGAGATCATTACACACAACTCAGCTCTAATCATGTCTGTCATCTGCTCTAGACTCTCTAGGGGTTTCTACGGTGTGCTGGGAAATAGTCAACAACCAGCACCCTGGGGGAAAAGTACTACAACAAGACACTTTCAAGTTGAATCTGCATTGTGAATAACATTTCCTCCATCACTTTCTTAAGTCTAGACAATCAACAAAACAATAAATCAAGCCCTGATTTGTAATCTGAAAGATAAATGTTCACATTGAAAATTTAACAAGAGGCTAGAGATCCTCTGATCTGTAGGATAAAATAAAAACTCAGGCAGTTAAAGCCTTTCTGGTAACAGGAGAGACAGCCCTGGCCCTGAAATCAGTCTCTGAATTCAAATCCTCCCTCAGATATTTACTAAGTCTGTGACCCTGGGCAAATGAATTTTTAAAATCTTTGTTTGCCTCAGTTTCCTCAATGGTAAAATGGGCAAAATAGCTAACATCAAATGGGAACATGTGTAAAAAGCCCCTTGTAATCCTCAAAGCAGCATATAAAGGCTATATATTATTACTATTACTATTACTAGTATTTTCTTTTGAGGCTGATTATTCATTATTCCCCTTCAAACACTCTACAATCCCACAAGCTACACTATATATGATTCCCTGTAGCTGTCACTTTATGCCCTACCTCCGTGTTTCTGTATAGGTTGTGTCCCATGCCTGAACTGACCTCCCTCCTCATCTTGACTTTGGGGAATTTCTCTAAAAGAAACCCTGCTCATTCCCAATCCAATCTTTTTTCATCTTACACCTCCTCATGCACTCTTTGATGCACCTACATCAACCTCCTATCTGTTTCAAAAACAATACACTCATCTTTCAGCTCTGCCCCAGGCTGAGGGTGTTCTCCCTCCTCCACTCTCGCTACTGGCTTCCCTTGCTTCCTTCAAGTCCCAGCTAAAATCCCATCATGTATAGGAAGCTTTCCCCAACCCCTCTTAATTCTAGTTCCTTCCCTTTCTTAATAACTCCCACAATACTTGTTTGTACATATTTATTTGCTAGTTGTCTCCTCCTATACTATAGGTGCTTAATAAATATTTATTAATAGATTGACTGAAACCCTACTACCTACAAGAAATCTTTCCTAGATAAAGAAAAGTGCCTCTGAAATAATTTCAATAGTGTTTTTCCAATTATATGTAAAGACAATTTTTAGCATTCATTTTTACAAGATTTTGAGTTCCAATTTTTTCTCCCTTCCTCCCTCCCTTCTTCCTAAAATGGTAAGCAATTTGATATAGGTTATATATGTGCAATCATGTAAAACATTTCCATATTAGTCACAGCTGTGAAAGAAGAAACAGACCAAATGGGGAAAAAAAACATGGAAAAAATAAAAGAAGTAAAAATAGTATGCTTTGATCTGCATTCTTTATCAATTCTTTATCTGGATGGGGATAACATTTTCCATCATGAATCCTTTGTAATTATCTTAGATTAGTGTATTGCTGAGAAGGACTAAGTCATTCATAGTTGATCAACATACAACATTGCTGTTACTATGTACAATGTCCTCCTGGTTCTGTTCATTTCACTTTGCATCAGTCCATTCAAGTCTTTCTGAAATTATTTTGAATTTATTTTGCATATAGTCTGGTTTTACCTCTTCATATGTATATATATTGTTTGTGCCCAGTAGAATGGAAATTCTCTGAGGAGATTTTTTTTATCTTTGTCTCCCTAGCACAACACCATAAATGTTTAATAAATGCTTTTTGAATTGAATTATATTTTTGTATGTGGGGAGGGAAGACACATGAAGGCTCATTTACGCATGTGCATTTTTTGAAAAAGCAACAACCCACAAACGCAGCCATTTTTTATTCTGAGTTTGAAATCACTGATTTATTTACTTTCAGCTGTTAAAACAGTTGGAGGCAGTGGTGTATAGAATCACAAAACCATAAAATGTTCAACCTGCAAGGGCCTTTCAAACAGAAAATATCAGATCTGGGCTGAGCTGGAAGAAAACAGACTAGGGAACAGAGAGAATCATCCTTTTCCTGTCTTTTGAGTTGCTGCTTTTCTGTCTTCTGCTGTTCCCTCTTTCTCCTTTCCCTCTTTAACCACAGATACCCACTTCTATAGCTTCAATGATCGCTTCTCTCCAGATGCCTCCTAAATCTATACATCCAGCACTAATCTCTCTCCTGAGCTCTAGTTCCGCACCTCCAAATGTGTGTCACACAACTCTACCAGGATGGTGGTGTACACGCTTAACCCTAAGGAAGCAGCAAGGCATAATTTAAAAAGTAATAAGGCCAAAAGCCAGGGGACCTCTGTTCAAATCCCTGTCTTCCGCTTACTGAATAACATTCTGAGCCTCAGTTTCTCCTTCTGTAAAATAAGAGTCTGAAGCACAGGATCTCTAATGTTTCTCCTGGCTTCAAACCCATTACAGGTTTAATTTAAACTTGTCAACTTTCCCCTGGCTCCCAAACCAGCCCCTTCTCATCATTTCTATTTCATCAGCAGAAGCAATCCCTTCCTGGCTGTCCAGGATTTACACTTGAAATGTAACTTTCACTGTTCACTATTCAATCATGGATAATATTTTTAGGGCAGCTAGGTGCACAATAGATAATGTGTTGGGCTTGAAGTCAGGAAGACTCATCCTCCTGAGTTCAAATGTGGCCTGAGATACTTACTAGCTATCTGGCCACTTAATCCTGTTTGCCTCAGTTTCCTCATTTGTAAAATGAGCTGGAGAAGGAAATAGCAAATCATTCCTAGATCTCTGCCAAGAAAACCCAAATGAGGTCACAAAGAGTCAGACATGACTGAAAAACCAACTGAATAACTTTCCAGCTCTTAGCTGGAAAGGACTTCCAAGATCAGTTTAATTCAGTTCTCTGGGGAAACCCAGAGAAGTTACATGATGGCCGGTGGTCGCACACGTAATAAGGATCAGAGAATGGATTCTAACTTAGATTCTGAGTCTTTCCTCTTTCCACTGTATCAAGTTGCCAAGTCCTTTCAAGTCTGTTTTTGCCATGTCTTATATCAGTCCCTTTCTCCCACCTCCACCATCCTAATTCAGGCCATGTTGTAGGCCTGATGGCGGAAGTGGGGAGCTTGGCTAACCTTCACAATGCCCATCATCTCATTACAAATCAAGACTGTGGAGCAGATTGGTTTGGGGCCCAGCTGTGGGCCCTTTGGGCAGGAAGGAAATAATAACAAATGTTGAGATTTAGGCTGGGAGTTTCTGAGACCCCAGGAACTTCCCCGCCAACTACTTTTCCCTGGCAGCTTTTATTTTCTTGGACTGCTTTTTACCACATTGGGGACTGATTTTTTCCAGGGTTTACACATACAGCGTGTGCACGCGCACACACACACACACAATTATATATTTCTCTTTCTCTTTGTGTGTGTGTGTGTGTGTATGTGTGTTTGTGTGTGTGTGTGTGTGTCTCTGGGGGGGAAAATATCTATATCTATATCTATATCTATATATCTATATATCTATAAGACATTGTTTTTCTGCAGCCTGGGGCTCTGAGTGATCCATTAGTGATCAGAGAGGTGCAGCACAATCAGGACAAGCCCGCATTCTAGCCTGTTTCCATGACTCCAGTCTCTCCCTCCTCCAATCTATCCTTCACATGCTGCCTGAGTCATCTTCTTAATGTACCCATCACACCATTCTGGTCCTCACTTCCCTGTTCCAAACCATCAGTGGCTCCCCATTGACTCATTGACTATGAAATAAAAGTCTAAGTTCTTTTGACTAGAATTTAAGACCTCTCCCCAACTGATTGTAACTTATATTCTAGGCAAATAATACTACTCTCTTTTCGCTCTCCTTGAACCATCTCCTTTACATCTTATGCTTTTACTCACATTTTTCTCCCCATGCCTGGAATAGACTCTCCCCTGCAACCCAGTTTCCATTTAGTGATGTCCCTCCCTTCCTTCAAGGACCAATGAAGACACAGCCTCCTCTGTGGAAGGTTTCCTCCCATCCCAGCTGAAAGTGATTACTACTGTACATTTCTCATGTCACTTTGTCCAGGCTCCTCTTTGCCCTTATCTCACATTCTCTTTTATCAGAATTATCTGCATACATTTCTATCTGTCTTATTAGACTGTAAGCTCTTTAATAGAAAAACTAATGAAGATCCTGAGAACAGAGTCCATGCCATACTACCTTTGTATTCACCACACTAGTTAGCACACTGCCCTGAACAAACATGAAGTATTATTGAACTGACCCAGATTGAACTGTAAGCAGCCTTGGCACAGATAACATAGAAACAGATGTAAAGAAATGGAGAGAGAAACAGACAGATAGAAATTGAGACAAAGTCAAAGAGAGAAACAGAGTCAGAGAGGCAGAGGCAGAGAATGAGAGAAACAGAGAGACAGAGAGGGGAAAAAGAGAGGGAAGAAAGAGAGACAGAGACAGAGAGAGACATAGAGAGCAAGAAAGACAGAGAGAGAGACAGACAGAAAGAGACAGAGACAGAGACAGAGACAGAGACAGAGAGACAGAGAGATCCCTGAGAACAGGAGTAGGAAACAGAGCATTTAAAAGGAGCAGAAGGTGAGATAAGGGAGAGGAGATAGGGTAGGAGGAAGGAAGGCTTTCTGCTCATCACCAGAGACCTCTCTGGAGCTTCTTGCTCCCCTGTGAGTAGCAGAAGGCCTCTGTCTGCTCCCTGGCCCCTTGGGGAGTGCATGCAGCCATGGAGAAAAGCAGCTCAGCAGTCTGGCTGTCCTGCTTTAGAGTAGTTCAGATTCTTTTTACCCATGCGGTCTTGGGTAGATCTCTTAATTTCCCTCTGTAAGTCTCCTCCTATTTCCAGTAAAAAGGAGTCCCTTTCAGCATTAGGTCTATCACCCTATGATCTCTTGCACGTGGCAGGTTCTGGCAGACCCCAGTCCCCAGTCATGATAGGAAGCCAGAATTAGGTCTGGGTCCCAACGCCGATTGTTGAGAAATAACAGACTTATCCCCTAACTTGACAATGAGGAGAGAAGCCCGTGGAGCAGTCAGTCCCAGGGCCCACGACACACACAGCTTGTCTAAATGCTAACAAGTTTTACTTCCAAATGGTCACATTGTTTCTTATTCTTGGATGAATTTAATTCTAATTGAGTCGTCTTCGGGGATGGGAAACAGCTGCTTTAATGAGTGAACAGTAGGTTTAAAATAACCAGCATCTGTGCTTGGTGCACACGGGGCCTCCTTCTAAAGGCACGGGTGCCATACTCACAGCCACATGCTGGAGCATCCTAGCTGCCAGACCCTGCAGGATCTGCTCCCCTGGGCTGCCCACGAGAGGCTGTGAGGAGCCTCAGGGCCCCAGAAGCCATTCGGGGCAGGAGAAAGACCTGGACTGGGAGAAGAGAGTTGGATCCAACTCCTGACTCCAGCAGATTCACCATATAATCTTTCAGCATGTCTCTTCCCCTTTTCTGGGTTGCCATTTCTTCCTCTGTGAAATAACAACAGTGAGAATGACAGCATTTACACAAGTGTTAAAGTTTGTAAAGTATTTTACAAATATGATCTCATTTAATCCTCACAAGAACCCGGAGAATTAGGTGCTTTTATTATTCCCATTTTACAGATGCAAAAACTAAGGCAGAAAGTGGTTCAGTGACTTACTCAGGATCACATAGAGGATTATGTCTGCAGCAGAATCTCAACTCAGATCTGGACTCCAAAGTCCAGATAGCTGCAAAGATCCACCTAGCTGGAAGAAGTTGAATTTAGAAGGTAGAGGACCATGGGGTTGGTATGGGATGAGGCAGAAGGTGGTGAGAGGTAGAATCTTTAGTGTAGTTCTCAATACATATGTATCAATTAATGGTTTTAATCTAGATTGGCAGAAAGAAGTTTTGGCCATATGAGTTCCCAGTTCCATCCCTTACCCCAGAGGAACCTTAATGTCATTAAACAGAGTGCCATTTCTGGAGTTATGGGTCTTGCTTTTAGTCCAGGTAAAGCTGCTGACAATTATGACCTTGATCCAATCCTTTCCCTTCTCACATTAATTTAGGATTAATTTCAACCCAAAGACACAGTCAGGTACCAGCCTTAGAAAGAAAGAAAAAGAAAGAAAGAAAGAAAGAAAGAAAAAGAAAGAAAGAAGAAAGAAAGAAAGAAAGAAAGAAAAAAGAAAGAAAGAAAGAAAGAAAGAAAGAAAGAAAGAAAGAAAGAGAGAGAGAAAGAAAGAAGAGAGAAAGAAAGAAAGAAAGAAAGAAAGAAAGAAAGAAAGAAAGAAAGAAAGAAAGAAAGAAAGAAAAGAAAGAAAGAAAGAGAGAGAGAGAGAGAGAAAGAGAGAGAGAGAGAGAAAGAGAGAAAGAAAGAGAGAAGGAAGGAAGGAAGGAAGGAAGGAAGGAAGGAAGGAAGGAAGGAAGGAAGAAGGAAGGAAGGAAGGAAGAAGGAAGGAAGGAAGGAAGGAAGGAAGGAAGGAAGGAAGGAAGGAAGGAAGGAAGGAAGGAAGGAAGGAAAGGAAGGAAGGAAGGAAAGAAGGAAGGAAATGAACTTGTTGTAATTAATCCATAAGCATTTATGAAATGCCTCCTGTGTGCCAGGTATTAAACTAAATTAGACAAGCAACGCTTTTCCCATCAGATCTAACCCATAAGACTATCTCACAACAACATTGGGTGGAAGATGCTGTTATTATCCCTGTTTTACAATTAGGGAAACTGAGGCAGACAGCAGTTAAATGGCTAGCCCAGGATGACAGGACTAGTAAGTATCTGAGGCTGCATTTGAACCCAGCTCTTTCTGATTTTCTACAACACTACACATTGTAGCACTTAGCTGCTCCAACTTGGGAAGGGCAACACTTACACCAACATATAAAAGTTTCAAAGAGACAAATTTAAACTTTAATGCAAAGAAAAATGTTTTGACAACCAGCAGTCTCAGAGGTCAATGTGCTGCTCCAGGATTTAGTGGAAAGGTCCTCTGTCCCTGGAGGATCTTGCTCAGGTTTAGGCTTATAATAGATGGTCTTGTGGTTTCCTTCCAGTTCTGAGAATGTATGCTTTTCCTGTATGACACTTTGCCAACCTTAGGGGGCTGTACAAGTGAGAGAACATGCTGGACTTGGATTTGGTTGGGTTGGACCAGATGTCTTCCAAGGTCCCTTCCAGTGAGCAATCCATGGTCTTGCACCAGCTTTTAGTATTAATCATCTCGAGCCTCTTGTCACCGAGAAAGCAGGGTAAATCCCAAAAGCTATCCCCAGTTGAATGGAAGCTCCTTAAGGGCATTTTGTCTTTATTAACCTAGTGCCATTCAGTAAAACTTGCTTAATAAGTACTTTTTAAAATTGAATTGGATCCTAGACATCTAGATTCTCAGAGCTGGGAGGAACCTCCGAGCAGATGTGCTCTAATCCTTGGCTGACCACACCTACCCTCTATCACATTATGTGAAATTAGCCTGGTATAGTAGAAAGCATGGTGAATTTGGAATCGGATGTTCCTGACTTATTATGAGAGGTAGAGGGGTACAATGGAGAAGGCACTGGACTTGGACACAATAAGGACTTGAGTTCAAATCCTGCCATAGATATGACAAATCACTTAATCTGAGTTCTACTTATGTAAAATGGAAGTGGAGTGAATAGACTCAATTACCCTACAAAGTCCCTTCCATCAGGAGAGCTACGATTTTTGGTCAGAGGCCACTGTACTTACACATGGAGAACCCAATTCCTTCCAATCAGTTCACTGTAAATTTGAACAGTTCTAATGTCTTTCTTTATATTAGGCAGAAATATTACTTTGTGTCTTTTACCCCTTTTGCTCTGAGGTTTGTCCTCTGGGCCCAAGCAGAGTAAATCTAAACCCTGTCTTTATGAGGGTCCTTCAAATAAATACTTTATCGGAAAGCAGCTGTCATATCAATCCTTACCTCCCATCAGCTCTCTTCTGGGGGAAAAATCCCCAGCCTTTCAATCAATGCTAACATGGCTTCCAGGAATCTCACCATGTTAGTAGTCGTCCCCTTGTCATTGTTCTTCTTGTGATGTACTACCTAAAACTCAACCCCCACCCTGCATGTGGGATAAGCCTCTGGGAACAGGAAGGAACCTGTGACAGATCACACAAATGGAGGAGAAAAAAAAGGATCATAGTTTTAGAATTTGGGATGGACCTTAGAAGCCATCAAACCTAACGTATATTTTATAGATGAAAATCTCAAAGGCCAGTGACTTGCCCGGGATCACACAGCTGGCGAATTCAAATTCAGGTCTTTCTGACTCCACACCCAACATTGTCCACCCCACTACCTAAAAGCCTCCCACATTCTCTGCACTATGCCTCTCTTAATGCAATCTAAATCACGTTAGCTTTCTTGACTGCAATGTCACACTGTCAACTCATATTGAAACTAGATAAGCTTCAAATAGACACCTGACTTAGATAGAAAAGGTCACGTCACAAACAAATTAAAGGAGCAATGAAGGAAATGCCTTTTGTAAGGAGGGATGGGGAAGAATTCATGACCAAAGACTGGATGGAGATGATCACAGTAGATAAATTGGACAGTTTTGATTACAGGAATTTAAACATCCTTGCATAAACCAACCAATGCAGATAAAATTATAAGAAAACAATTAACAGGAGTGGAGGAGATTTGCAGCATTTTTCTGCTAAAGGTCTCTTAATTCAAGATAGATAATAAGCTGATTCAATCACGTAAGAACAAGAGCCATTCCTAAAGTAATAAAATGCCAGTTAAATTGACAGTTCTCAAAGAAAGAAATCCAAGCTATCAGCAACATGAAAAATTCCACAAATCATTAATAATTAGAAAAATGCACATTAAAACAATTCTGACGTCCAATCTTACACCTGTCAAGTTATCAAAGATAGCAAAATAGAAAAATGATAATTGTCTGAGAGGCTATAGGAAAACAAGCACACTCATGCACTGTTGGTGGAGCTGTGAATTGGTCCGGTCATTCTAAAAAGTAGTTTGAAAGTCTTTTCAAGAAGATTTTCAAGGCTGCAAACCCTTTGACTCAGCAATGTCCTATTAGCTGTATGTCCCCCAAAAGATAAAACAAAAGGAAAAAACATACATATGTTTACATATATATACATACACATAAATATTTATAACAATTCTTTTGTTATAGCAAAGTTGTGAAAAGGATACTCATCAGTTGAGGAATGGTTAGAAAACTCTTGGCACATGAATGCAATGGAATATTGTCATGCTCTATGAAATGATAAAAATCTGATTTCAGAGAAACCTGGTGAGACATATCATGATGAATGCATGTAAAATGAACAGAATGGAGGACAGTTTTTACAACAATAATAGTAGAGGCAGTTAGGTGAAGCAAAGGATGATGCTAAACCACAGAGTCACAAAGACCTGAGTTTAAATTCTGCTTCAGACACTAGTTATGTGACCCTGGGCAAGACACATAACCTCTATCTGCCATAGTTTCACAATATGTAAAACAGGGATAATAATAATAATACCCATTTCCAATACTTGTTGTAAGGATCAAATGTGATTAACAAGCATTTTTCAAATCTTATAGCACTACCTAAATGCTAGCTAGCTAAATAACATTACAAATTTCACTTTGAGGACCCACATGTGCAAAAATATCTGTGGCAGCCCTGTTTGTAATGGAAACTGAGTGGATGCCCATCAGTTGGGGAATGGCTACATAAGTTATGGTATATGAAGGTTGTATACCCTATAAGAAAAGATGAGCAGGCTTACATGTTAAGTGAAGTGAGTAGAACCAAGAGAACATGGTACACAGCAACAACAAGATTATGTGATGATCAACTGTGGTGGACTTGGCTCTTCTCAACAATGAGGTGATTCAGGCCTCCTGTGTGACATGTGGTGGAAAGAGCCATCTGCATCCAGAGAAAGGACTGTGGAGACTGAATCTGGATCACAACATTATTTTCACCTTTTTTGTGAGCTTGCTTGTTTTTTTTTTCCTTTTGATCTGATTTTTCTATGCAGCATGATAAATGTGGAAATGTGTTTAGAAGAATTTTAAACTATATTTTTATATATAATTTATGTAATTTAACCTATATCAGATTGCTTGCTGTCCTGGGGAGGGAGGAAGGGGGAAAGAAGGAAAAAATTTGGCATGCAAAGTTTTGCAAAGGTGAATGTTGAAAACTATCTTTGCATGTATTTGGAAAAATAAAATATTATTAAAGAAAAATAAATATAACTTTGAAATGTAGCTATAAAAAACAACATTGAAAGATTTAAGAACTGTAATCAATGTAATAATCAACCATAATTCCAGAGAATTATTAATAAAGTATGCTGCTATCCACTTCCTGACAGAGAGGTGATAGACTCAAAGTGCAGAATCGCATACATATTTTCTGTATAAAGTCAATGTGGGAATCTGCTTTGCTTGACTATGCATATTTGTTACAAAAGGTTTGGGTTTTTGCCCTCAATTGGAGTGAGGAGAATTAGGAAGAACCTGGGCTAATAATAAGGCTTTTAAAAAGAAAAAAAGGCAAAAGGAGTCATTGAGGAATTTTTAATGCACAGAAGAGAACAGAAGTAATACCAGGGGAAAACAGAAACAAGCAAGGAGCTTTGAAAGTTATATATTGAATATATTCTATACTTAAAAGGAAACAAAAGCTCTATGTAATAGACATTTACAGTTTCATTAATAATCCTCTTTTTCTGTTCTATTATGTATATGAAAGTGTGTATTTTATTTAGCACTTGGTAAATTCTGAATAAAAATAAGTTAAAAATTTAAATAAAACTTTATATTGAAACTCTTGCTCACAGAGTCTTTTTCACATAAACTGCTACTAGTCAAATCTCTAACCTAAACTTGTGAATTGATTTTTTTAAACCTAAGTATAGGAATTGACATTTATCCCTTCTTAAATTTCATCTTATTAGAGAGACAACATGGCCTAGGGAATAACCAACCAGCCTAGGAACAGGAAGACCTCTGCCCCAAACTTGCTTTTGACAGATAGATGTGTGATCCAGGGCAAGTCAGTTAACTTTTTCAGTACAACCACCCAAGTAACTATCCAGCATGGCAGATTTCAAGCGCCTATCTGGATTGGTAAAAGGAGTTTTTAAATCTGGAAATGTCAGATTACTTGGGTGAAAATGCAGATTTAGTCCCTAACTCCCTATAGTTGATTTGCTATTCTAACCTAGAAAACCCTTTATATGCTAAACCTATCACCTAGCTATCCTTCCCATTTTTGGTATCCTCATATTTAAAAAACATACCTCCTGTGTTTTCACCCAAGTCACTGATAAAAATGGGGAAAGCAAGAGGATAGATGTCTTGAGCACTGCTCTAGTGACTTCCCCTCCAAGTTGCCATGAACATATTGATAATATAAATTGGTATGGAGTTTGCAAAACATTTTATAAGCATTATCTCATTTAAGTTCATCACAACCCTTTGAAGTAAGTAATAGAGGTATATAATCCCCAATTTTCAGGTGAGGAAACTGAGGTTGAAAAAGGTTAAAGTACATGTATTGGTCAAACTGCCATCTCAGGGAGGGGGTGGGGGGAAGGAGGGGGAAAATTGGAACAAAAGCTTTTGCAAAGATCAATGCTGAAAAATTACCCATATATATATCTTGTAAACAAAAAGCTATAATAAAAAAAGAAAAAGGTTAAAGTAGCTTGCCCATTGTCACACAAGTGTCAAAAGCAAAACTTGAATCTATATCCTCCCCACTCCAAATCCATACCTCTATTTCCTATACCATATTGTCTTTACCCTAGTGATGTCTTTAGGTCCAATCATTTGCAACACTCTGAATTTACCTAACACTGTCTCGCCCATTCTTGTGTCATAAGTATGAGAACTTTCTAAATATTTTTGGATAGCAGTGCACACAGGGAGGGAGGGAGGGAGGGAGGAAGAGAGAGAGAGAGAGAGAGAGAGAGAGAGAGAGAGAGAGAGTCATTTACTCTTGCCCACAAGATAACATGAAAACAGTCATTATGTCTCCTTTAAGTCTTCTCTTTTCCAGCCAAACATCTCCACTTCCTGCAATTAAATCTAGCCTCCAGTCTCCTCCCTCTCCTCATCACCCTCTTCTGGATGTACTCCAGATTGTTAATGCCCGTCATCAAATGCTGCTCCACTAGACGTAGTCTGATCAGCATAGTGGACAGTGATATTTTCAACTCCCTCATTCTGATCCTTCTTAGAATAATACAGAGGCAGAGCTCAGTCTGGCTTCCCCCCACCTTCGGTCTCCATCCCAGGGGGAAGAGAGTCATACATGGTGGGAAAGCCATGGAAACCCAGCAGTCATCACCATCAGGAAGTCATTTTTTAATGTCCCCTTCTCCTCCAATTAATTATGGTCATAAATGTGTTAGAAGCTTTCTAAATATTTTATGGGTGCTGGCGCATGCACACACACACACACACACACACACACACACACACACACACCCCAAGTCATTTATTCTCCATAATTTCATGCAGGCCAAAAAAATAGGAATAATGGGATCTATTTGAAAGGAGGGAAGGGGAGGGAATCCTTTCTCCCTCTGCTCAAAGGGCTGGGTGGGGAAATGCAGGCCTGGCAAACTTAGCTAAGGTGTTGTTATTGTATCATTTTCAGTCATGTCTGACTCTTCATGACCACCACTGGGGTTTCCTTGGCAAAAATATACTGGAGTAATTTGAATTTCCTTCTCTAGATCATTTTACAGATGAAGAAACTGAGACAGAGTTAAGTGATTTGCTCAGGGTCATACAAGTTAATATCTGAGCCTAGATTTGAACTCATGAAGATAAGTCTTCCTTAGTCCATGCCCAGTGCTCTATACATTGCACAACCTAACTGCCCTCTAGCTCAATTTCCTGTCCTAAATGGTACTCTTAGGAATAGCATTTAGGCTTTGTTACAGGATTATAGATTTAGAACTCGGATGGACTTTAGAAATCATATAGTATAATCTATATATTTTAAAGATGGTAAAAACTAAGGCCCAGAAACACTAAATAATTTTTCCAGATAGTAAATGGCAGAGATAGTATTTATTTGACTCAATATCCAGTAGTTTAAGAAATGGACTGTTTTATCTGACAGATCACTAACCAGACCCCCTCATTTCCTGTCACTGTAGTTTTAAACTCAAAAATAAAAACATGAATTTTTACATAGGCAGCCTATCTACCTAATGAAGGGAAGAAGCCATTTCTGAGGGCTGCAATGCTGAAGCCATGTGAGTACATTTGTTTTTAAGGAATTCCAAAGAACAGTACTGTATAGTCCCATTTTTTTATTAATTGTAGATTCCCCCTGAAGTGTAAAGTCTAGGCAAAGGCCCCACTTTCCCAAAGGCATAACTTTCCTAAAAAACCTGGGAGTATCTTATCTCTGTTTGGTGGGAAATTCCTAAAGACTTATATCCATGAATAAACCATTTTCCCCATATTGTACAAGAGCACTAAATTTAGATTTAGTGGACATGGGTTCAGATCCTGTCTCTGTTGGAATGTAACCATGAGGAAATCATTTAATCTTTATATGCTATCTGTCAAAGAAGGCTGGAAAAGATAACATTTAAATTTCTTTCCAAATCCTTTGACAGAAGAAAAAGGGGAAATAACAGGTAAAAATGACAAATGAGATAGTTATTTACTTTTCTAAAGCACTTTAAGATCTATAAAGTGTTTTCATCACAACCATCTTGAAAAACAGATAATGCAAAGATAATTATCCTCAATTTATAGATAAGAAAATTAAAGTTTGGGCAAATTAAGGATTTGATGCAAATTAAGGCAATCTGAGGTAATCTCAGATTGGTTAAAATGACAGGAAAAGGCAATGATGAATGTAGGAGGGGATGTGGGAAACTGACACTAATACTTTGTTGGTGGAGTTGTGAACTGATCCAGTCATTCTGGAGAGTAATTAGGAACTATGCCCAAAGGGCTATCAAAATGATCATACCCTTCGATCAAGCAGTATTTCTACTGGGCTAATATCCCAAAGAGATCATAAAGGAGGGAAAGGGACCGACATGTGCAAAAATGTTTGTGGCAGCCCTTTTTTGTAGTGGTGAGGAACTGGAAACTGAGTGGATGCCCATTAGTTGGAGAAAGGCTGAATAAGTTATGGTATATGAATGTGATGAAATATTATTGTTCTGTAAGAAATGATCAGCAGGATGATTTCATAAAGGTCTGGAGAGACTTACGTGAACTGATGCTAAGTGAAAAGAGCAGAACCAGGAGATCATTATACATGGCAACAACAATATTATACTAAGATCAATTCTGATGGACATGGCTCTTCTCAACAATGAGATGATTCAGGCCAGTTCGACTGATCTTGTGATGAAGAGAGCCATCTGCACCCTGAGAGAGAATTGCAGAAACTGGGTGTGGATCACAGCCTAACATTTTCACTCTTTTTGATGCTGTTTGCTTGCATTTTGGTTTCTTTCTCATTTTTTCCTTTTTGATCTGATTTTTCTGTGCAGCACAATAATTGTAGAAATATGTATATATATATATATTGAATTTAATATATATTTTAATATTGGAGTACTTGCCACCTAGGGAAGAGGGAAGGGAGAAAAGGAGGAAATATGGAACAGAAAGTCAATGTTGAAAATTTATCCGTGGTTGTGTTTTGAAAATAAAAAGCTTTAATAAAAAATTAAGGATTTGAAACCATATTTTCTGATTCCTAATATGACATTGCAGTGTCTCATCCATAGAAATAATACCCAGGACACTCTACTTACCCATTTCTTTACTTTAAATAACATTCATAAGATCATAGATCTAGAACATGAAGGGAACTTGGAAATCACTTAGTTCAACCCCTTCACTTGGCATATGCAGAAACTGAGGATCAGAGAAGTGACTTACTTAAATTCAGGTAGATAAGATACAAGATTGGAACCCAGGTCCTCTGGCTCCAAAGTCAATACTCATTCTATTTTATCACACTGTCTCTTCTCCTAATTCCTTGTTTCTTTAACGGGAGTGTCCAAGAGTCCCACTGATGGGAAGCCAGCTATGAAGAGATACCAGGATCTTTTTTTTTTATTTTATTATAGCTTTTTTTTTATTTACAAAACATATGCATGGGTAATTTTTCAACATTGACCCTTACAAAACCTTCTCTTCCAACTTTTCCCCTCCTTCCCTTCACCCCTTCCCCTAGATGGCAAGTAGTCCAATACATGTTAAATATGTTAAAGTAAATGTTAAATACAATATATATATATATACATGTTTATACAGTTATCTTGCTGCACAAGAAAAACTGGATTTAGAAATAAGATAAAAATAACCTGAGAAGAAAAACAAAAATGCAAGCAAACTAACAGAAAGAGTGGAAATGCTATGCTGTGCTTCACACTCATTTCCCATAGTTCTTTCACCGGGTGTAGCTGGTTCTATTCATTACTGATCAATTGGGATACCAGGATCTTGATGTTGATTCTTCACATATAATAGAGTGTGCCTTCACTCCATCTCAAGGAAGATGCTACCAATAGCTTGGATGGCCTAAGAAACACCCCTGTGACTAGAGGACATTAGTCACTTTGTTGACTTCTTTTGGGAAGGTGCTTAACTACTCAAAGGACTAAGATTGAGGGATTTGGATGGAGGAGATTATTTATTCTGTAATTATTCATGCTAGTGGGAAATACCTTAGAACATAGAAGATGGGAACTGGGGAGGACCCCTTATAGTTTAGGCTATAAAATGTCACAATTATACAAAAGAAGCTTAGACATCATCTCATCTAACATTGTCATTTTATAGGAGTCAAAGTCTGGGAATGGCTGGGAAAGGATGGAAAGGAAAAGGGCAGTTGTCATTGTCTAATGACATAAGGCCAAACTTTATCCTTGAAAAAACCTTGGTACTATTTCATTTCAAACACAACTTCTAAAGGTTGAATAAGTCTATTTTACTTTCTGAATTTGTTAGTATTTATGCTGGAGTCCCTTGGCACAGAGGGCTAGCCATGTTTTCAGGGAACTTTATGTGGCCTAATGGTGGAATTATCAGTCTGATAGGACCAGAAGAGTCCAGGTTTCAATGGTCAAGTTGTGAATGCCTCCATCTCCAAGAGAAAAAAAACATTCTGGAGCTGTTCAGGATACTAAAGTTAAGACAAATCTAGAGTTCTGCCATACACAAAATAAGAATTAAGCAAGATGCAGAGATAGCCTGGGGTGAAGAGGGTAGGAATGATCATCGTCAGATCCCCCATCTTCTTAGAAATCTTCCATCTTTGAATTTCCCTAAAGCATATAGATATAGAGCTGGAAGGGACCATAGGGTCAACTTCCCTATTTTAAAGAAGAGGAAAGTAACAACCCAAGAGGATAAGTGATTTATTTGTTTAAAGTCATAGTCAAGGCATGTATACATTTAGATTATATCGATACTCAATTCAGGGGAGAGCGCTCACAGTCAAAAAAAGGAAACAAAAGTTATATAAATAGGTAGGACATGGACTAGGAACATGGGAGTAGCATTAATTGCCATTTTTTTTGGACTCTGACAAAGACTGTCCTTTCTAGTACCTCTGGGAGTTAGAGCAACAGATTTATTTAATGAATGAAGCTTACACATGGAGAAGTCAGAGCTAAAATTCTGGTATCCCATTTCCAGGTCTGGTGTATTCATCACTATATTAGTAATTTTGACAAATAAAATGTGCAAAGAACAAAAAAGTGTTATAGAGGTAAAGGTCATCATAACATCTGAGAAGGCTTTCTGGTAGAAAAAGCACCTAAAACTGGGCCTGAAAGGATGAGTAGGAAGTTACTAGAGTGGAGTGGGGTGGAGTGAGATGGCTATTCCAGTTAGGGAGGCTGGGAAAGTAAGTCTTTCAGGAATAACAAGCAATAACAATAATGATAATTGGCTTTGATATAACATTTTAAAGCTTGCAAAGCACTTTAGACACATTATTTTATCTGAGTCCCACAACAATCCTGCGAGGTACCCATTTTACAGATGAGAAAATTGAGGTTTGGAGAACATAAGTGATTTACAATCTGCTCTTCCTGACTCTAAAGGCAGTCAATATTTATACATCACACTTTCTCTCCTAAATAATCCACTTTAGGGTAGGGTATATGAAAGGGGGAGGATAGCTAAGTGGCACAGTGGATAGAGCACTAGGTCTGAAATCAGGAAAACTTATCTCTATGTGTTCAGATCTAGTACACTTACAAGCTATGTGACCTTGGGCATGCCACCTAACCCTGTTTGCCTCAGTTCCTCCTCTGTAAAAGGAGAGAAGAAAATGGCAAACCACTCCAGTATCTTTGCCAAGAAAACCCCAAATGGGATCCCAAAGAGTCAGACGTAACTGAAAAATGACCTTATAACAATAACAACCTATGAAAAGGCAAGTGGGAAATAAACTTAGCTAGAAAGGTTGGTCAGTACCAAATTACAGAGAACTTTGAAAGCCAGGCTAACATAATTTGCACTGTACAGAGACAAGAACAGGGAGAAAGTTGAAAGGAGATACAAAAATAGAGAGAAGAGAAGAGAGGAGGGGGGATAAAGGAGAGCAGAAAATCACAGAATTTAGAGATAAAGGGACCTAGAGATGATACAATCCAACCCTCTCATTTCTAAAAACAAAGAAATTGAGTTTCAAGGTCACACAAGCAGTAAACAGAAAATTTCATAAAGTTTCAAGTTGGCCAAAACCTCTGAAATCATCCATACCAGCCTCATATAGTCTATGGATGGGTCAGGAAAAAGACAAATAGACTTGATGATAAAGAGGAGAGGAAAGCAAGGAGAAAAAAAGGGAGCTGAGTCTGGTGAAATTTAAGCTGCCTTTATGTAATGCCAAAAATCCAGATTTTTTGGAAACTTTCAACTTTTTTTTTTTACTGCATCTTTCTGTTCCCATCCAAGTATTCTGTGCTATGATAGATACAGCCCAAGAGAGGCAGGAAAACAGACAGGCACAGAGTTATAGACAGAGGTGGAGAAGCAGGTGGTAGGGGATGCAAGAGAAAATAAAGAGAATACATGGAGTGAATTGCTAAATATGGAAATGGAGTGAAGCTTTAGGGGCCAAGAAGTGGTGGTCAAAAGGAGATCAAAACTAGGAGGGAAACTGAGGGCATAACGAAGGATGTTAGCACTGTGAAATAGGAGAAAAATGCAGGTGAGGAGGAGAGGGAGAAAGAAAACATAAGAATGAGACAGAGGGAAAGGACAGTAAGGAAAGACAGAGAAGAATAAAAAAAGGAAGAGCCAGATAAAGAGAGAAAAAACAAGGACATAAGAGAGAAGGAAAAGGAGAGAGAAACAGAGCAAGAGAGATAGACACAAAGAAATTTTAAAAAAACAGGCATGGGAAAGGAGGAAAGAAAGGAAAGACAGAGATTAAGCTATAAGGGGAGAAAGAAAGAATTAGGATGAGTTGAAGCAACTCCATTGATCTCTGAGGGAGTCAGACTGGATCATTTCTACATCTTGTTCTAATCAGAGACTGAGATACAGAGACAAAAGGAGAAAGACAGAAGCAACCAGAAAAAAGACAATAAGAGAGAGTAGAGAGGGGAAAAAAGCAGGCAGATACAGAGATATAGTCAGAGAGAGAGACAGATATAGTGAGAGACAGAGAGACAGAGAGAGACAGAGACAGAGACTGGGGGGAGAAGGGGGAATTAGTAAGTGAATCAGTGAGAAAAGAAGAGAAAAATAGACACAGAAAGAGAGAAAAGCACTGAGCACAAGGGAAGAATGACTGTCAAAGGAGAGGATTGTGAACTGAGAAATGAGGGAGGAAGAGAAAAATGAAGAGAGGAAGGGGAGATGGGGTGGGGGGAGAGGGAGGGAGGGAATTGTCACAGGCACCATGAAGAAAGCACAGGGAGAAAGGGAAGGAGGGTGAGCCAAAGCTTGGAGTTTAAAGGCCCTGATGGAGCAGAGCTGGCATTAAAATACCCAAGCTTTTGAGAGCAGTGGGAAATATTTTATCTCAGGCTGACACTTTTGGCAAAATATAATTTTTCCAGCTTTCTCTGTGCAAAAAACATGTCGATCAAAAAGCTCATGTAGCATCTTCTAGCTCCCAGAGCGAGTAGGGAGGAAAACCGTGGTCAGTAAATCCTGTAGTTAAATCCCCCGGTCCTTGATCTCTGGTCATGAGTCAGGAAAGTTGGATGTGGGGGAGGGTGAAGTTGGACTCAGGCCAGGAAGGGGCGTCACAGCAGAAGGCAGACACACAGTCCCAGCTTCATCTCATTCAATATCTATCTGCCTGTGTGGTTTTGAAACTGGGATAAGATACAATGTAACATAAAGGAAAAGGATCTGTATTTTAAATAATAAGATCTTAGACTTGGAGCTAGAACTGACCTTCACAGCCTTTGAGTCCAATTTCCTCCTTCTACAAACGAGGAAACTGAGGCACACAGAGTTGTGACTTACCCAGCTGATCAGTGAGGGAGACAAATTATAAATTCAGATCTTCTCCTTCCAAAGCCCTGTCTTCCTTCTCTCCCACAGGTTTCTAATACTAACTCCCTCACTTACAATATATCCTTGCCAAAAATTATTTGACTTTTTTAAGTGGCTGTAGTTTCATTGGCAATGTAGTCCCCTCTGTGGCTACTCTCCTAATTCACATTCAAGTTGGATACTTCAAGACAGAGGTGTCAAACATATGCAAACTGCTCCTCAGTGTCCAGAAACTAGATTAAAAAACAGAATTGGGGAATATTTCACAAAATAAATAAAAACACAAAACTACATGAATAATGTTAATAGGGTGTGTGGTTTTCTAAGTCAACATATAGCCTGCCAGAATCCTTATAAACCATTTAGGCCTCCCCTCCCCCTTTTTTATTTGAGTTTGATACCTCTGCTCCAAGGGATGACTGCCCCAGGTGCAAGGTACTCTGTGTATATTTTACTCAAAATTATAACTCATTCACCCTTGACAAATGTGTTTCTCTTTAACTAGCCAGAGGACACAATTAGCTCAGAGCAAAGTTATTTACTGAAATGATATAATGTGAACAATAGCAGCAAAACATTAGTCCCATAACCTATCTTACAAACACAATGTAACTTCAGATGTGAGTACTCACGCAGAGTATACTAGCAGACAGTTCTGGACATTAGGGAACACAGATGCCGGTGTAACTCATACCTCTGGCACTATCATGTTCTGATGATTCCTCTTCTTTCGTGGCATCCTCCTGCCACTCCCTCTGTGCCAATGTCTCTGCCGGACAAATAATTCTGCTGGTCTGTTCTCTACACAGCTTAACTATGTCCATAGATGGACTCATTGGGCCTTTGTTCTGCTGGGTGCAGCATATTCTACTGGGTAAATTTCCCCACTGCAAGACACAATGATTGATGGGAATGGGATAGAAGATGGAATTCCTCTCCTTCCCCTCCATCCTTCTGGAGCCGGTGCAAGAGGACATGCAGGGAGTAATTCCTAGCCAAGAACTCGGTTCTTCCTTTTTCGATGGCTCTCTTCCAGACCAGAGGTGTCAAACGTATGACCTGTGGGCCCACAACACTCCTGAGTAAGATGGAACCAGGTTAAAATGCAATTGGTAAACATTAAACAAAATAAATAAAAATACAATAAAACATAATTAATATTACATTTTAAAACTAAATCGATATACAGTCCACAGGAATCCTTATGTCTGGGTTAGTGAGGGCCTCCCTTTCTATTTGAGTTTAACATCACTCGACTAGAATGTCAGAAATCAATGACTCAATATAGAGCTCGCTTATACTTTTTAAGGTCACCACAGGTGTGGTTGATCCTTTAGCCAATCAATGGCTAGCCACTTTAAAATTCCATTAAGTTGATTGAAGAATTTCTTCACATCTCCTAAAGGAGTAAGCAGTTCTTTATATTTCTTTCACACTGGTCCATCAAGGCCTGAGATGAGTGAATCCTTGAATACATGAATACCTGTTCCCACACCCTTTGCAGTCAGCTAATATGAAATAGAGTGTGAACCACTGGAAGCAATGACCTAGAGCAAAGAGGCTCTCAAAGGGAAAAACTGAGATGACATAGTTAACTAAGTAGCAGAGCTAAGAATCTCACCCAATTACCCAGACTCCAAAGACAAAGCATTTTCTATCGTTGGAAAGATTCTGCTTGATGCCTGAGGGCAGAACTGGGAACTGGGGGAAAGTCACAGGAAGCACATTTTTATCTCAAAGTAAGAGAAAAAAACCCTGCTCAACAATCAGAGTTGTCCCGGAGGGGCTTGTGCTAGCTCAGGATGTTCCCCAAACAGATGTTTGTATGGCCAGGTCTTGGGCAAGACGTAGAGAAGATTCCTTTGGGGATATGGATTAGACAGAGAATAGGAAAAACCTGGACAGAGAGAATGCTAGACTGAGCATCAGAGAAGAAAGAACCCTGTCTCTCATACAATAACTGTGTGATCATGGGTAAGTCATTTACCTATCTGAGCCTCAATTTCCTCATTTGTAAAATGGGGACATACTATCTGTATTATTGTATGGCCAAATGAGATAATGCACACAAAGAACTTTGCAAACAGTAAGGGCCGTGTAAAAACCAGCTAATTATGATTCAACCTTATTCAACCAACCAATTCCTGCTTCCATCAATTAGTCTTTCAAATGGCCAAGTTCACCTGTGTGCATTTATTTGTTCCCAAAGTGAATCACTTCTCTAACGATTCATTTAAGAACTTGTTAGTGGGGGGATAGATGGCATTGAGTTGGTCCTTTCCTTCTTTTGACTTAAAGCATATTTGGAGAGTGATAGTAATTATTCTTAGTAATAATAACAGTAATAATCAATGTCAGAGGGGGAGAGTATATGGTTATTGGGATGGTTATTGTTGTTATCATCTTCAGGGAAGAGGAAAGCTCAAACCTGAAGGGTGGAAAATTATTTTTGTTCTTGAAGCTCTCCAGAAATGGATACAGTTCAGTCTCTCATAGATGTTCTTTGGAAGAGTTGATACCTCGTTATGATCAGGACTTGATATAGTCTTAAGGAGAAAGACTTAGAGAATAAAAAGTCAGCTCAACACAGGAGCTTTGAGTATCAAAATAGTTGCCTCTCCAGGTAAAATATGGAGATGAAATGTTGCCTGATCCAGGTCTTCTATGGGAAGGGACATGAAGTTACAAGATGAGGCATCATCAGCACCATGCCCTTCCCAACACCCTTCTTCATCTCCTTATCACTATCATAGGAGTTTAAATTTTAGTTCAAAAGCTTCAGTCCAGGAATGACCCTGGTTTTGTAATCTAAATTCAATTGAATAGATGTTTATTGAATACCTACTGTATACAAAATGCTGAGGCTGAAAGAAAGCCATGGTTGCTATTGAGCCTTTGCCCAAATGAAGCTCATAGTCTGGTAGAGGGGATTCAGAGCATCACAAAATATCAAAACCACATTGAGACAAGCCCCCCCCCATCATTAACACAGACTCACTTCTAAAGGCCTTATAATCTGCCCTCTTATCACATCACTGAAGCTGAATCCTCCAAAGTGATCGATTATCCTCTAACTTTTAAATGTCACGGACTCTTCTCAGTTCTTATCCTCCTTGAATTACCCAGCTGTTAAGACTGTGTCTCACTATATCCCTCTGGATATTTTCTTCTCTCTTGAGTTTTATGGTATTATCTGACTTGGTTTTCCTCCTGCCTTCACTACTCCTCAGTAGTGAAGTATCAACCCTCACCTGTTCTGAAACGGATATGGATGTCCAGAACCATCTATTCTTCAATCTCTTTCCTAGTGATCCAATTAGTTTCCATTAGTTTAATCACCACCTTGATAAAGATGGCTCCCAGATGTATACATCTAGCTCCACCCTCTTGCCCAGATTCCAACACTGACCATGGACAGTTCCACTTGAATATTTTTATCATCTCTAACTCAACATATCCAAAACAGGACACCTTCCCTTCCCTATTTCTAAAGTGGGAACCATTATCTCTCCTGTCACCTGTATTTTAACATTTCGAAGCATGTCTCACATCTACCCTCCTTCCATTCACCTAGTCTCCCCTCCTGAATCCATCCTCCTCCAGTTAACAAAATAATCTTTCTGTAATGGCACAGAACTGACAATGGTACTCCATTGCTTCACAGCTCTCCCTGTCTCTCCACTGCCTCCAGGATAGCCTGGCATTTGAGTCCCTCTACAATCTGGTTCCAACCCACCTTTCCAATTTTGTTTCATATAACTCTCCATCACATATTCTATTGTCCGGCCAAATTGGACTACTAGCTGTTGCCCAGCCCAGTGTTCCATCTCCTGTCTCCAATGCATTTGCTCAAGCGTTCCTCCTCCCTAGAATGTAATCCCTCTTCATATCTATATGTCTTCAGTCTTATCTTTCTCTACAAGGCTCAGCTCAGCACTATCTCCTAAGCATAGCCTTCCCCAGTCTTATGCGCTGCCCTTCCCCCAAGGTGTTTGTACTCTCTCCCCCTTCAAATTACCTTGTATTTACTTCCAGTGTTTGTATACACATTGCATCCTCTCTGGTAACCTTCTGGAGGATAGAATTGTTTTGATTTTGTTTTTGTATCCCCAGAACCTTGCACAATGTCTTGCAGTGAGAAGGCACATAATTGAATTGAACTGACTTTAATTGAATTTTGGAGAAGAAAGCTGTCCAGAGAATGGAAAGGACTCATCCAAGGTCACACAGTGAGTGTGTGGCAGATAAGACACAAATGCATCCTGCCTTCTGTTTCTGTTCTCTTTTGTTCCATTTCAGTGTTGGTCTTTAGGTGTTTTGAATTGATGAGCTGGGAATTAGGTCTCTCAATCTCAACCTACTGGAGAGCAGGCCTTGGGGCAGAGCCTCATCCTCCCATGGATAATGCTTTGTGACATAGGGATTATCTGGAGTCAGAGGATTTATGTTTAAATCTCATCTTTGCTACTCAGGCCAGTCATTTACTCTTTGTCAGCCTCAGTTTCTTTCTCTGTAAAATGAGGGACTTAGGTTGTTCTCTAAGGTCCCGTCTAGTTTTAAATGTACCAAACTGTAATGAAGTGGAATATGAGACAGGACATGATGCAGGAGGACAAACGCTGACCTGTGAAAGTCCAAGGTAGGGAACACTCAGTTTGGTTATGGAGAATCTTAGAACCTTTGAGTTTTATAATCAAAAGCAACATCAAGGAAAGCCACATGACCCTAAAAAGGAGTCTGCATTGTAGCATTCCAAACACTGGCCAATCAACTATATTTGTTGGGAAATTTGCCTTGAGGTCAAGGCTAAATTGGCTTCTTTGAAACTTCTTCTTGCTTCTGGGTCAAGCAGAATAAAGTGAACTCTTCATCCCCATGACAGCTCTTTGGAAAACAGTTGTCATCTCCTCCAAAGTCCTTTCTTCACCTGGTTAAGCATTCCTGGTCCCAGATCCATGCAGGAAATGGCCTTCGATCTCCTTCTCATCCTGATGGATCCCTCTAGAAGTTTCACCCCATGCTTCAAGGGAATCTCCATGAAGTATTGCCCCTACACGTTGGCCTTGAAGGACTCATAGATTTAACTGGTGAACAAAGGAAAAGGATAGGAAGAAGAAAAGCATTACAGATTGAGGGATTTGCATGAAAATAAAAATATTCAGAATCATTTCGGGGGAATAGATGTTGTCCAGTTTGGCTGTAGGGAATTGTTGGTTGTCCTTCATTCTCCACTGACAAAAACAAGATGATGTCTTGACTTGCAATTAATTTGGATTTAAGTGACGCAGGGCTATACAAAATCACCATCCTCTCTCTCTCCTCCAGGGGTGTAGATCATGATGTCTAGAGATGGCCCTGGTTGCAGGGGAAAACCTTAGTCTTTTTAAGCTAAGATCTTTGCTCGGTCTCAGTCTGTCTGAGACAATACCTATTTAGTGATTAAGGCTAGGTAAAAAAAAAATGAAGCAAAAAAGGGTCTTTTACTTACTCAAAAAACAGAAAAAAGAAAAAGAAAAAAATAAATCTGGAAGGGGAAGATTCTCAGGGTTTCTGGTCAGAACAGAAATACTATTTACATTTAGAGTCAACAAAACCCAATGACCAAGTAAGACTTGTGTTGGGACTCATTATTAGCCAATCAGAGCTAGAGGGATTGGGGTTTAAGGTACAGTCCAGTCACTCCATTTAAATCCAAATGACTATCAATGCAAGGTTTTCCAGAGCTCTATTTAAAGAAATCAATATTCCTTGTAAGGTCTTGTAGTATCAGAATGCCATAGAACACTGGGCTTGAAGTCAGGAAGCTCTGAGTTCAAATCCATCCTCTTATACTTAAAATCATTAAAAAAAAAACCCTCTATTTGACTCAGTATCCCCGTCTGTACAATGGGGATGTTAATAATAATGTTAATAATATCTCCCAGGGTTGTTGTGAGAACCAAATGAGATACTATTTGGAAAATACTTTACAACTATGAAGTGCTATATAAACACTAGCTAGCTATTGTTAATTTCTGTCTCTGCCTCTCACTACTCAAATGTACTTGGGCAAGTCACAACTTTTTGAGCCTTGATTTACTCTGTAAAACCAAGGAGATTTTATCTCTAAGGTTTCTATCTGTACTTTGCCCAAAGGTGATGATGGGGGATAGAAGCCTGAGATCCTGGCTCTGTCGCTTCTAATCTATGTAATCTTGGGCAAATCATTCAGCTTGTCTCTTCATATATAAAATGAAGGGTTTACTTTTAGGATCCTTTCTAGCTCTAAACCCATGATTTTATTAAATTCTTAAGTCAAACCAAGAACTCAAATCCAGGTATTCTGACCCCCATTCTAGGACTTTCCCAATACTAAGGTCCCTTTCCATTCTAAATCTTAAAGAAGAAACTCAAAAATGAAATCAACAAAGACAACCAGGTGGCTCAGTGGAAAGAGCACTGACCCTGAAGTCAGAGGTCAAACAATGAGGCAAAAGCTTTGATCCGCCAACAAAGCTTTTATTATGATGCTGCTATCCATGAACCTGGCACCGTACCAGGCATTGAGGATGAAAAAACAAAGATAAGAATGAAACAGCGTATGGTCTAACCAGGGAAACAACATATACAAATATAAGTATGTTGAAAATACATGCAAAGTAAATAAATACATCTTAATTGGGACAAGGAAGCGCGAGGAGAGGCACTAACCCCGGAGGAGATAAGGAAAAGTCTCACGTTGTAAGTTTTCTCTTCCTCACCATCTGCCTTCCCACTGCCTTGTCCACTTAGAAATCTTACCCTAGTCTCAGGGAAGTGCATCTACTCCGTTTTGGAACCATTGCCCTAAGGCCATTCTGTCTTGATTCTGTGAGGGAGTTCAAGGTCACCTAGTTGATTACATGTAGCTAGCCAGCTGCAGACCAACCCATGCTTAGCATTCTGCCCAGCCCACCAACCACTCTGGCCATTTTACCATCTGTCTTTCTTTTTACCTCTTGTGCTGGAAACAAAAATAAACACTGCCTTGCTTCTGGAAAGGGTATGATAATGCACTGCTTTAGGACGAGACATCCCAAACCCTTGGCCACCATATTGCCATATGTGTTTTTACCACCACCATCACCATAAGAATGGGGCTCTCATGAACAATAGTCACTTTTAAATTTGTATTTCCAGTGTCTGGCATAGTGTTTTTTTTTTTTTAAATTATTACTGTGATTTCATCGATATAGTGAGCCCATTGTGAAATAGTTTTATCACTGCAGACTGTCACCTGCTCTATAAGTTACAGCTGCCCTGCCTCCCTCTCCCACCCTACCCTCCAGAGCTGAGTCTGCTTTATGTATTATGTATTATGTCTCCCCTAATTACAGGGGTGGATGGGATGTTCAGAGAACTTCCAGTGTGAGGGCTTGTTGAGCCCTCTCGGGGCTGCTCTCATTTTTAGAGCCCACCTGGCTCACTCAGTTCTCATTTGTGGCTCCAAGAAGTTGTAGCATACACAGCCATCACAGCCCCATAAACCCATCTGATGGATGGGCTAAACCAGGTGGAGCGTCTCTGACAGGCCTCAAACCTGTCGCTGAGTCAGGGGGATGCATGTCCCCCAGCCTATGAAGACTTTCCCCTCTGGAACCGTTGGAGGACAATTCATTCCAACAGCCACGATGGCTGCTGAAGCAGGTGCAGTGGTGAGCTCAGAACTTTGTCAGACATCAGAGATGGCAAGGTCATTCGGGCCATCACCATTCAATCATCTCCAATTCTGTCTTGCCGCTGGGCTTCAGAGACTCAGGAAGAGAGAGGGTGCAACTCTGCCTCACTTCAATCCAATTCCCTCTCTAGTCAAGACATGCCCCACGGTTGATCCTCTAATTGCAATGGTTTGAGTTCCTTGAAAGCAGGAGCCGTCTCACTTTTTCTATTTGCATCTATCCCGGCGATTAGCATAGGATTTGGCACATAACGAGTGCCTAATACAGGTTTTGTTTTGTTTTAAGCTTTCATTCTAGTTTTAGTGTTGCCTGGGGCTTCCAGAGGTGGCGAAGTTAGCACTTGAACTCAGGTCTTCCAAAGTCCAGACCAGCTCTCTAAGTGTTAAGATGTCTTTTATTTGGTAAGAAGAGAACGAAATTTGGCCAAGTACTGGAGCTGAAGTCTGAGCACAACCCCTGTGATTCCTAATTCAGTACTGTTGCCATGAAACCATACGGAGTCTCCCCTGGGAGCACATGGCCCCAGTTCACTCTGTTCTTCTGACTTAATAAATGCTTTTTCATTCTTTCATTCATTCTCCTCATTCAGCAGTCCAAGCCCCAGGGCTCTCCTCCAGTGAATTATAGCTCCCATTTCTACCCTTTCCTCCCAACAATCCTCTGACTTAGGTAATAGTCCCATTCCCATTTTACAGGTAAGGAAACGAAGGCTCAGAAAGGGGACGTCCCCTAAGTCGTGTCCCTGTCAGGTCTTTGCTGCCCCAGACTAAACATGGATGTCCTCAGGCAGTGAGGATTGAGCCCAGGATTTGAACATAAGTCTATTGACAACAAGTGTAGCATTCTTTCCACTCCATTGTGGCTGCTTCTCCTGAAGAGCAAACCCAGGGAGCAAACAGAGACCTTCAGAGAGGGCAGGAACCCACCGCACAGCCGGCATGTTCCCTCTGCAGAGGCTTTGCCAGCCTGCCCCTGGAGAGGGTTTGACTTTTAGCAAACTTCCCCCTCTCCTCCCTGCTTTTGTGCACAGCCCAGCACCAGCCGCATAAATTCCCTTTTACTGGCGATTATTGACGCTGAGCAGAGGAGAAAGCAGCCCTCAGAAGGCTCAATTAATTTTCCTGTCTGACATTTCTGCACTGTTTGAATAGCTGAGTTTCTTTAAGGGGAAGGAAAAGCAAATAGGTGACGTGGCAAGCAAGGAAGCAAGGTCGTGAGGGAGCGGGGTTGGAGAGTTCTAGAATCAGGACCCAGGTCTGGAAAATTCCAGAAGTTAAAGTCAAATTGACTCACTGAAGAATCCCAGCACCCTGACATAATTAGTTTGCTTGGAGAGCTGTTGGGCTAGAGCCCAAATAGATCATCTAGAGAATTCCAGAGCTGACAATGCCTAAGTGCATTGTTGGGAAAATCCCAGAACCAGAGCCTGAATAGATGGTCTTGAGAATTCTCAAACTCAAGCCCAATTGGCTTTTCTTGCAGATTACAGAACCTAGTTCCAAGAAGAATTCTTGGAGAATTCTGGGACTTGAGCTCAAGAAGATTGTCCATGGAATTCCAAATATATTTTCTTTTTTTATTGAAGCTTTTTATTTACAAAGCATATGCATGGGTAATTTTTCAACATTGGCCCTTGCAAATATTGTAATTTTCCCCTCCTTCCCCCCACCCCTTCCCCTAGATGACAAGTAATCTATGTTAAATATGTCAAAATATATGTTAAATCCAATATATGTATACATATTTTTACAATTATCTTCCTGTATAAGAAAAATCAGATCAAAAAGGGAAAAAATGAAAAAGAAAACAAAATGCAAGCAAACAACAACAAAAAGAGTGAAAATGCTATGTTGTGATCCACACTCAGTTCCTACAGTCTTCTCTCTGGGTGTAGATGGCTCTCTTTATTACAAGATCATTGGAACTGGCCTGGATCATCTCATTGTTGGAAAGAGTCACGTCCATCAGAATTGATCATCATATAATCTTGTTGCTGTATACAATGATCTCCTGGTTCTACTCACTTTATTTAGCATCAGTTTAGGCCTCTCTGAAATCACCCTGCTGGTCATTTCTTACAGAACAATAATATTCCATGACTTTCATATGCCACAACTTATTCAGCCATTCTCCAACTGATGGGCATCCATTCAATTTCCAGCTTCTAGCCACTACAAAGAGGGCTGCCACAAACATTTTTGCACATGACCCAAATATATTTTCTATAGAGTTCTCAAAACCACCCTTTAGAGCAGAGAGTCTTAACCATTTTGGGTCATGTATTCATTTGGCAAAGTCCCCTGAGCCCTTCTTAGATAAAAGTTAAAAACAAGCTAAGAACTCTGGTGTTAGAGAAATTACTGTGGGGGGAAGGGAGTAATTCCGGAGAAGGAGGCTCAGAAGAAATTCTAAATCCTGAACTAAGCAAGAGTTTTTTTAATGCAGAATCACCTTCATGTCCTTATTAGGAACCTGATTTTTCTGAGGCTCATCTCCAAAGCAGCTAGGCCCTGCTCTGTAAGCCCCCACAGTTAACCCTAAGAAGACTCCAGGATGCAGCCCAAGGGACAGAGGCAACTCCCCATTCTCGTCCTTATGCCAGAGAAGAGATTGCAATTGTGGGGATCCTGCGCCAGATGATGCAGGCTTCCTAGTCTGGGAGGAGCCCTTTCCAAGTGACAGGTGGCTACTTTCCTGGGTAAGGAGGCACACCAGAGGTAAACAGTTTGGAGACCAGCACTATCACATGTGGAAGTAAGGGATAGGCAAACATGTGCTTCTGGGCATATGGCCTGATCCTGTCGATAGGCTGGGAGGGCAGACAGGCAGGAGGATCTGGGAACACGTTGAGGGGATGATGGATCTGCCATGGAAGGAGATTCAAAATAGACTTTTGTTTGCAATAAGTAAACCCACTAAGGAATGCCAGGCGTCTAGAGAAGAGGCTAACTGCCTGCTTTAAATGGTCCTGTAAGTAACAATGATAAATGAATGTCTGAGCTCGGAACAGCAGATGGAAGAACCAAACCAAGAAATGGTAATGGCAGGCATATGTGTCTACATATGTGTCAACTGTCAACAATATAGCGTTGCCCAAGTATTCCCAGGTACGCACTTGGGCAGAACAGAATGTGCCCACAGAAGTCTAGCTACTTTGGAGCAGCAGAAAGAGTACTTGGAGATGAAGGTTCAAGTTCCCATGCTGTCCCTTACCAGCCGTGTGATCTTGGGAAAGATACCCAAACTCCTTGGACCTTTCTCATCTGTGAAATGGGTATAAGGGTAATTGCACTTTCTGCATTAGAAGAAAATGCTTCTAAAACCCTGAAGTGCTAGAGAATTGGAAGTTTTCATGTGGGTGGTAGATGGATCTGTGCATGCTTGAAACTAAGGATAAGCAACACAGATAGTCATGTACAAAATCTCAAAGGATGTCCTCGGAGATCATCTGAGTGACCTCTTGAAGGAAATTAATCTTTTTTATGCCCTGGATTCCTCTAGCAGTCTGGACCCTTTCTCAAAAGAAAGTTTTTAATATACCAAATAAAACAGAGAGGATACAAAAGAAACCAAATATTTTGAAAAATTATGATCAAAATCTGTTTAATAATAGCTAAATATTAAATTAAATTTAAAATGATAGCATTTATATCTTAAGGTTTACAAAGCATTTTAAAAGAATTATCTCCTTTTATCCTCACAACAACCTTGGAAGGTAGGTACTACTATTTTTCCCCTTTTATAGATTAAAAAAAAAAAAAACCTGAGGTAGATGGGAGGAACTTGGATTTGAACTCAGCTCTTCCTTACTCTAGATTCAGAACTAGAAGGATTAAAAAAAAGTTAAGAATTCCTAATGTAGACCAAATGATGGTCAACTTTGAATCTTTCAACAATCTACCCAACAAGTGACTATACAGCCTTTCCTTAAAGCCCTCCAGTCATAAAGAACCCTTACCTTCCAAAGCAGCCCATTCTAACCTTGGACAGCTTTCAATTAGATAGTGTCTCCTGATATCAGACTTAAAAGGGCTTCTTTGAAACTTTCCCCTCTAAATTGTGTTATATGAATGTTATGGAATATTATTGTTCTGTAAGAAATGACCAGCAGGATGAATACAGAGAGGCTTGGAGAGACTCACATGAATTGATGCTAAGTTAAATGAGCAGAACCAGGAGATCATTATATACCTCAACAACGATATTGTATGAGGATGTATTCTGATGGAAGTGGGTTTCTTTGACAAAGAGACCTCAGTTTCAATTGATCAATGATAGACAGAAGCAGCTACACCCAAAGAAAGAACACTGGGAAACGAATGTGAACTATTTGCATTTTTGTTTTTCTTCCCGGGTTATTTCTACCTTCTAAATCCAATTCTCCCTGTGCAACAAGAGAACTGTTCGGTTTTGTACACATATGTTGTATCTAGGATATACTGTGACATATTTAACATATATAGGACTGCTTGCCATCTGGGGGAGGGGGTGGAAGGAGGGAAGGGAAAAATCGGAACAGAAGTGAGTACAAGGGATAATGTTGTAAAAAATTACCCTGGCATGGGCTCTGTCAATAAAAAGCTATAATAAAAAAAAAAAAGAAAGAAACAGACTTAAAACAGAGATACATACAAAAAAAAAAAAAAGAAAGAAAGAAAAGAAACTTTCCCCTCTACCCCAATTGTCTCCAGTTGGGTCCTCTGGAGCCAAGCAAAACATAATTAATCCCTCTCCCATATAACATCTTTTTATATCCCTAAAGGCATTTACTATGTTCCCCCTTGACCAAACATTTCTAGTTCCTCCAACCTGTCTTCATATAACAAGAAGGCAAGAGTCTTTCAACATCTTGGTCTCCAGCCACCCTTTTCCTACCTGCCTTTGAATGCACTTCAGCTTAAAAGAAAATATTAAAAGTTGAAGGATCCTCACAGATTTTCCAGTTCAATCTTTTCAATTTTTATATGAAGAAACTGAGACTCCAACAGGTTAAGTCACTCCAAATATCATGCATGTAGAAAGTGACAGAGTGAGGATTTGAACTTAAGATCTCTGATTCCAAATCATCGTTTACTATTGCTCCAGTGATTTTTCAATGTCTTTCCCAAAATGTGATACTTACAATGGAGTACAATACTCCAGATGGGGTCTGGCCAGGACAGAAATGGTGAAACTTTTATCTCCTTATTCTTGGACAATAAGTTCCTGCTAATTAAACCTAAGTCTTTTCTTGACTGACATATCACTGACTTCTATTGAGTTTGAAGTTCACTAAAATCACTAGATTTTGTACAGGAGAAATGATGTGATAGTCACATTTCTTCAAACTTCTTCTAGTTGCTCAGTCATTTTTCAGTCATGCCCAAGTCTTCCTGACTCCATTGGGGGATTTCTTGGCAGACATACTGGACTGGTTTGCCATTTCCTTCTCCAGCTCATTTGACAGATGAGGAAACTGAAGTAAACAAGTAAAAAAAAAAGTGAAGTGACTTGCTCAGAACCATAGCATTAGTAGGTCTGAAGCAGCATTTGAACTCAGAAAGATTAGTCTTCTTGACTCCAGGCCTGGTATTCTATCCACTATACCACTTAAATGGCAACAAAAACAACACCATTATCATCTTCCCCCTTTTGGCTATGATTCTGACTCAACCTAGATTTGAACACCATGACTCAGCTACCTTCTCACCTTGGGACATCCCTTCTATTATGACTCCTCCTTTCTCTCATCAGCAAATTTCTCCCGTCCTGGGGCTTCCATTTGGGGCATGGACCTTGTCTTCACTTCCTCCCTGGTTCTGATTTGGCCTCTCTAGAGTTGGACCCCATGCTCATGAGCAGGTACCATCCTACCACCCCCTCCCCCCACTTTTCACTTCTCATTTATTTGTTTTCTTCTCATTAGAATAGAAGTTCTTTAGGACAGGGAATGTCTTCCATTTTACCTATATTTATATCCTTAGCACCCAACACAGTGTCTGGGAAGTGTTTAATAAATGCTTGATATCTGCCTGTCTCTTTTAAGTTTAATTTTACCAGATTTGGCTCAATGATCTAACCTGTCAAAGTCTTTTGGAATCCTATTTATCATCCAATTTATTAGATAACTCTCCAGTTTTGTAGCATCTACAGATTGTATAAGTATGTTTTTTTAAATTTTCTGTGCTGTGTTAAACAATACAGGACCAAGATAGGTGGTTTATTAGTGGATAGATGACTGGGCTTTAAGTAACAAAGCCCTGAGTTCAAGTCCAGTTTCAGATTTAACCTACCTAATTTTCAAGTATAAAATGGAAATAATAATAACTACCTCTCGGTCTCAGTTTTTCAACTGCTGTTGAGACGATCAAATGAGATAATATTTGTGAAATACTTATCACAGTTTCTTGCACATAGTAGGAACTTAATAAATACTTATTCCCTCTTAAGCATAGATCCCTGTGGTCCTCCACTAGAAACCTTTTTCCAAATGGATTTCTAATAATTAAAAGCTATTCTTTGGGTACAGCATTTCAATAAACCCATTTTCTCATACTGTTTCTTAGCTCACATTTCTCCATCCCCCTTCCTTCTTCACCCATGAACATAGAAGAAACTAAAATTAAATTATAGATATAGAATCCACTTGACATACCAGGGTAGTAACACTTTTTTAATGAAAGAATATTAAACTGAATCACACTATTTTTGATGAAATTTAGTTAGCTCTCAGTCATCCCTACTTTCTTTTCTAGATGTATCTTAACTATCCATTTAAATATTCTAGAATTAAACCAGCAGCAGAAGTTAAGTTTAAAATGTGATTCTTTGAGGGAGGGAGTGGATTTAGTTTTGTTGTTGTTTTTGTTTCTATCTCTGTTATTTAGCACAGATCTAGCGCATAGTAGGCGCTTAACAACTGTTAGTCCATTTGATTTTACTCTGATCTCTACTCTTTCTCTGTTATGGGCCAGAACTCTGAAACAAGGATTCTTACAAGATGTTAAGTCGGTGGAATGGATGAGACAATGGTTATCTAGTTTAGCAGGGTGCTTAATAGTTCTCTGGTTCAGCACATGTACTTGGTACTTAACATAGTTCTACAAGATTCACACCTATGATATATAAGTTGGGAGCCTCAGCCAGAGTCAGGGCCAGAGAAGACAAGGGGACTGGAGGCGGGAGCTCAAGCTCTGGGAGCCAAGGAAAGAGAGATTCATTCCATCTTCATCAGCCTTGTGGTGGCTGGCCTGGCCTCCTGCATTTTTCCCACGGAAACCAAATCCCCTCTGAAGGCCACAAGAAAGCTAGCTGAGCATCAGGCGAAGGAGACAATAAAGACTTTTGGATTTTAACATTCTTGTGGTGATTAATCTGCTGAAAAGAAGGCTGCCCCAAAGACCTCCAGAAAACCAAACGAGAACATTACATTTCTCTTTGAAAATATAGAAAATGTATCTTTCTCTATTGAAATCTCTCATTCTCCATGGTCTTTCAAAGACCACCAGTTGAAAGAGGACAGGAGAGAAAGGCATAAACATTTATTAAGTGCCTAGGCACTTTATAAATATCTCATTGAGGAGCAAGAATCATATCTACCAGTTCTTCTAACAACCCAAAGGACTGAGTTAGAGCACTAGACTGAATCAAAGACAATGAAATTTAACAGGGACAAAAGTAAAGTCTTACACTTAGGTTCAAGAAATCAACTTCCCAAGTGCAAAACAGGGTAGATTGAAAAAGACTTAAGTATTTGAGTGGACAACAAATTCATTATGAATCAATAGTGATAAAGTTAGGTAACTTCTCCTCAATGGCAGTGAGGTGTTCTCTTGTTGCTCTCTTCCTGCTTGCCTTGTATATTGACTCTCTATTATTTTTAATTCTGTCTTTCCAGATGAGGTCTTATCTGCTGCTTGGCAGATAAATAGAAGCAAAATCAGAGTTCTTTGACTTGTCCTTTCTCTTTTCCTTTGCCATTGTTTCATAACATGAGGTTGTCCTGCTTTTTTTAGAGCTATCTTTTTTCCAGCATGATACCAGAGATCTGGAGTTAAAGGACCAGAATTCAGATCTCACTTCTGATATTTACTATATAAGTTTGGCCAAATCATTTCATCTTCCCGGGCCTCAGTTTCCTCATTTGTAAAAATGATAGGATTGGATTAATGGCATCCAGGGCCTTGTTCCACCATGGGTCTATGATCCTCAGGAAGACCAGAGTTCAAATCCTGCCTCAGACACATCCTAGCTGTAGGATCCTGAGCAAGTCACTTGACCATTGTCTTCTCAGTTTTCCCAGCAGTAAAAGAGGGATAATAAGAGCATTTACCTCATCCAGGGTTGTTGTGAGGATGAAATGAGATTGTATTTGTAAAGTACATAGGAACATAATAGGTGCTTAACAAGTGCTTGGTTCCTTTCTTCCTTTTCCCAATACACACACACACACACACACACACACACACACACACACACACACACACAAAGCAAACATCTTTTTTGTTGTCATTAGCTTTCTTCTCCAGCCTCAGCTCTTTCTGAGGTCCAGTATTCACACTGTTCTCAAAGGATGATGCCATATTTTGATATTCATCCACTATTGCACGCCATGAGTATGTAACCTTGCCCTTCCACAGCACAATCATACAAGAGTCAACAAATGCATGCATAACTGGGTATGCTTGCATGTGTGTCCATCCCCATGTTGTGAAGGAGTGGATTGATATGCGTGTGCATAATCCATAAAAAACAAGTAGGAACTTGGCAAGTGGGGAGAGAATGAAGCTATTTTGTGGAAATCTCCTGTCCAGAAACACTGAGCTAGAACACTGGGCTGAATTGAAGATGATGAAATCAGGGACAAAAGTAAAGTTTTACACGTGAGTTCAAGAAATCAACTCCCCAAGTACAAAACAGGGTAAACCAAAAAGGAGTTATGTGTTTTAGTGGGTCATAAATTCATTATGAGTCAACAGTGTGATACAGCATTCAAGCGTAGGCTGCACTGATCCAGAGTTTCTAAGAATAAGGAGATTAGATTTTCACCCTATTATGCCCTTATTGGACCATATTTAGAGTAATGTATTCAATTCTGTATCCATACTTTAAAGAAAGATATTGACAATCTGGACAGTCTTCAAAGAAGGACAACTAAGATAGAGAAGGGTCTTGAGATTATGTCATCTGAGGATTAGCTAAAGGAACTGGGAATGTTTAGTTTGGAGAAGAGGAGGTTCTGAGAGCCAGGAATCCTGGAAAAGCTTTTATGTGGAAAAGGGACTGGATTTGTTCTGTTTAGCCCCAGAGCACAAAACTATAGACAAAAGGGGGAAGGGGATAAAACTATAAATTTAGGACTGGGATAAGAAAAAGCTTCCTAACAACTTGCTGCTATTGTTGTTATAGTTGCTCAGCTGTTTCAATCATGTCCAACTCTGTGACCTCATTTGGAGTTTTCTTGACAAAGGTATCTGTGATGTAAAGGAGGGTTAGTACCTCTGATATGAGGACTTGCTGAGTCCTTTGCTCACGGACCTTGGGTAAATCCAGTATTTGTGCTTTTATATTTGTTTATAAGGTGCCCTCCCTATTGGATTGCAAGCTCCTTGAGAGCAGGAATTTTTGCCTCCTTTTTTTTTTTAATCTCCAGCACTTAGCACAGAGCCTGGCACGTTGTAGGTATTTAATAAATGTTTATTGGCTGAGTCCTATGACTCCTTGAGAGTTCTTTACTCTGCTCTGGAGTAAACATAAAACTGAGATAACTCACTGAGTGTCCCTACCCTTTCTCTCATTTGAATCTCATAGAACTCATGTGAGGTAGGCAGAATATGATGGATGCCCATCAGTTGGAGAATGGCTGAATAAGTTATGGTATCTGAATGTAATTGAGTATTATTGTTATATTAGAAAAGATGAGCAGGCTGATTTCAGAAAAGCCTGGAAATACTAACATGAACTGATGCTGAGGGAAGTTAATAGAACCAAGAGGATATTATATACAGTAACTGATCAGTAAATGATCAACTGTGATGGACTTGATTCTGTTCAACAATGAGGTGGTTCAAGGTAAATCCAGTAGATTTTGTGATGGAAAGAGCCATCTGCATCCAGAAAAAGAACTATGGGGACTGAATGTAGATCAAAGAATAGTATTTTCACCTTTTCTTTAGTGGTTTTCCTTCTTCCAGATTTTGATCTGATTTTTCTTGTGCAGCATTACAAATATGGAAACATGTTTAAAAGAACTGCACATGTTTAACCTATTTGGATTGCTTGCTATCTATGAGAGGGGATGAAAGGAGGGAGGGAGAAAATTTTGGACATAAGGTTTTGCAAAGGTAAATGTAGAAAATTATCTTTGCATGTATTTGGAGAAACAAAAAGCTATTAATGAAAAAATTTGTTTTTACCTGTACTTTGTGGAAAATAAAATACTAATAAATTTAATTTTAAAAAGAAACTGAGGATAGATTGGGGAAAGAATTAGCCTGAAATCATACAGAAAGCTGAGCTAAATAAAGAGTCAAAGAAAAAACTGTGCCTCAAACCCAGGGGCTTCTGCCCCTTCCCTCCCATCCCAGAACTCTTCCTGCTGCGAAGCTTTCATTAAGGCTTTACCTCAGATCCAGATGGGAGTAAACAGTCCATGCAAGGGGCCAACAACACTAGATGCCATGTCGCCTGCTCACCAGCCTCTGATTCTGCCTCTTTTGGGCTCTTTGAAAGGAACTCTCAGCCCAGGCAACTCTGACTCTATGTCTTTGTCTCCAGAAGAACTCCCCTTTTGTCTGACATTCTGTCTCTTGATTGATGTGTCTTTCTCATTCTCTTCATTGATATTCTTCTCTCTCTGATTCTATCTCAGTTTCTCTGTCTCTCTTCTTTCTTTGTCCCTTTCTTTATCTCTGCCTGTCTTTCCTCCCCACCCACTTCCCTCTGTATCTTTGTCTCCATGTACATCTCTGGGTTCCTATTTCTCTGTTCCTCTCTTTTTCTCCATCACCATTTCTGTCTCTGTATCTCTCTTCACCTATCTTTCTGTAGTTCTCTGCATCTCTGTGTGATTCTCTCTATAACTATTTTTCTTTCTGGTATGTCTCTATGTGTATATCCCTGCATTTCTCTGTGTACCTGTACTCTCTTTCTAAAGTTATTTCTCTGGGCCTCTACTTCTCTCTGTTTCTTTTTAGTCTGTATCTGCTCATTCCTTTCCTTCTTTCTACATTATCATGTATATCGCGCTGTATCTCTGCATCTCTCCCTGTAACTCTCTCTATATATATATCCCTATCTCTATCCCTATCTCTATCTCTTGTTTCTCTTATTTCTCTCTCTCTCTCTCTCTCTCTCTCTCTCTCTCTCTCTCTCTCTATCTATCTATCTCTCTGTCTGTCTGTCTGTCTCTCTGTCTCTCTGTCTCTCTTTATATATATATACACACACACATATATATGTACATACACATATATTATATATACATGATAGAATCTTTCAGTTTTTCTCTTCTATCTGCACATATATTATATATACACACATTATATATGTTTCTTTTTCTCTGTCTCTCCATGTGTTTCTTTTTGTCTCTCTGTATGTATATACGTATAATATAATATATATAAAATATCAGTTTCTTTTTCTCTCTTCATATATATGTGTATACATTTATATGTTTCTTTCTCTCTGTATCTCTCTTCGTATATATAGAATATATAAAGAGAATCTGTCTCTATCTTTCTTTTTCTCTCAACCCCTGGGAATTTCAAGGAAAATTAAACCGATGTGCTGTTCACTCATTTACACTTAACTCATCAAACTGTGACTTGCTAAGAGTTTTTGGATGGGCAAGAAACTCAATGAGCCTTTTGAAGCTGCTACCTCAGAATATAAAGAGATTGGCAACTTTCCCAATATGAAATGCTTAGGTCCTAACCCTCCATACTCAACCTCTGACCCCCATCACTTTGTGAAGTCCTCTTCCCCACATCAGTGCCTTTTAACTAACAAATGATACACTGGACAGAATATGGAATTTAGACTCAGAAGTCTTATGCTCAAAGGTGGCTCAGACAATGTACAGGCTACTTAACTCTGAAGAAAGTTCTTCATCTGTAGAGAAAGGAACTAGATCTGTGATTTCATTAACACAGGGAAACTCCCAGATAAGGAAACTCCATTTACCAATACAGATTAACACCTTCTCTGAAACCTATAGAGTTGCCTATGGCACTGAAAGCTTAAATACCTGGCCAAGGATCACATAGCCAGCATGAAGCAGGGGCCATACTTGAACGCAGGCTTTCCTGGATCTGTGACCAGATCTCTGCACTGAGACTCCTATCTCTCTTTCCTTATCTATAAAAAGAAAATAATCATATTCATAATACCATCTCTGCAGAGTTGTTATGAGAGAATTGTTTTATAAGCCTTAATATATAGTAAGGGTAGAAATATCAGTTACTGTTATTATTAATAAACCCACAGTTGAAGGAGCCAAGGAGGTCATCTAATTCATTTCCTATCAGAAATATGGATCTCTTCCATAAATACTACACACAAAGAAGAGTCTGTTCTCTATTTGGATGTTTTCAGTAACAGGTATCTCACTTCCTCTGGAGGTTTCAGATTCGAAGTTTTACTCTAGGGGAAAAAAGTCAACCTTGGGGAAAGTGTAATACTGATAAATTCTGTCTCTTCACCGCCTCTCCCCTTCCCTTTTTCATCTTCTTATTTGGGGGGAATATTCATCACGCACACACACACACACACACACACACACACACACACACACACACTCTCACTCTTCTCCCTTCCACCTGGCAAAGAGGGCTTTCCCTGCTATCCCCAGTCCATTTACCCTGGGAACTGCCCCTCCTTCTAGGATGGAGGAGATGAAGGGTGGGGTGGATGGGGACTATTAGGAGAGTGCATTAAAAAGGGAATTTGGAGAGCGCAATGCTTACCCACTAAAGTATAAGAGGGGATTTCAGACACTCATGGGAGTGATGGAGAAGAGATTTCTCGGTAGCAAAGGTTTCCTGGAGCTCATAAAATCCCATCCCCTACTCAGCCTGTCACAGATCAGCCTGGCCTGGTATTTGAAAAGAGGCTTTGCTTACTGAATCTATGAAGAAAAAAGCCAAGGAGAAGGGGACTGATAATGGAGGCACCACACACTCAGATCACACTTCTCAGATCATCTAATCCAAACCCCTCGTTTTACAGAAAATGGAAACTTCTTCCCTATGCCATTTTACCTCTATAATCTATCTCATTTATCAGTGAGAAAATTGATTCCTTGGAAGTGAAATGATTTGGACAATCATTGAAGTGGCAGAGTTAAGATTCAAACTCAGCTCTCCTGACTCCAAAGCCCATATGCTTTCTTGCTACTAAAATTTTGGGTTCAAGTACATTTAATACATGTACATTTAACACATTTATATCTAATTTTCTTCTTCTATAAAATAAAAACTGCAATTAGATTAATGGAGATCGCATTCCTGTTCTGACATTCTGTATTCTAAGTTCTTACCAGTCCTGACATCTCTACCTCCTGTTTTTCCCATATTATTTTAACCTCAACTTCCTCAATCTGTAAAATGGAGAAAGCCCCTGGAGTACTTACCTGAAAGGGTTCTTGGGAAGCTAAAATGAGATAACATATGTAAAAACATTTTGGGGAACGTTGAAGAGTTATCTAAATGTCAGTTATCATTATTAAGCTCTCATTTATTCTGGCCCTCCCAACCCTGACATTCTATGTTCTGTCAGGCTCAAATGAGATAATGTATGTAAAGTGCTTTGCAAACTTTAAATGGATATATAAATGTCAGGTTTGGTTGTTATTGTTATTGTTATTTTTTCAGAGAGAGCTTTCCCAGCTCTAACATTTTGCGTTCTAAGATTCTGGCTGTTCTCTATTCTGTTGGACAGAGGGGACTGACCCTCCTTTCTCACCCCTTGACCTTCATCACTTCCTCAAACCTCTCTTTCCCATACCAGCAGCTCTGGACTAACAAACATAATGCTGAATTTTTCTCAGAAATCTTGTGTCAGATGGACTGGCTGAGATGCTGCATCACAAGCTGTGTGGTTTAATTTCTCCCAGTCTCAGTTCTTCATCTGTAAGGGTAGAAATATGTAGATGTATGTGGTACGGTGGTACACTGTGTGTGAATGTGTGTAGCATGTGAATCTCTCTTTCTGTATAGGTCTCTGTGTGTATCTCTGAATTGGTCTGTGTACCTTTACTTGTCTCTGTGCCTCTTCTTCTCTCTGTGTCTCTTTTTTAATTTATATGTCTCTATTTTTATGCATTCCTTTCTTTCTCTCTGTATTATCATGAAAATCACTGTATCTGCATTCTCCATATCTCTGCATATCTCCCTGTCTCTATATCCCTATCTATGAATCTTGACTTTCTCTCTCTCTCTCTCTCTATCTATCTCTTTCTGTCTCTGTGTGTGTGTGTGTGTCTCTCTCTCTGTCTCCCTCTCTTTATCTCTCTCTGTCTCTATCTCTCTCTCTGTTTCTTTCTCTCTGTCTCTCTCTGTCTGTTTCTATCTTTATGTCTCTCTGTCTCTTTCTCTCTCTGTCTCTCTGTCCCTGTCTCTCTCTGTCTCTCTGTCTCTCTGTCTCTCTCTCTTTTTCTCTCTCTCTCTCTGTCTGTCTGTGTGTGTGTCTATACACACACACACACACACACACACACACACACACAGATAGATAGATAGATAGATAGATAGATATAGATATAGGAAGATTTTTCTGGGACAGGAATAGGATCTTTCCTTTCAATTTTTTTTTTTCTATCCAGCACTCTATGTACAAGCCTCTGCTTCCTGAGCCCATATTCCCCTGTTCTCTTTGGGGAGACCAGTTGCTTTGAAAACTCCACCCTTCTTCTTGCTTTTGCTAATGCTATGACCAGCAATTCTAAAAGCTTATTTTTGTTCCAAAATCAACCTCTTTGGAGTTATCCAGGGTCAAGATCAACTGCTCCCATTCCCACTGAGCTCAGGGTACCTTAAAACCATCTTTCACAGGATAATAAGCAAATGTTCCTTTAAAAGACAAAACCCAACCTGTGACAACCTTCTGTGTCAAAGGATACCATGTCGTTTGGTTAAAAAAGGATGGAAATTCACTTTGTTTAGAACTGATTATTTTAGTTTAGCTTCCATGCTGGGGTGAAAGGGCTCAGATGAAACATTTTTTTTTCTTTTTTCCTTTTCGAAAAAAAGCCAACTCAAGTTTGGAGTGAGCTTGCAAACAGCCTGTTTTGTATAAATCTAATCACCCGCCTGATCGTAGACACTGAATTACCATGGTGCTCCTGACTCGGAGTAATTAAGAGCATTTTGGGACGACTTCCTTGATTAAAACCAGATCATCCATTTAAAATGAAAATTTCAGGAGGAAAATTGCTTTTGTTGCGACGATTATTCTATTTTCGAATCTTCCCTGTTATCCCCCTAATAAAGCGCTGTCACTCGGCCTGTCATGTAATTCACAACAGCCAGAATTTGCATTTTGCATCTCTGGGCTGACTCTTGTTTATTTCCATAATTACTCCTGGATTCTTCTCACATACACATGGGCAGGTCCCCTCCTTCCCGCCACCTTCCGCTCAGGTCTCTCCTGCTCTTCCCACCTGCCCATGGGCAGGTCAGTCTTACTTACTTTTGACCAGCATTTCAAAATGTTAGAAACAAAACATACGACTGGATGCCCCTAGGTCTGAGCACAGAAGGCTAGAATCATAGGTGCTTCTATTCTCAGGTTAATAATATACAAATGTTGGACTCTCGAATGTTAAAATCATGAAGTCTTAGAATCAGAATGTTATAGTTGATAGAAGATGGAATGTTAAAACCAGAGAACACAAAAACTGAATATTAGCAATAAAAGGGGTCTGGCTACCATTTATTTATTCATATTGCAGAGAAGCAAAGGGAAGCCCAAGGAAAGGAAGGGATTTGTACCTTTCTGGGCCTCAGAACTAGGAACTCTTTGAAGTTTTTTATCTTCCTCAGATTCTTACCTTTGAGTTTCCCCAGGCCTAGAATTCCTTTTTTGCCTGGCACATAGTAGGTGCTTTAAAACTGATGATTGTCCTCAAAAGAATAGTCTGATTCTCTCATTTACAGATGAAAAACCAGAGGCCCAAAAAACGGATGATTTGCTCAAAGTCACACAATGAGATAGCCTTTGAACCTAGGTCCCCTGACTCCAGAAACAGGATTTCTCTAATCCTTATGGAGCCTATTGGTTCTTCCAGCCTAGGTCCCTTGATTAGGACTAAAAGGAGATTCCCATCTCACCTACCTGTGGTTTTCCTCTTGGGAGCCTAGAAGTTTCCAGCTGAATTTTCTATAGCTGGCTATATATATATATATATATCTCATATTTCCACTACTGAAATTTCCACCATATTTGCACCAGCTCTGACAGGTATCTAACCTTGTCCTTTTGGGCTACCCAAAGCATACTTTTTTCAGACCTGCTGTCAGGGTAGGAAATTTGCTCCTTGGGAGGGTCACCCACAAGATTAAGAAATCTGAGATCAAATTGTGAAGGACTTGGCTCTTCTCAACAATATGGTGATTCAAGGCAACTCCAGTAGACTGGGATGGAAAATGCCATCCTCAGAGAGAACTATGGAGACTGAATGTGGATCATGATATAATATTTTCATCTTTTGTTTGCTTGGGGTTTTTTTGTTCTCATGGTTTTTTTCCCTTTTGGTCTGATTTTTCATGTACAACATGACAAATGTGGAAATATGTTTATAAGAATTTCACATATTTAACTTATATCAGATTATTTATCTTGGGGAGGAGGAGGTAAGGCAGAAAAGGAAAAAATTTTGGAATACAAAGTCTTTTAAAAAAACGAATGTTATGTATTGGTCATCCTGCCATCTAAGGGAGGGGGTGGGAGGAAGGAGGGGAAAAATTGGAACAAAAGTTTTGGCAATTGACAATACTATAAAATTACCCATGCATACAACTTGTAAATAAAAAGTTATTTAAAAAGATGAATGTTGAAAACTATCTTTATATGTATTTGAAAAATAAAATACTATTCAAATTCAAAAACTAAATTTTAAAAAAGAAATATGAGATCAAGTTTCAGGTCTGCCAGTGACTAAATGCGTGGTCTCAGGAAAGTCCCTGACTACCCTGGGTTTCATTTCTTTCTCCATAAGAATAAAAAAATTGGACTAAATGATAGCTAACACTTCTAGCACTGAAACTTCAGATTCTCTATTCTGAGGTCTCTTTCTACTCTGCTATCCTGTGTTCTTTGTTCTAAGTTCCCTTCTGGCTATATGTTCTATCCTCTAAGGACCTTTTGGCTCTGAAATTCTGTTTCCATCCAAACCAATCATTCCCTACTATCTTCTGTGACCCTCAGAATGCAAAGAACATGAAGAACAGAACTTGGGGGTATTTTCTCAGCTGATCTCCCAAGACTAGAGATCTGAGGGCTTCCCTTTTGCCTCAGGAAATCTTGTCCCTACTTGTAGATGGCAGGAATAGGAAAAGAAAAGGAGACAAGAGATTTGCACAGCTGAGATGAAATCCGTACAACTTATATTTCTTATAGCAGATTCTGGATTCTGTCAGCTATTTGGAATAAGATCTTAATAGATTTAAAAGGTAAGAAAAAAGAGGGAGAGAGAACAGAGAACAGAGAAAAGCTGGGAGAGAGAGGAGAGACTATGAAACAGAGATAGAGAAAAAAAGAGAAACAGAGAGGGATAGGAACAGGGATAGAGACAGAGAGATAGATACAGAGCGCAAGAAAGAAATAGAGAGAGAAGAGATGGGAGAGGGAAGAAAGGAGGGAGAAACAGTGGTGATTATATGAGAATATTGATGGTGATAATGGTGATAGTTGTTTTTGTAATGGTAATAATGGTGGGGATGATGATAGGGATGATGACAGTGTTAATAGGGAGGAAGATGGAGATAGTGGAGACCATGTGGTGATGAGAGTTAGCCAGGATGGAGACTGGTTGCTAGGCCAACAGTGGCATGATGGTGGAATGATGATGATGGTTCTAATAGTGATTATGGAGATGGTGATATTGATTACAATGGGGATTGGATGAAAATAATGATGGTGGTGGTCATAATTGATTATAGTAGTGATATTGGTGGTCCATGATAGTGATGGTGTTGAGAGGGATAGTAATGATGATGATAGAGGGGAAGAAGATGATAAAAATGATAGTAATAGTGATGGTGATGATGGCAATGGTCTTGGTAATTATTATAGCAGCCAATGGAGATTGAGTCCTAAGAGACCTGATAATGTCCAGGCCAGTTAGGCAAGTCTTTAATTCTCCCATAGCTCCACTGAATGTTACAGGGCCACCCCTCCAGCCCTGGCCATGCCCTTTGGCCACCCTCCTTATCATAGCCCTCTTCTCTCTTGGTCCCCAAATCTCTGGCAGCAGCAGCCTGAACCCTAAATTCACCCTGATTTATAAGGCATCATGCTCTGGGGGAAAAAACACCCATCAAAGGTTTAAGATCCTAAGTGGGTGTTAATTAGCCCAGCGGGGAAGTAAGGGTTTCATTGAAGTTTATCCTTAAACTACTATTAAATTTGACAAAGTAAAGAGATAAATCTGGTGCTTAATTGGAGACTCCCTAATTGAGTAGATTATGGTGTATCCATCTCCAGCATATAAATAATCTTTAAGTTTGGCGGTGGGGGATGGGGGTGGGAAGAAAAAGATCATAGAGCAAAACCTATTGGTACAGAAATCAATACCCAGACTCCCTAAATCCTTCTTAAGACCGTACAGCCTAAGGGGATTAGGAACAACTAGAGGGCTGCTTCATAAAGTGGAAGAACTGACATGATGACATGGCAGTTGGGGGATGGCTGGATCCTGTAGAAGAGCTGGAGTGGAAGGTTGGTAGCTCCCAAAAGCTACGCTCGGCTGTGCTGAGATTTGGGATTCGGGGTCGGTCTAGGTTTAGACAATGTGGTTTGTTGAAATGATTTATTGATCCTTATGTTGTCTCACGTTGGTCAGAGAGGGCACCAGGACAGAGAAAGGTGAGGAAGATGCAGCAGAATTAGGATGTACCTTCCCTGGTTCATCCCTCTGATATCCTGAGTCAGGAGGAGCAGACCAGATTCTCCCACTGCTGCCTCACCTCCACCCAGCAAACTCCTCTCCTTCATGGCTTACTCTGTTCAGAATATGGCCTACCCTTTCACCTCCATGATCAAGAACTCTGAAATTGTCCATACGACCCAATCCTTTCCTCTTCCCTTGTGCTCTGCCCCTTCCCGCTCCACTTCTTCACTCTCCTCCGCACAGCCTTCAGCCCCCTCCCACCATGTCCTTCTCATTCCCCCGGTCACTGCCCCTGCTCTGACTTTGTTCAGCTTCACACTCTCATCTACCTTGGAGAACCAGGTCCCTTTGTGCTATCTCTGCTACTCCTTTCCTAAATCCCAGTCCTGGATCACCCCCAGATCTGCCCCTCTGCCCCCATGGCCATGCTGATGGAAGTCCTCAGCTCTCCTGACAGGGTCCACCAAAAACTCACCCTGCGGTCCCCGGGGCTTCTCCCTTCCACTGCCCACACTGACCTTCCATCCCACTCACTGCCACAACTCTGCCATCCGGGCTTCTTGGTTCTAAGGCCCCAGGTTTGGAGGGCCTGTCTCCCCCAGCTTTTAGTGTTCTAAGTGTAGGCCAGAGTCCAGCTCCCTCCAACACTTACCACAGACTTAGCAGCCTCTGCCTCCTTCCCCATTTGTACAGTCTAGCTGCAGTTCTCCCCGGTGCCTCAGTCCCCCTTTTCCCAGACCCCCTTCTGGGGGAGACCATTCCCAGATAAACAGTCCAGGGCCTCCAATCCCTTGCATGGAGGACTGACCAGAGGGCTGACTAGGGGTCGAACAGGTGTCAGCCCAGAGGCCCAGAGGGATCCAGGAACTCGACTGTGGGTTTGTCTTGCCAAGTCTCAAAATCCTATTTACTCAAACTCAGCTCGCCTCAGCCTGGGCTCTGGCCCCCACCACCCTCGCCATTGTAAATATTTCAGAGAGGCAGCAAAAATGCCTGTGAATGGAAGTCCCGCCTGCGTTTGGATGCTATTCTCATTTATTTCTTTGCTGGGAGGAAGCGATTAGATTAACCCGGGAGAGAAGGGAAGGACAAAGGCGCCCGGATCCAGGGACACAATGCCGGGCCTGCCGAATCTGGAATTCAGAATTCGGAACTTAGAATTGCACTGGCTGCTTCCACAAAGAGGCGGCCCTTGTGGGGGAAGGAGAGACCATTCAGCCTGAGAAAGCGCTCCAACACCTGCATCTTTCAGGCCCCACAATAGAGGCTGAACCGTGCTCAGCTCAGGGGGCTTAAAGTCCATAGTCCTGAACAGCCCCCCGAGCCCTGACAGTTAAGCCAGGTCAAGCCAGAGATATAGCTGGGCCTTGTGCCTCCCTCCCCCTACAACTCTCTGTCTCTCTGTGTCTCTCTGTCTGTCTCTCTGTCTCTATTTCTCTGTTTCTGTCTCTGTCTCTCTGTGTCTCTTTCTCTCTGTGTGTCTCTGTCTCTGTCTGTCTGTCTCTCTCTCTCTCTCTTCTCTCTCTCTCTCTCTCTCTCTCTCTCTCTCTCTCTCTCTCTCTCTCTCTCTCTCTCTCTCTCCCCCCCTCCTCTGCTTCTGCTTCTGTCTCTATCTGTCTCTGTCTCTGGCTTCTGTCTCTCTTCTTTGCTTTTGTCTGTCCATGTTCACACATGAATATTTACTGAGGTCCCAAAGAATTCCAGAACCTTAAAGAAACATGGAAATTATCTAGTAAGGGGTTCTTAACTTACAATCTATGAATTTGTTGGTTTTGTGGTACCTTTGCAATCCTGTATATTTTATTGTATGCATTTAACAGCATCATTCTGAGAAGATTCATAGTTTTCACCAGGTTAATAGCCAAAAAGGCCCATGACATTGAAAACATTAGGAGCCTTTCATCTAGGACCACCCTCTTGTTTTCTGTATGGGGAAACTGAGTCCCACATAGAAAGAAGTGACAAAGATAGTAAGAAGCAGAATTAGCCCCCAAACTCAGGTCCTCTGATGCAAAGTTCACCATGAACTTAGCTGAATGGTAGGGGTGTAGGGGAAACAATAAGAGGGACAAACTCAAGCTTTGCTTGGGGGCTTCCAATCTGTCTGGAAAGATGAGTTTCATAGTGAAGCAAAAAAATTCACTAAATTTGCATCAGGCCCAAATTGTCAAGCTGGAGGGAATCAGAGGAAGGAGAGATCCTGGTAAGTTAGGGTGAAGGTGAGGGGTGAAAGGTCAAAAAGGATTTCCCCAAGAAGGTGTCATTTAGCCCTTGAAGGAAAAATAGGGCTTTAAATAAGTGATAAGAACCGAGGAAGACAATGCAAAGGTGAAGGCTGAGACTGGAAAGGAAGACCCATGGCACCTTGGGGAGAATCATTCATCAAACTGGAACAGATGATGTATGGGAAGAAGCAAGAGGAGATTAGGATGGAAAGGGAGGCTGGGGAGGTTGTGGAGGTCCATCTCAAGCTTTATCAGGGAAGTTCAGACTTAAGAGTGAAGCGGTCTATGCAAAAGCAAAGCTCTCCCTGTCACTGAGGGATGGTTTCCACATCCACAAAATGAGTAAGAGAGATAATATGACCAAGCAAATAAAGAGGCTAGAAAGGCTGGGTTCAAGCATAGTCTCTGTCAAGTCTGTGTGACTCTGGGTGACTTATTTACCCTCTTAATGTTCTAGACAACTAACAGAAAGGATCATTCTCTTGTATTAATAACTCATTATTGAAATCAAGACCCAAAGTTTTTTTTTCCCCTTTTCTATTTCCTCTTCCAGAAATCAACCAGTTTGGAAATCTTAGGCAAAGATTTACTCAGGCTAGTATCTAATCAGACAGTAAGAAATATTCTAAGTTTAGATTAATGGGTAGATTCTTGCTCATTGTGTTTAGACAAGTCTGAGAAAATGTGGGTTCTCCCTTTTGCCAGGGGATATGGAAATTGGTGTCTCTTTGACCAAGATTTGAATGATCCAAGTTAATAGCCCAAGATCCTCATTGTAATATAACCAGGCTCTCATTATAATATTCATTTTCTCATTAATTGTTAACCAATCAAAGTTGATTGTCAGCCTAAGAAACACCCTCCCTTCCAAGGGCATATAAGCATTGAGTGGGTTCCATGAAAGTCTTTGGCATTTGAGAGACACACTGACTTGTTTTTATTAATAAACGCATTAGCCTTATGAATAAAATGATTAAATTACCAGAAACCACGCCTCTCAAAATTTTTAAATGCCATACAACTTCTAACACTGTATGTTGAAAAGAAAATGCCCACTCCATTGGTAGAATCACAGATCCAGTCCCTCTTCTAAAACGTCTATAACAATAATGCTTGCATTACCGCCCTCACACAGTTGTTGTGTGGATCAAATGAGATAATGGGTGCAGAATGACTTCCTAACCAACTGTAAAGTGATATAGAAACGTCAGCTATTATTCAATGCAGCAAATATTATTAAGTGTCTACTGGGTGCAGAGCTCTGGGCTCTGATTCAAAGCAAAGATAAGCCATGGTCCCTTGCTCTTGGTGGGAAGATTAGACACAAATAATATCACACAGTAAGCGCATTGGAGAGATGCAAACAAAGTCTGGGAAGGCTCAGAGAGAAGATCACTACTGATGGAAGTGGGAGGATTTGAGAAGGCTTCTTGGAGTTGCCAGTATTTGAACTGGGCTTTAAAAGATGAGCTGGAGTTCATGAGGAAAGTAGAGAAGAGAATAGGGAACAATAAACTGGTTATTCATTCGACAAACATTTATTAACGGTTATATGTCCTGTACTGTGCTGAGCACTTGGAATGCAAAGAAAGAAAAATCACATTCTAATGGAAGAGACACAGCCTATCTATGTACGTACAAGGTATATATAGTATAATGGTAACTCCTCATGACCTCATTTGGGGTTTATTTTCTTTTAGCAAAGATACTAGAGGAGATTGCTATTTCCTTCTCCAGATCATTTTACAGATGAGGAAACTGAGGCAAATAGGATAAAGTGACTTGTCCAAAGTCATACAGCTATTAAGTATCTAAGGCTGGATTTGAACCCTGCACTCTTTCTTCTGTACTACCTAATTGCCCAAATACTGTGTAAATGGGAGGTCATCTCAGAAAGGAGGTACCATGATGGGTGGGGAACAGGGAGAGGAAGGAATCAAAAAATAGCTCTTTGACATGAGTCAAAACATGAAAGCAGAAAAGGAGAATCCCTGTCCAGTGTCTACTGGGTCAGAGAAATTTGACTGCAGCCTAAAATGAATAGAGGAGAGTATCATGAGCCGAGGTTGGAAATACAAGAGGATTGTTGGGGAGTGGAAGACCTTGAGTCCAGGCAAGAGTTTGAACTTTTCTCAGTAGATAATTAGAAGCCACTGAGCAGTTTAGAGCAGAGGGCCTGACCAGATTGGTGGAAGATGATTCTAAGACCCATATGAGGAGTGGATTCCCATCCCAGTTCTACTTCTTACTTCTGGTGTGACCTTTCACAGATCCCTTAAACACTCTGAACCTTAGTTTCCTTATCTGTAAGAATAACTTTAGTAGATGTCCTCTAAGGTTCCTTCTAGACCTAAAAATACATCTTAAAATCAGATATGGGGGAAGAGTAGAGGCAGGAAGACCGAAGCTATTGAAATAATCCAGGGGAAGGTTATTAGGGTCAGTATGGGGATGAAGATTAGAAAGAACAGGACAAAGTCAAGAGATGCTGAGAAGTGGAATTCTTCAAAGATTGAGAAATATGCGAGATAATCCCAAGGTCAAAGTCAAGGACACAGGGGATGGAGAAATTGGTAGTGCAACAGACACAGAAGAAGGAAGAATATGATTGGGGAAAAATAATCATCTCATCTGGGACATGATGAGTTAAGGGGTATTCATTGGTGGTGGTCAGTTGTTTTTTTTAGTCACATCCAAATCTTCATGACCCCATTTGGAGTTTCCTTGGCAGAGATACTAGAATGATTTGCCATTTCCTTCTCTAGCTCATTTTACAGATAAGGAAACTGAGACAAACAGGATTGTGATTTGACCAAGGTTGCATGACTAGTACATGTTGGAGGACTGATTTGAACTCAGGGAAATGAGTCTTACTGATTCTAAGCCCAGTGCTCTATTCACTTTGCTACCTTAGCAATAAGATATTTATGGCACTTATGGAGCAGGACAAGATATCCTCCAGTCAGTTAAAGGTGTGTACTTGGCGATGTGGAAGAAGTAAGGACTAGATATATAGCTTTGAGAGTCATCTGTCCAGAAGTGATCACTGAAGTCATGGGATTGGATGAGACCATGAAAAGAAAGAATGTATAGAGAGAAGTGGATCAAGGACAGACCCTTGACAGACAGTTTTGAAGGCTTTCCTCCTAGAGAATTAGTTCTTCTAATCTAACACCTTTTGAAAGTAAATCCTTTCTCCAGAACCTGGTATCAGCGCAGTGAATGGAAAGAGAATACTTTTTTTTTCATTTTTTGTCTTTATGTCCTCAATAAATGCTTGTTGGATTGAATTGAGTTAAATTAAATTGAAACAAATTGTACTTAAAAATCAAGTAATCTAGCAGTTGTCAAAGTGTATTCCAAAGATGCCTGGGGGTTTCTGAGATCATTTCAGGGAATCAATGAGGTCAAAACTATTTTCATAATAATACTAAGACATTGTTTGTCTATTAAAATATTCCTCCCTTTTCTAACTACATATCTCTGTGAGGCCAGGTTTTCTTGAAACACTTCAACCAAAACAACTTATCACAATGGATTGAACAGAGAAGCAGAAATGAGAATCCAGCTGTTTTCTAAGCCAGATAGTACAGAAATTTGCAAAGATATGTAAAACAATACTATTCTCCTCACTAAAATTTTTTGTTGTTTTGGAAAACATAGCTTTTTAAAAGTAAAAAATGTTATATGCAATGGGTTTATGATTATTTTTAAATAACTGATCAATATTTTATAATTTTATCCATTTTAATTTCTAATACCATATCAATAAATATAATACATAAGCTATTTAGAATTCGCAGTAATTTTAAAAAACCACATATGAATACTGAGACCAAAAAGGATAATTAATCCAAGCTCCCTACTTATAGACTGGGAAGCTGAGCCTCAGAGAAGTAAGGGACATTGTCTGATAGTGAGTCAGGAATAGGACTTTAAAATCTAAAACTCTATCACAGGTTCACAGAATTATGAAAGAGATGCTCTCCTCCCCCTTTTTTCTTTTTTTCTGCTACAGAACCTTCTAAATTCTCTTCCAAATCCCCCTTTTCCTTTTCTGGGAAATCTCTGGGATTAGCATGCATATCACTCTCCTGGGATTATAGAAGGATTACATACAATCAGAAAATCATGGATCCTTGAATGATAGAAGAATTCCACCCAGACTTTGCTTTTTAATTTGTCAAGGATTGTGAACACAAGACTCTGTGTGTGTGTGTGTGTGTGTGTGTGTTTGAATTTACCAAATATATATATATATGTGTGTGTGTGTGTATATATATGTAAATAAATGTTAAAATTTCTGAGGCTCAGTTTCCTTATCTGTAAAAGGAGAGGGCTATAATAACAACTCACCTTTCCATGGTGGTTTCAGGTTACAAAAAAAAAATAAAAAAAACAACCACTTTCCTTCCCACAACCCAAATGAGGTCCATAGCGTGAGGATCAGCAGGCCGCTTTCAAACCATACTGTTCTCCATAGCAACAGCTCACTTATCTCCAGGGCTCTCCGGTTTGCAAGGTCCTCACAAAACCCTCTGGGAGGTAGGTATTATTATTTCCATTTTACAAGTGTCAGGGCCAGAATTAGAATTCCTGACTCCAAAGCTAGTACTCTTGGACTGTGGGCTCAGTGGGGGTTGGAGAAGGGGGTGGGAGGGGGAGCGGAGGAGAGGACCCCTGCTTGAGCTCAGGTTGGCGGTGCTTTCTGTTCTCAGCACAGTTCATACTCAATAAATGTTTAGCGTTGGTTTTGCAGCACTACAGGTTGAATTAAATGATCTCTTGGATACATCCAGCATTAAATCTGTGGTCTAAGTGTCATTATTAAAAAGCAAAGAGGCATAATGGATAAAGACTCTGGCTTTGAGACAGAAAAACCTAGGTTTGCATCCCATATCTGGTAACTCACTAGCTGGGTGACTGGCCAGGTCACTTCACCATTTCAGGCAGCCAAGAATTGTCTGCTGAGTTATAAACGGGCTGGGGGCTGCTGCTTTCAAGAAAAGCATTCCTGTATTATAAAAACACAGATCTGCTCTGGTGTGGTAGGAGTATGAGCATAATCCCTGCTACACAAGGGAGGCTGAGGCTGATGGATCCTTGAGTCAGGGAGTTCTGAACTTCAGGATGTCCTTGAGCTGTCCAGCACCAATGTTCTGAACCTCCGCCCCCATCCTGGGGAGCACAGGCAGCCTAAGGTCAAATGAACTGACTCAGGCCAGAAAAACAGAGCATATTAAAAAGCTTCTGTGCTGATCAATACTTTGGATCCAGCCCATGAGTGCCCATTGCCCTTCTAGCCTCGGTGATATAAGGAGACCAGTCTCAATTTACACACACACACACACACACACACACACACACACACACACACACCATAACTCCTAGATCCTTGACAAATTAAAAGTCAAAGCCTGGTTGGAATTCTTCCGGCACCCAAAGACTCATGATTTTCTGTTTGTGAGTGACTCCCTCTACCATTCCTCCACTAGCTCCTATCCCAATCCCTCCACACCTTAGGAAACAAGATTGTGAAAGACCCCTGGACTTATTACTGGGAATCCAAGGCTGCATCCTGCTGCCTTTGTCATCTAAGTGACCTCTGAGTTTTGTTTACCTTATCTACAAAGAAACCTCTACAAGAAGCCCTTCTCAATTCCTTTTCACCACCACCCAAGCTATTAGTATCTCCTTCCCTACCAGCACCACCATCCTGCAAAATTACTAGTATTTCTTTTTTCTATATTTTGTCAATAATCATGTGAACATGTAGTCTTCCTAGCTCACCCTCAATAGAACATAGGGTCAATGAATACAAAGATTGTTTGTATCCCCTGTGTGTGGCAAATAGCAGGTGTTTAATAAATGCTTATTATTTGATGGAATGATAATAAAAGCAACTGCTTCACAGGGTTGTTGTGAGAACCAAATGAGATAATGCCTGTAAAGCACTTTTGCATGCCATAAAGCACTACATAAATGTTAGCTATTGTTTTTTATTATCTCATTCTTCTTGTCTTTTTTTGATGGGATTCAGATAGAAATGGTCCAGAGACAAGCTATGGTCCTGCCTTTATTCTCACATTTAATGTTCTCCAGACTGTTGCCCAGGTGGATAAAATAACGGCTCTTTGTAGCCGAATAAAAGTAGTAGAATGTGAGCTTTATCCTCTGCAGGCTCATCGAAAGTATCTTCGGTACCATCAGCAGAACAACAGGGCTGCTGGGCACCTCATCCTGTTCTAGCATGATTTTGATCTCTTCTCTGCTAGGTCTCTATATTTTGAAATCATCTCATTACGTGTAGCTTGGAAATTCTGGGTGTTTGATAGGGCAACCAATTAAAAACATTGTTCCTTTGTTTTCCTAGAACAGTATTATGTCTCAATGATTCTGGACAACAGTTCAGTGTTCTGATGGGAGTCTTGTTCCAGTGTGGTTTATTGGTTGAGTTCTCTTGAGTGTTTTGAGGTCTCTATTTGTCATTCAGAGATCTGTCATCTATCAGTCCATGAAAGATAATGAGCTTCTGATGTATAATTCTAGCCATCAGGTCATGTCTTGCTAGGTATTAGGAAAGTGCTAAATTGTACAGCCTGTAGTGATGGGTTGCACAGTTCCTATCATTTCTTTCCATCGTCGTCATGATCGCTTATTCTGAGATCTGAGTTCCTTAAGCCTTTCATCATTTCTAAGGGTGCTGACCTAATCCCAAATTACCATTCTACAGGGTGACCCAAAAGTCTTTGTGTAGTTTTAAACATAAAACTTTTGGATCACCCTGTATCTAAACCTATCCATAGAAAGAGTCCCCCATGCTAATTAAATCACAGGTTCAGTACCTATCTCAGTCACAATTCATATCCCTAATAACCATTTAATAAGATTTCTTTGTTGTTCAGTGATGTCCAACTCTTCATGACTCCATTTGTGGTTTTCTTAGCAAAGATATTGGAGTGATTTACCATTTCCTTCTATATCTCATTTTACAGACGAGGAAACTGAGGCAAGCAGAACTAAGTAACTAAGTACTACTAAGAGTCTGAGGCCAGTTTAAACTTAGGAAAATGAGTCTTCCTGACTCCTGGACCAATATATGATTGACTTCAACACCTACCTACCCCATTTAGTAAGAGAGGGAACTCCCAGATAAGGAAACAATGCAAGTGAGCATCTTCTTTGCAATTAATCTAAGAGATTCACCTTGAGCATTGAATGTTACAATGACTTAATTTGTCACATAATCGTATTATTAAGGCATGATTTGAATATGAGTATTCCATATTCATTTTGCTATTATGTCCCATCATCATCATCATCATCATCACCATCCTTAATAAGTCCTCTCCAATGAGAAAAATGGATGCCAACCCTTTGATGACCAACCTTTCCAATCTTAACTAGTTGTTATCTCAGTTGTTTCCCTCAACAGAATGTAAATTCCCCAGGAGCAGAGAAGAGTTTGAATTTTTGCCTTTGTATACTCTAGTGCCTAGCACTGTGTCTGGCACAAAGAGAGTATACAATGAATATTTGCTGAATTGAATCTTAGAAATCACCAAATCCAAACCCTCCTGTTACAGCCCAGGAAGCCGAAGCCTGGGGAAGGAGGTGGATTGCCTAAGGATACAGAGAGAGTCAGTGCTTAAATCCAAGCTTTCCTGATTCCAAATCCAGGGCCCTGTCATAATAAGATCACAGGGTTTAGGGCTGGAAGGGGCCTTAGAAACCATAGATTCGAAATCTTTTTCCACTATGGTGTCATCTAAATCTGCCTCCAAAGCCTCTTCCTTCTGGGGTTCTCAGTGCTTAACATAAATTTCAGACCTTCCATCTCCAGTCAGAGGGAAGTTCCCCAGGGCCTGAAGCTGGTGGGTCTTCCAGGAGACACAATGCTGAATAATGGAAAGAGTCCCAGACAAAGCACTAGATGGGCTGGCTCTGAATCCCAACTCCACCACACACAGAGCCCTAAACCAGAGTAAATTTCTTTAAGCCTCACTCCTCCATCATTTAAATGATGAAATTGGACAAGACCATCTCCAGAAAAGCCCTTCTGGTCACAATAGGCCATGGGTCTTTCTTTGACTCCTAGATGTGCTGTAACACACACTCGAGCTCATGTATGAGCAGAAACACACACACACACACACACACACACACACACACACACACACACACACACACCCTAGCACAGAGCCTTATGGGCAGTGAGCAAATTGACACAATCAGGGCTTGTTGACTCAAACTCTTAAATGTTGGATGAATTCCCAGTGCTTCCTGAGTTGCTGCTCCTGATCCAAGAAAGAAAGGGGAAGGGGAGAGGAAAGGCAAACAAGGGGAAGAGGGAGAGATTTTAAAAGAGAGAGAAGAAAGGCTGAGCAGAAGGGGAGGAAATAAGGAGAAGAGACTGGAAGGAAAAACAGGATAGAAAATGGGATGGAGGAGAGAGGAGAGGAGAGATGAAGGCAGAGGAGAGGAGAGATGAAGGCAGAGGAGAAGGAGGAGAGAAGGAAAGAGAGGGGAAGGAGAACAAAAAAGGAAGGGAAGAAAGAGAGGGTGTGGATGAGGCAGGGACAGGAGAAAGGGGGAGTGTTGGAAAGATCAGAGGGAGGATGGAAGGCAATTGGAAACAGGAAAGATGGAAAGAAAGTGGAAAGAGGTCAAGGAGAAAAGAAAAGAGTATGGGAAAGGAGATGGTGGGCATGAATGAAAAGATATGGATGGGGAGAGAGAATCAAAGAATGAAAATATTTCCGGCAGGCTCCTCCCTACCAGAGCTGTGATTTAGACTCCCATTGAGCCTAATTACTTACATCCCCCTACTCCATCAATGAACTTTGCAAGAGAGTCCTTAGATAGTAATCTTCTCCCAATATAAAAGGTAGCAGGACCTGGACATCTTCAATGCCAGAGTCACCTGCTTGTCCTAGAGGAGAAAGAAAATTACTTTCTTCACCAAACCCATGTAAGGGAGGGAGGGCAAGCACCATTCTCCCTTTTTCAGAGATGGGCAAACTGAGGCTGAGCAAGGAATTTAGGTTTGTAAGATCAAAGAGGGGTCTCTAAGAAGTCTCTCTTTCCATCTCTGATGGGGACTTCCAAATTAAAGACAAATTGAGAAGGGAGGGGATGATGCATTAAGTGAGATTTAGAATACTTGAGCACTTCATTTCTTTTAGGGGAGTCAGAAAATTTGGGATTTAGTCTGAACTCTGTTACTTACAAGCTGTGTGGCTTGGGATAGTGTAATGAACACTGAATTTGGATAACATGTGTTCAAATCTCAGCCATCCTACTAGTAAGTAGCCAGTATGTGAGCTTTTTCTCTGTGTCTCTCCTTCCTCTGGACTACCTTCCTCTCCATGGTGGTTATGGGGAAAGTAGCATAGAAGCAAGAGGTGTTATTCCTGAATTCTAAAATCCCAGAGAAGGACCAAGAGCTGAGCCTGGAAGAGGGCTGGATGCCACCAAAAACAGGAGCATAATGGCTTCTTCCCCTTAGTGTTTAGATAGGAATGCTAACTCTGCTCTCTCCCCTGTATTCTCACCTTCTCTCTCCTTCCCCCTCCCTCAATTCCCCTGCCCTCCCCAAATTTGCTGGAGTTTCTAGGGCACCTAATAGCACAAGAAGTTCAGAGGTTATGGAGCTACAAAGAAGCTTGGGGGTCTTTGTCTCTCTAGCACACCTTGGTATTGAATTCATGTTAGATGATTGACTAAGTAAACCTCTGATCCACAAAACTTCAGGCTCCTGCTTATAAAAGACTAAATGATACAGCGGAGGGAGAACTAGTTGGCAAGCTTAAGATCAGCTTGGGATCCATTGTCTTTTACATTTTAGGAAACTGAGGCTCAGGGAGAAGAAGTGATTTGCTCGATTTAATAGACATGATTTGAACCCAGCTCTTTGAACGCTAAAACTCACTATTCTTTCAATTGAATCATACTGAAATCCACTCCACTGTTCAAACGTAACCGTGTGACCTTAACCAAATCACTTCTCTGGAATTCAGTTTCTTTATCTGTAAAAATGAAGGGGTTAATGGAATAGGTGACTTCCAAGGTTCTTTCAGCTCTAAATCTATGATTCTATTAAAACCGGGAAAATAATCCTTGTACCAGCTATCACAGAGGACTGTTATTTGGAAAGTGCTTTGTAAGCCATAAAGTCCATAGAATTGCATCATCCCTGGGGCCTGACTCCAGATTGAAGTCTGATTACTCCATTTGCTCAGTACAGGAAAGAAACAGGCAAACAGAGCTGGATTCGAGTCCTACCTTTGCTACTTATCTGTGGGACCCGGGGTCCTTTCCCCTCCCTGGATCTCAGTGGTCGATTTCTCTGTGCAACTAAAGAGTTGAGATTCAATGATAATTTCTCCCCCCCCCCCCACTCACACACGCCGAGGGACCAGAAAGTTGATACCCCAAGGCATGGATGCCCCCCCCCCCCGACTCGGGGAAAAGGGCGGAGGTGGGGAGTGAGGAGGGGGGTGTGGTGCCTCCAAGACCCCTCCCCCCACGAAAGAAAGTAAACTTTGCGCAGAGCCTCCGACCGCGGCTTCTCCAGCTGCCGGCGCAGCCCCCTCCCTGGGTGAAGGGCTCCCCGGGGCCTCGGGGAGCGGAGCCAGACAATGCCATTTGAGTGAATGTTCGTCGCCTACGGAGACCCCGCCGCTGCCTCCATCTCCTGCGCAGTGGGGGCCGCATTAGCCGCTCAAAACCTATTCCGGGGAAATTAGAGCAGAGGCCTCCGCCGACAATCACCGGGTCATTTCAGCCTCCATTCCCAGGCCCCCGCCGGGATGCGGGCGGCCGGAGAGGCGCGGGCGGGGGAGGCGGCGGCGGGGCTGGCCCGGGAGGATGCTGAGCGGGCCGGGCTGGAGGGGAGGGGCGCCCTGCCAGCCGGATGGGGCGCGGAGATGTACTTCGGAAAGGCAGCGTGGCGGAATCAGTGTGTTCGAGACCCGGTCCTGCTGTCCACAACCTTCGGGACCTTGAATCATTCCCTTAAGGCTCTCAGCCTCAGTTTCCTATTCTGTAAAACCAGATGGCCTATAAGGTCCATTCAAATTCTTAACCTGTCTCCTATGATGTATAAAATGTATATAGCAAGCGGACTTTCTCCCAGCCCCCTTCAGGACCAAAGAGATGGCCAGGATGAAGGCACTAAAACCCGGCCTCAGCTGGGAGAAACTGAGTCCTCAGAATAGTGAGTCTGGAGTCACAGGTCCAGGGTTTGAATCTCAACCTGGAACATCTGGGGCACTACCTGAATGATCCTAAGCACCTGCCTTCCTTACAGGATTCCCTAAAGCAGTTTTTCCTTTTAAATCCTGTCCTCTGAGAGACAGACCTGATTGTCATCCAGCTGGGATGATAGGATAGGATCTGGAAGTTGAAACCCAGAGAGATTGTGACTATTAAGTTCATAAGTGTCAGAGGCAGAGATGGAAACTAGACCTTCTCACCCCAGAGCAGATGCTTGTCTTTCCAAGTTAACACATCCAAGGACAGAAACTGATGGTTTGGTGAAAAAAAAATATAGCCCCAAAAGCCAGGTTTTAAGTTCTTCTTCTTTGAACACTTCATTAGGGAGCCTGGAAATGTCACTTGCCTTCCCTAGGCCTGAGCTTTCCCCTCTATGAAATGAAATAATTAACATTCCATGTATTTGAAGGTTTACAAAACCCTTTCCTTGACAGGGAAGATGTGCACATTTTAAGGGTAAGGATTGGAGACCTGTGATTTTATTGGGTGTTGGGAGCTCCCAAGTAAGGAAAAAACCTCCACTAAATAGGTCAGCACTTCATCTGCACCTTATAGTCAGATTTGCTTGAGAAAAGTCAAATGACTTATTCAACAGAGCCCTTATGTGTCAAAGGGGGGGAAAGGGGGAGGTTGAACCTAGAGTCTCAGTAAGTTCACTAGCTGCTACAAAATGGCTGTTTCTGCAGAGAGAGTGAAAAATATCATTATCCCTTTTTTATGGAAGAGACTTGGAAAAACTTGCCTAGGGTCATATGTCAAATCATCAGTAGAGTCAGAAGAACCATACCTCTCTAACTCCTATTTCACTTCTCTTTCTAATTGCATTTGGATATGGGGATTAATGAGGCAGAGTTCTAAGTCAGTGGCACCTTATTAAATGGTCCATGGTTCCCTCTGATGAAGTGAGATCTTCCTCATGATCTGAGATATCCTTTTCTTCCAGGATCTTGTTTTTATAGATTTTGCAAATATGCAAAAAAAGGCAAGATGGAATACAGAATCTCATTAGTTGATAGAGCTTGCTCATGTGTGCCAAAAAATGTGTAGGGGAAGGGGGGGTCAAAGGTTGGGCAAATCAAAAGATCGGGCATCTCCATTAACTAAGTGGTCATAAGATGCTCATTTGCTTATCTTGAACAAGATTGAAAGATCTGGAAGTACAAAAATAAATTAGGGGACTTTCCAAAGCATCAAGGCATTCCCCCCCCCCATACTGGATTTGAACATGGAATTTGAGCAAAACAGGATGGAAATATCTTTGTCAGCATTCTTGTGACTGCACAACCGAGTCTCATAAGTTGGAAACAAGTAGTGCACATTACATTAAAGTCTGAGGTCCACTATGAGGAGCTCTCATATGATTTATCAAACCGATTGAAAGAGAGTAGGGGTCCAAATAAATGCTGCTGCTTTTACCCACCTTCCCAGATTATCCTGAGAATGAAATGAGACTGCCTTTGACAGCATTTTTGAAAAGTTGAAAATAGTTGAACAAATGTGAAGTATTTTTTCCTGTGACCCAGATAATTCCTGTGGCATCAAACGCCAGGTAGGCCAGGAGTAGAGGCCAGGATGAGAGGAAAAAAGGAATCAGGATTCTGTAGTATTTTCTTAGTTTCCTCCCCTGTATTCCCCTTCACTCAGTCTTATCACTTTCACTGACCTATGAAGCCACTTTAAACGAAGGGTTAAACCTGGAGTTAGGATACTTTGTCTAAATTCAGGCTCTAAAACAATGACACTAGAACAAAAGGACCTGGGTTCAAATCCCATCTCTGACACTATTTTAACACAAAAAAATCACCTAATTTCCCCAAGCCTCAATTTCCTCATCTGTAAATTGAGAAGGGAGGAACTGGATCCAGAGGGCCTCTGAGTGCCAGAACCATGACTTTAGGCAAATCACTTTAATCTCTCGGACTTTCAGTTTCTCTATCTGTAAAGTAAGAATGAGATTATACCTTCCAGAAAATTATTAAATCCAATGAGTGGATTATAAACTCGGAAACACTAAAGAAAGGAACCATCATTATCTCTGTGTTCCTTCCCAGCTATAATTTTGAGCAAAAGACTTGACTTCTCTGACCTTCAGTTGCCATCTGTAACCTGAGGAGGTTGGATTAGGTGACATCTGTGATCCATTCAGATTCTCAATCCAATGACCTTGTTAAGGCTCTGCCCATTACATTGCACTGCCATGATACAATTCTACCTCATTTTATTGTTCTTTATTTTGCAGATAATTTCCTTTTTTTCCAGATTGAAGGTTTGTGGCAATCCTCTGTGAGAAAAGATAATGCACTCACATTGTGTCTCTATGTCATTTTCACAATATTTCAAACTTTCTGATTTTTACTCTATCTGTTATGGTGGCCTGCAAACAATGATCTTTAAATGCTACTATTATAATTGTTTCGGGCACCAAGAAGCAACCTGAATTATGTTCTGACTATTCCACTCACCAGCCATTCTCTCATCTCTCTCCCTCTCCTTGGCCTCCCTATTCCCCGAGACAAGACAATCTTGAAATTAGTCCAATTAATAACCTTACAATGGCCTCTGAGTGTTCAAGTGATAGGAAGAGTCAATCAATAGAGCAAACTTCATCGTTGTCTTATTTTAAGAAATTGCCACAGCCATCCCAAGCTTTAGCAACCACTAACTACCCTGATCAGTCAGCAGCAATAACGAGGCAAGACCCTCCACCAGCAAAAAAAATTACAATTCACTGAAGACTCTGATAATTGTCGCATTTTTAGGATAAAGTATTTTTAATTAAGATACGTCATTTTTTAAAGACAATACTATCACACACTAATAGATACAGAGTAGTGTAAAAATTACTTTTCATATGCACAGGGAAGCCAAAAATTCATGTGAGTCATTTTATTGCGATATTTGCTTTATTACAATGTTCTGGAGCCAAACCTCCAGTATCTCCAAGGTATGCCTGTATTGAAAAAGGGTTCTTGGGAATCATCAGGTATCATTAGGAATGGTGACTTTTGAACTGAGTCTTGAGGCAGTTAGTTAGATAGAGCACAGGCTCCCTGCTCAAAAAGCCCTGAGAATTAATCCAGCTTCAGATATTTCCTTGCTGTAATTTAATCTCTGTCTGCCTCAATTTTTCTTGACTGTAAAATGTGGATAATGATAGCACCAACCTTCCAGGGTGGTCGTCAGGATCAAATGACATATCTATAAATCATTTCCCACAGGGCCTTGCATATAGTAGGTGCTCCATAAATGTTTATTCCTCTTCTCCTTGAAGGAAGGGGTTGATTTCAGGTTAATATAGACAAGGGGGCAAGCCCTTTCCTTTCCCACTGTCCTGATTAGTGCTTAATTGACTTTCCAGTTTCCCTGACAGCAGATGTCTAATTTTTCTTTCAATGGTGATTATGAAGATTAAACATCAGCTGCCTCGTGATTGAGCCTGTGATCTCTAGGAACTGCCAAGCAGGAACCAATCAATGATCTCCCCCTGGTCCCCTCCTTCTAGCATCACAAGGATCTTACTCCTGGAAAGGGCAAAGTGACCCTAACTTCACAAGTCCCCCTTGCAGCCCTCTCCTCTGCCCTCTCTACCCTGTCTGGATCAATCAACCTAGGGGATAAAGGACAATTAAATGCACATTATTAACTTGAATAGTGAAGCCTGCAGAAAGCAAAGTTTTCTCCCAGAATAATGAACAGAGCAGCAAGGGAGCTAAAGGAGAATATGGCTGAATGGGAATTAGAACAGGATTCCAGTATGACAGTGCTGCTGACTCATTGTGAGATCTTAGACAAGTGAGCTTCTTTGGTCCAAGCTTCAGCTGTTAAATGAGATGGTTGAATTAGATGTCCTCTGAGGTCCTCCCATTCCTGAAATTCTGGGTTCTAAGAGCCCTACCGGTTTTGAATCCTGGTTCTAAAGGCCCTCCCAGCTCTGACATCTCATGTTCTAAGGGCCCTCCCAGCTCTGACATCTCATGTTCTAAGAGCCCTCCCAGCTCTGACCTCCTGGGTTCTAAGGGCTCTCCCAGCTCTAACATCTCATATTCTAAGGGCCCTCCCAGCTCTGACATCTCATGTTCTAAGAGCCCTCCCAGCTCTGACATCTCATGTTCTAAGGGCCCTCCCAGCCCTAACATTTTGTGTTCTAAGGGCCCTCCCAGCTCTGACATCTCATGTTCTAAGGGCCCTCCCAGCTCTGACATCTCATGTTCTAAGGGCTCTCCCAGCTCTAACATCTCATATTCTAAGGGCCCTCCCAGCTCTGACATCTCATGTTCTAAGGGCCCTCCCAGCTCTGACATCCTGGGTTCTAAGGGCCCTCCCAGCTCTGACATTTCATGTTCTAAGGGCCCTCCCAGCTCTGACATCTCATGTTCTAAGAGCCCTCCCAGCTCTGACCTCCTGGGTTCTAAGGGCCCTCCCAGCTCTGACCTCCTGGGTTCTAAGGGCCCTCCCAGCTCTGACATCCTGGGTTCTAAGGGCCCTCCCAGCTCTGACATCTCATGTTCTAAGGGCCCTCCCAGCTCTGACATCTCATGTTCTAAGAGCCCTCCCAGCTCTGACCTCCTGGGTTCTAAGGGCCCTCCCAGCTCTGACATCTCATGTTCTAAGGGCCCTCCCAGCCCTAACATTTTGTGTTCTAAGGGCCTCTCCCAGCCCTAACATTTTGTGTTCTAAGGGCCCTCCCAGCCTTGACCTCTTGGGTTCTAAGGGCCCTCCCAGCTCTTACCTCCTGAGTTCTATAGGCCCTCCCAGCTCTGATATCTCATGTTCTAAGAGCCCCCCCAGCTCTGACCTCCTGGGTTCTAAGGGCCCTCCCAGCCCTGACATCCTGGGTTCTAAGGCCCTCCCAGCCCTGACATTTTGTGTTCTAAGGCCCCTCCCAGCCCTGACATTTTGTGTTCTAAGGGCCTCTCCCAGCCCTGACATTCTAGGTTCTAAAGTCTTTTCCTGTTCTTAAAAAAAGTACCTTTAAAGTAGCATTTAAAGTCCTCTATAATCTTGCCCCAACCCACTTTCCAGCCTTCAAATTATTCTCTTCCCTGGACTCCCATCTTCCTGCTGAATTACTCTGAGTCTTCCATCTTAGTGCATTCCTATACCTTGGCTTATATTCTCTCTCCTCATCTCTACGTTTCAGAATCTCAATTTTCCTTCAAAAGTCAGCTCAAGGACAACCCCCTCCATGAAGCCTTGTCTCATCTCACCCAGCCCTTGCTGAAAGGGATCTCTCCCTCCTCAGATTTTAATAGAATACTACAAATATTTGTTAGCTGTATGATCCTGAGCAAGTCACTTAACCTAGCTCTGTCTCCATTTCCTCTTTTGTAAAATGAGGAATAATTTTAAGAGCAATAATATTAAATGAGATAATACTTGTAAAGTATCCTGCAAACCTTAAAGTGCTATATAAGCCCCTGCTAATTTATTATTATTATTATTCAGTCAAACAACTTGTACTGAATCAAAAGGCAGCCTATTGAATTGAATTGAATTGTGGATAGAGATTTGGACCTGAAGGCAAAATCTGAATATGAATACTACTTAGAAACTTATTATCTGTGTGACTGCAGCAAATCATTTAAACTCACTTTCCTCATCTGTAAAATGGAAGTAATAATGGCATCCACCTCCCAGGATGATTATGAAGCTGCAATGAAATAATAAATATAAATATTGATTGTTATTGTTCACTCTCCTTTGTCCATAATTTCCCTCCTTGTGTCTGGTGCTTAGCACCAGACGTAGTGCCTGGCGAATAATAGGTACTGGATAATGTTTATTGACTGACTATTCTACCATATTACCTGTGTACAAAATAATATCTTTCCTGGTAGAATGTAAACCATTCAAGGACAAAAATTCTTTTTTTTTTTAAATCTTTGTAATCCCACCACAGGGACACAGTGCCTTTTATAGAGTAGACCCTTAATGATTGTTTGTTGAATTTGCTGAATTGAATAGAACATTTTATGTTCAAAAGTCTCACCCAGCTTGGATATTCTACATTCTATTCTTGCTTTGTGACCAGAGGCACAAGTCACTTAACTCTCAGTAACCCCCTCCCAGGCCACTCTCCTTCTAGACCTGTAATTAACTGATCTGCATAGGAGTAAAGTTTCCTAACACAGAGTTTCCTACAGCATGAATTCCAAGTCTAGACCAAAAAAAAGTGAAAAAAGGTGCCTTCCACGTCTTCCTTTCCAGGTGTTCTAAGATGCTTTCTAATTTCAACCTTCTCTTTAATAGGCCCCTCCCAGCTCTGACATCCTGTAATTTACAACGTTCAATAATCCCTTGTGATTCATAAAGCATTTTCACCATTTTCTTAATCATCCTCCACAAACATTTACTGAGCTTCTGCTCCCTGTGCTAGATCCTCCCCATGTTCTCAGGAGGTCATCAGGACCATTTTCCATTAGATTCAGTGGTTCCATTCATCTCTGAGATTCCATAATCTTATAATTCTGGGGCTTCAGAGAGGGAGGGAAGAAACTATCCCTACTTGAGAGAGAAAGAAATTGAAGTCAATAGAGCTATGGAATTTCAGGACTGGAAAGGTCCTTGGAAATTATCTAGACCAGCCCACGTATCATAACCAATGGTAAAACTGATCCCAACCTAAGGAAAAAAAAATTTACCTAAAATCACAATATTAATTCTGTTTTGGAAATATGACAAAAATTCAGGTTTCTAGTCTGTCTCTTTTCATGACTTCCCACCCTTGGCAAGCAATATCACAAATGTTTTGTGGGAAGGATTTCTATGCTATCTTCCAGCTTTGTTTATTTTTAATATTTTTTTTTGGCAAGACAATTGGGATTAAATGACTTGCCCAGGATGACACAGCTAGTAAATATTGAGTGTCTGAGGTCTGCTTTGAACTCAGGTTCTTCCAGCTTTATGTAAATGCCATGTAAACTTTGGGAGCAGGAAAAGCAGGGACATTGACTTTTCAATCCCTGACCCCAGATCCCCTTCTTTTCCTCCATCAAGTAGTTACCAAACATATATTGAGAACTGACTGTGTTTAAAGCCCTTTGGGAAGTTTTCAAGCATGTTTCCCTCAGACAGGGGCTGATGAGTTTCTGATGGTGGCACTACCATCCCCTCCCTGGGTGAGACTGATGAGAGTCTCACTAATGAATGCCAAGAAAAGGGTGTTTTCACAAAAATACATGGGATTCATTTCCAAGGATGGTACTTCTACATCCCATGACCAGAGGCTTCGAGACATCATTTTTTTCTACATTGCTCTTGCAAATCAGCCTCTAACAGAGGAAACTGGGGATATTTAGCCAGGAGGAAATAAGAAAAAGGGAGTCTATATTCAAATATTTTTGGAAGTCTCTCATTGGGAAAGGAAATTAGAGTGGCTCCCCAGCAAGTTTTTAGACAATGGCTAGAAGTTCTGGAAAGATAGATCCATGGGGATGCTGGAGAAATGTTTGACTATTGACTCTCCAACGGAAAAATTGCATATACAACACACTTTGAGGTTTAACTTTGAATTATTAATACTTTAAGTCTAGAAATCAACAAAATAGTAAATGTAAGCCCTGATTTGTAGAGATTGCCGATTTCTGATGTGTACACGCTCACTTATGTAAGAGGATATAAAAGTGTGCAAAAGCACACCCTTGGTACTAGGTCTAAGCTTAGTACGAAGAAAAGCTTCTTAATGATAAGAATTACTCCAAAATGAGGTGATCTATGGAACAAGGTAGTGAGTTCCTCATCTCGGGAGGTCTTTAAGTAGGGGCTAGAGAATCACTTGTTGAAGATGTTGGAAAGAGCTTGGACCAGCTGTCCTTTTAGCTCGGCTATGTTAGGATTTGTTATTGTGATTATGATCTGAGACCCAAACAGCTGTTCCCTGCTGGATATATACACAAGCTCCCTCCTCCCTACGGTCCCACCAGATAGGGATCTAATACTAGCACCCAAATTTCCAACTGCTGCCAGTTCTCAAAAAGCAAAACAAACAAACCCCGCAAAATTTGGCAAATCTTGCAGGCTCTGAAATGATGATGATGGTGACAGTAAGAATAACAGCTAATATTTATATTATACTTACTAGATGCCAGGTACTGTGCCAAGAACTTTACCATTATCTCCTTGATTCTCAAAACAATCCTGGGAGGGAGGTGCTATTATTTTACCCATTCTACAGATGAGGAAACTGAGGCAAACTGAGGCTAAGTGACTTGCCCAGAATTATACAGCTAGTAAGTACCTGGGTCCAGATTTGGACTGAGGTTCTCCTGCCTTGAAGGCTGGCTCTCCATCAATCCTGCCATCTAGCTGCCTTTTTAAAAAATTGAACTAATTCATCAAAGCCCCCACCCCACCCCATCAACAGAAAAATACCAATATTCATAACCATATCAAATCTACTTCTGTAAAGGACTTGCCTTATAATGTGATGCAGTGGAATTAGGGACTTGTGATCTGGGAATATGGATTCAAATCCTGATGCTGCTATATACTACCTAAGTGGCTTTAGACAAATATCTCCTCTTTGGGTCTCAATTTTCTCATCTGTAAAGAGAGGCAATTAGACTAAATGATCATTTCAATTACCTCCAGCAGTAAATGTATCCAGCTCAACAAGCAATTATTAAATTCCTACTATGTTCCCCTCATCTCCTCACCCAAGCATTTTCACTATCTCCTATTCCTAAAATGCCCTTCCTCCTCATCTCTGCTTCCTGGTTTTCTTGGATTCCTTGAAGTCTCAGCTAAAGTCCACATTCTGCAAGAAGCCTTTTTTGGTCTGCCTTAATTTTAGTGCCTTCTTTCTGCAACTATTCCCAACTTATTTAATATATCCTATTGGCCCATGATTTTCCCCATTAGACTGTGAGTTCCTTGAGAACAAGAAATTTTGTCTTTTTTTTTTTGGATGCTCAAAGCTTAGCACAGTGCACATACCACTAGATGCTAGTTCACTGACAGACTGCTCCTATGCAGGTACTGAAACTACAAAGACCAAAAAAAACAGTCCTTGCCTTCAAGGAACTTCCATTCTCCTGGGGAATACAGCATGTAAGCAGATAAAAATACACTATCCTGAAGAGGAAGAAGATGCCCCCCCCAATAAGCAGGATCGGGAAAGATTTGCTATAGAAGTTTGTACCTGAAGTAAACTAAGGATCCCTAGAGGTAGTGGTGAGGAGGAAGTTTCTGGATTCAGGGAACATCAAGATCCTCTAGATCTTCAGAGGTAAACATAAGTAGCAGAGGGCACAGCTGGATCAAAGAATGTCCAAATATATTCTATTTTATCTGGATGTTATTGAAACACTTGGCAAAGTCTCTCCTGCTTACCTTGTAGAAAAGATGTAAATGTGTTAGCCCCATGAAAGTACAGTTAAATGAATTTAGAACTGTTTAAATAATGAAATCTGAAGCAAAGTTAATGAGAATTTCCTATCTAGAGTTCAACAAAGTTGAAAGTTCTATGGGGCAGAGTCAGTGAAATATAAAGGGAAGACCTTTTACATAAAAAGGAAACATTCGACATCTTAGAAAGGGATCAGTCTTGAAAAGCTCAAGTTCACAAGAAGAGATCAATGAGTTTATGAACTTGTCCCACAGCACAGACCACTCATTTAAAAATGACCAAATCTGGGAAGTATAGCTTGACAAAATAAAGGTGAGATCTCTCACTCTGGGAAGCCACATCTGAACCAGGAAGGGGGACTGGAGAGATTAGATCTCTCTTACTGTTACCTGGAGATGACAAGCCTCAGCGAGGAAGCTCTGAAGATCTGGAAGAAGAGGGGCTCCTCCCCGTTCAGGGTAAGGTGGTTGCCCCTGCACACTGTAACACTTTAACTAAAAAGAACGCTGTAACGCCCAGCTGATCCAGAAGGTGGAGGTGGTGAACACTGCACCTGTCCATCACAGAGTGGTCCAGCACTCATTAGAGATGCTATAGGTCCCAAGATCCCAAGGGAGCCATAGGTCTGAACAGTGTTCCTGATGCTCCTGGACAGCAGCAGTCCGGTGACAGAGAGATCCGAGCAACCTGCCTGGGATGTGATTTACCCATCCAGCTGATTTACTGTGCCTTTTGTCTGCAGTTCCAGAGTTTGGGTTTTCCTTAACCATAGTCATTCCCTTTTCCCGTGCCTCACAACCGCTGTACTTTAAGCCAATCTTAATTCCACCCGTAGATTCTGAGTGCATTGATGGAAGTGTTTACCTCAGGTTTTAGAAGAGGGTAGAAAAGCTAATGTTCTTGTTATGCTATTTAAACAAATTGCTTTCTCAATTGATTTTTTTTACTAAACTAATCTATTTATTTAGTGTTTTTTTAATAATTATAACTTTTTATTGACACATCAATTGATTATCAAAGGAAAGCACATCAGTAGGGACTTATAAAACACAGTGTTAAAAGGACTGACACTCATAGTTATCCCTAGAACCAGGAGAGGAGTAGCAGCTGATTCCGGGGGAACCCAACGTGTCCATGTTAGTACAAGTTGGAGAAGTGATCCCAGAAGTTAAACTGATGTCGATGGAGACGTCTTGAATGGAATATCTCAAGGATCTGTTCTGGGTCTCATGCTGGTCAACATTTTCTTTCGTCAGCAGCTTGAGTTAAGGGCTGGATGGCATGCTTAGTATAAGCAAAAGCTGAATGACCATTTCTTGGATACGTTGTAGAGGAGATTCATGTTCAGGTAGAAGATGAACTGGAAGACCTCTGAGATCTTTTTTAACTCTGTGAATCTGGATTTCTGTGACAATTGAATCAATCAATAAACATTTATTAAACACTTACAATTGCAAGTGATTTGAATCATAAATTCTCCATCATTATGGCCTTCAAGTTAGAGGGTGGATGTTCGGTCACTTGTTCAGAATGTTGTGGAGGGCATTTTTATTCTCATTGGGTCTAGATGATATCTAGATCTTAAAGAGTTCCCCATAGTCTATAAATGAGCCAAATCTAATATGATAATATATATTAGGGACAAATATAAAATCTTATCCTTGGGTTTCAAGTTCACAAGTACAAGATGAAGGCAGCTAGAGGATCTGCCTGACTCAAGGCTCGTTACTCTACTCACTGGATCCCCTAGCTTTTATCCTCATTTTCCACAACTGTAAAGGAGAAAGAATAATAAAATCACCTATCTACTAGGATTGTTGTAAATGAGACAATATTTTAAAGTACTTTGACAATCTTAAAGCACTATATAAGCACTGTTATTTCCAGCTCATGTTGTATTTTAATACCTGTGACATCCTATGTTCTATTTCATGAATCAATGAAATTCAAACAGGTTGTATGGTCACACAAAGAGAAACTGGGTCTCCCATCCCCAAGGAGATAGCCTGCCTACAATCTAGCATCATTCCCCACAAACAGAGCGGGTAAGGATGAAGGGAAGGGTTCCCATGAGGCAACTTTATCCCCCATGAGCTAATTGCAGAATTCTCCCTAGGGGGACAAGGCAAGAACAAGCCCTTCTTTGCCAAAAACATAGTAACCAGCTGGGCTGTTATCTCTTGTTCAAACATCTCTTCTTCAATAAATAAACAAATGATTTTAAAAAGTGTTGATGTCATCTCTTGGACCCTGGTTCTTTGAAGACCATGACAGTGGGCCACAAACGCTAATAGGTAGAAGAAAAGGCTTCAAATTCAATTAAACAAGAATTTATTTAACTGCCAGAGATATTTAGTAGGCAAAGAAAGAAAGATTTCCTGCCTTCAAGAAACTTACATCCTTCTTTGAATTTCCTGTTCAACAAGTTTGGATACTAGTATGTTGATTAGTAGAGGTATATTTTTTTAAGAACCAAAACAGTTGATAAAGACCATTAACCTACAATCCACATCCATGGAAGTGTGTGGAAGTGAATAAAGAGACAGACAGAGACAGAGCAAGATATATATATATACAAACACAGATATTTATAAACATATAGATATAATGTTTTATGAAGAGTTGATCAGGAAATGATCTGATCAATCTAAGTCTCTTTCTCTCCTTCCCCACTGCCTATTCCACTTGATGCTATAGGGCATGGACCTTTATCCACATAAAGGTAGATATCTCCCTTGAAGGTGGACATCCCCATACTAGCCCTTGATGAGAGACATGTGCAAGCACCTTGCTGGGCTGATACAGTAACTCCTGATTGATCGCTAATGACTATGGACTTCATCAAAGATGAAGGATACATTTTCTGGGGGAAATGTCCATCCTCTGTAGCTTTTTAGAATGAGGCTATTCTGGTTTATTCTGCTTTTAGACTAATCTCTCCATTGAACTTCCAGCAAGGGATAAGAAAGAACATTTCTCTCCCTTCTATAGAAAGTATAGCAGTTTGCAGCAGGACTATATGGCTGCAGGAGACATATGTTTGAACTTCAAGCCCCTGTATGTCCTCCTCGTCTTTTTATTTCCTTAGGAGTTTTTATTTCTAGCTTCAGTGATTACCTTTTGGGTCAAGAGTTCTTAGTTTGATATTCAGATATCAGCTAAAGAGTGAGATTTCCATAGTAGCAGACTTTTCTGGGTAGAAGAATACCACCACGATCATTTTGCACCTGAAGGATTGAATAAAATTACATCCTGACTGAGCTGGAGTAAGTGGTGAAATAAAGTCAGGAAGTCCTGAGTTCAAATCTCAAATCACTAGCTGGATAACTCTGGGCAAGTGGCTTAACCCTTTTTGCCTCAGTTTCCTTATTTATAAAAGGAGCTGGAAAAGAAGTGGTAAACCATTCCAGTATCTTTACCAAGAAAATCCCAAATGGAATCACAAAGAGTCAGACATAATTAAACAACAATAATAATCTGCATTGATAATTTCTATGAGATGTTTAAATGGTATAGATTCAAGATAAATTCAAAATACTTATTCAGCAGTCCCAGAAAGGGTCTTTCTACTTTCTGGGGGGGAACATAATCAGTGTAATGACACTGAGCATTTTGTGTTCCCTGTATTTGTTCATGCTATCTACAGAATCCTTTGCATTTTATAGAGTCAGAGAAATGAACGACTCTCCTCTACCAGATTCTCATAATGTGCATTAAGTATCTTTATGGGAGGGAATCCTATTATCCACTTTTGAGAAGACTAAGAGTATGAGCCACTCTTATACTCTGTTTTAGAGATTTCTCTGGTATTTTATTGCAGGATGGGAGCAAAGATAGAAAGAATCCTTTTTGGAGTCAAGATCCCCCAGGCTACATGAGCTAGATAGGGCCCTCTCTGCTAGAGGGTACAAAATTTTGAACAGTTTTGGAGGAAAATGCCTTCTGATCTATAATTTCAAGATGAATGAATGAATACATGAAAAAATGCTTTCATCATTTATTATGTGCCAACCACTATTAAATGCTGAAAATATAAATATAAAAACAAAGCTCCCTCAAGGAGCTTACATTCTATTTTTGGAAAAAACACATATTGTGGTAGCCAAGAAGGGAGAATGAACAAAGGCATCAAGTACTAGAATGACATACCCTTTCTGGGAGCAATGACAATATTGATTTGATTATGGTTCCATAACTGCAAGAGGAAGAGAGAGAGAGAGTAGATGTTCAGTGATTTAGGACGTGGTCAAGAAAAGTCTGGAGAGCAGAAATTAAAACAGGGCTAGATCTGGGGCCCAGATAAAATGGACAAATAAGGCAAGAATTAATTGAAAGAGGAAGTTTCAAGTTCTGGATATAAAAGTGTTAAGTCCAGAAGTTTAAGGATCGCTTATGGAAAATTGGGTTGTATGGAAAAGCCAACATGGGTCAGAAGTTGGACGTGAATCCTGGTTTTCCTGATTATAAGGCCAACCAACTCTCTGTACACAATGAGGGGAGGGGGAAGAGAGAGAAAGAAGAAAAAAAGAGGGAGAGAGGGAGAGAAGGGGGGAAAGGAAGGAGAGAGGAAGGAAGGAAAAGGGAGGGACAAGACAGAGAGAGGGAAGGAGAGAGAGAGAAAGAAAAAGAAAGAGAAATGCACACATATATTGTATCTAGGATACACTGTGATATATTTAACATGTATAGGACTGCCTGCCATCTGGGGGAGGGGGTGGAGGGAGGGAGGGGAAAAATCGGAACAGGAGTGCAAGGGATAATGTTGTAAAAAATTACCCTGGCATGGGTTCTGTCAATAAAAAGTTATTTTTAAAAAAAGAAAGAGAAAGACACACAAAAAGAGACAGAGAGAAGGAGGACAGAGAGAGACAGAGAGGATGGAGAGACAAAGACTCAGTGGCAGATAGAGAGAGAGGAGTGATAACAGACAAACAAAAACACAGAGAGTCAGAGATGGAAGATACAGAGAGATGGACAGAAACAGAGAAACAGACACGGAGGGAGGGGGAGAAGAAAGAGAGGGAGGGGAGAAGGGAGGAAATAGGAAGAAAGGAGGAGGGAGGGACAAGACAGAGAGAGGGAAGGAGGAAAAGAGAAAGAAAGAAAAAGAGAGAAAGAGAGACGAAGAGAAGGAGGAGAAAGAAAGAGAGAAATATACACAGAGACAGAGAGAATCAGAAAGACAGAGACAGAAACATTCACAGAGAGAGGGAGGGAGAGAGAAAAGGAGAGAAAGGGGAGGGAGGGAGAAGAGGAAGGGGGAGAGAGAGAGAGAGAGAGAGAGAGAGAGAGAGAGAGAGAGAGAATAATGTTTAAAAATATTTATACTTAGGGGATTGAGAAAGGAGAAGGAGATTGTCCTACCTTTCTGTCCTCACTTTTCCCCTTTCCCACGTGACATTTGGGGATAATAATAGGAGTTATTGGAAAGTGGTTTCTTCTCAGTAGGGTTTCCCTCCACTGACAGATTACAACCCCTCTAATAGATGGTCTTTGTCATTTCTCATAGGATCTCGATGGGCAAGGAATATCAGGGAACATTTCAGCCAACCCTCTCATTTTAAAAAATGGAAGACTGAGGCAAGTGACTTTCCCAAAGTCACAGAAATAGTAAGTAGCTGAGCCGGATTTAAAATCAGAGTGAGCCGACTCCATCCAGTGCTCCTTCCATTACGGCCTGCTGCCCTCTGTGGCTGGAAAGCTTCATCACCTGGTTGGTGGCCAGCCTTCCAGAGACGAGAATGATAGTCTTGTTCCCTGACATTTAGATAACAAACTGTGTTTATAGTTCATAAAGCAGCTTCCCGTTTACAGGGCCCTTCCACATTCCGCCCCTGCAGCTTCTCCCCCTGGAGGTGAGCTCCGGCTAGGACCTCGGCTTGAAGGACGCCCCCAAGCCCGTCCCTCTCCAGACTTCTCCAGCTGCCCTCGGGGCACCTTGGGCCCTTGTGGGGGGGCTTCTATGGGTTGTCTCCATCAGAACATAAGCTCTTGGAAGGCAAGGGGTGTCTATCTTTTTGCTCAAATTTGAATTCTCAGCATTTAACGCAGTTCTTGTTAATAAGATCAGCCAAGTGATAGACAATGGGTAGAGTGCTGGGCTGAGACTCCTTGCTGAGTTCTAGTCCAGTCTCGGACACTCACTGGCTGTGTGATCCTGGGTAAGCCATATAACTTTGTTTGCCTCAGTTTCCTCATCTGTAAAATAAGCTGGAAAAAAATGGCAAACCACTCCAATTTTTCTGCCAAGAAATGCTCCCAAATGAGGTCACAAAGAGTCAGACGCACCTTAAGTGACTGAACTTAATAAAGGTTTGTTGACCTCAGCTGGATCCTCAAGCTCTCCCTTTTGTTCCAATTCCTCCTCAATCCCCACAAACACACTCTCAGGAACTGCAAGTCAATCATGGATGTTTTATAGAGGAAGAAAGTGAGGCGAGATGGAGAAGGGACCTGTCCAGTGCTCCACAGAGACTTCCAGATTAAAACTCAAGTCTCTTGACCCCCAGCCTGAGGCTGTCTCTCCGGTCCACCATGTCATCTCCTTGTCACCTGTCTCCTCCAATAAGAGAGAGAGCTTACAAGGAGGGAGATCAATAACAGGAAAGATGGAAGAGAATGGGAATACATTTCCCTGGGGTGACGTGGATGATTGGGCTAAATATAGAAGATGGATGGGTGGATTTTCTCCAAGTGCCTCCTGTCGCCATTGCCATTAGGAACCTTGGCAGCAGTGGCTGAAGGGACTATCTCCCTCGCCCCCACCCTGAACTCCAAACCTTCCCCTCCTTCCCTTTCTTGGCAGTCATCCACCCCCCCTTCCCCCTTCCCTGCCACACACACAAATACATCATTTCATCTTTCAGGGACCCCAGGAATCTCAAAGGAGAAAAACAAAGACCATCCTTCATGCCCACTTCCAAGCTACATTTGAGGAGTCTGGCTAAGCAGAGAAATCTTTGAGAAAAATTTAAGCATGTTCTCGACCAGCCACCCTTGGGAGTTTATCAGGGAAGATGAGGGAGGGTCTCTGTATCTATCCTTGACCTTTGGAGGGTAGAGTGGGAAGGGCTTCTTGGGCTCCCAAGATGAGACTCCCCAAGCCACAAAATGATACTTTTAGATGCAGAAACAGAACTTTTGAATCAAGAAACTTAAACCCTTAGAATCTTAGAGTTGGCAGTTAGCCTGAAGGTCAGCTATCCCAAACTCTGATAATATATAGATTGCTGTAGTTGTTAAGTCATTTCCAATTGCTGTAGTTGTTAAGTAATTTCCAACTCTTTGTGACCCCATTTGGGATTTTCTTGGCAAAGATAGTGAAGCAGTTTGCTATTTTCTCCTCTAGCTCATTTTACAGATGAGGAAACTGAGGCAAATAAGGCTAAGAGACTTATCCGGATCACACAGCTAGTACGTGTCTGAGGCCAGATTTGAACTCATAAAGATGAGCCTTCCTGACTTCAGACCCAGCACTCCATCCACTGAGACACCTTCTAAAGGCTCTCAAGGGAATTGTTCTCCTGAGTCTGAATGACCACTTCAAGGGATGGTCAAGCATAGACCTCATCAATTAAGGGTGGTCCATTCCATTTTCTGATGAAGTAGGCACTCTAGGCTGGAGAAAAGCTCAAAGGTTTGAGCCTGAGGTTCAGGGGCATTTCTCATGGCTGCTCTTCTCTGTCTTAACCTTTCCAGATTTGGGCGATGGGATTGAAAAGCAGAGGGGGATATCTCTGAATAGGTTGATTCAGAGAAAAGAAGGGGGTAGTAGATATGAGAATTCATGATGAGACAGAAAGGGAAGGAGAGAAGGAAAGAGAGACTCCTACCCCCCACACACGCCAGCCAATATTTGCGTCACATCTATAAATTCCCTGAAAACAATTTTAACCGCCACCGTAAATACCAGCAACAATTATCGATTCAGAGCCAGTCTCCCAGCAGCAAGAGGAATCCATCTCCCTTTCTTAAAGGACAAGGATTCTAATCGAGTCAGAGGATTCTGGGCCCTTGGCCCACCTGGCCCAATGAGCTCTTCCAGAAGGCCCTGAGTGCCAGGCCCCGACTGGGACTTGGAAATTGAATTAGCTCCCAAAGACGAGCTGGGCCAATCACTCAGGCAGGCTGAAGGACAGTGTATTGATTTCCATGTTTCAAAAAAATTAAATGATATCCTTTTTGTTATTTAAAATGCTGACAGAGCAATTCCATAATGGAGCGGCCAGGGCCCTGGGCCAGGAGCCCCCATTGGTGAAGAGTCTGTGGTACTGGATAGGGAGGTGCAGGGAAGATTTAGTATAATTGCCTTCTCTCCAGATAATTAATGATTCTGAGAGAATGGCCTTACGATTCCACGAGAAACGCCCTTCAATATAATTTATTAAAGATATAATAATTAATTATGTAAATAGATGATTTATTGTCAACCCTGCCAGCCCAAATTGATTTTGAGGGTGGGAATTGATGAGGGGAGCTATTGATAAGAAAATGATCTTTGGACCTCTTTTAACCCCAGGAACCACCTCCAGCCCCCCAGTTTTCCTTTTACTAGACCCTCCTGAAAGTCCCTTCTTGATCATCAGAGGAGAGGGAAAGATAGAAAGTAGAGATCCAAGTTGGCTCCAGAGCTTCTTTTGAGAAGGTCAGCTTATGAATGAGTTGGGCATCTCTGAGGCTGCCTTAGAACGCCATGGCCAATGGGTATTCTGAGCTCTGACACATTCTTTGTTCTGACCACATTGCCCTGACAGGCGGTAGGGCTGATCCTCTTGGCTGCCTCTGCTTCTTTCCCAGTGAGCTAATTTGCCTAAAACCTATCAAACATCCCCAATTCAGCATAAGTCTGGGGAAGAAAGTCAAGCTGGCTTGAATTATAGAATTTTTTTAAAGAAATAACCACCCACGGCATTTGTCCATTTTAGATTTTCTGAAGTGTTCTCACATTCACGATCTCCTTCAGTCCTCAACATGACTGCTGAGATGTCAGCAGGTCCTTGGGTCTTATTCATGTCGATGGAGCTTCAGTTTTTACTAATAAGATCACAGGATTATAGATTTAGTGCCAGAAGGAACCTGAGATCAACAGTCTATTCCCCTTTCCTCCATTTTACAGACATGGAAACTGAGGTCCAGATGGGTTAAGGGATTTATCCAACAAACAACTTCAAAAGATTGAAGAACCCTGCTGGATTCAATGACCAACCAGGATTCCAAAGAACCAGGGAGGAAACATGTACCTGCCAACTGACAAAGAGGAGAAAAAAATTGGTTTCAAGATACAGAATCGGTATATGTAAATATATCTTTTTGGGATATGGACAATGTAGAAATTTGCTTTTACGTGATTATGTATTATCACAAGGCTTTTAATTTGTTTTTAATAGAGGGGGAGAAAACAGGAAAAAATGCTTGTTTGAACAAATTTTTATAGTAAACATATGCACCAAGTGATACATCATCCAGACTCTTAGAGAAGTTGTCAGTTACAGAAAAATATAGCCAGCCAAAGCTATATTAGTTGGGGACCTCAATCTCCCTCTCTCAGAATTAGAAAGGAGAAAAATAGGAATATACCTTTTTCTCAGCAGTACATGGCATCTACACAAAAACCTACCTCCAGATATAAGGACATAAAAGCCTTACAATCAAATGTGAAAGGCAGAAATAGTAAATCCATTCTTTTTGGATCATTATGCAATAAAAATTATGTGTAATAAAAAAAGAATTTTTTAATAAGTGACTTGTCCAAGCTCATACAGTAACTATCAGGCTCCAACTCCAGGACCCTTTCCATTGAAACATGAGTCTTCTCAATCCAGTCTCTTGCTAATAAAGCTCTCTACTTAACTAAACTCTTTTCCAGACAGCAATCACACTGTCTGCCACCAGGAGCATAATGGAAGCTTTGGCACTTTGATAGGATGTATCAGAGTAATATAATCAATCAGTCCATATTTTTACCAGGCACTATACTAAGCCCTGGAGATATATAGATAAAAATGAACCTATCTCTGCCCTTGGGAAACAAACTCTTTCCAATTGAAGAGACAACATGTGCACACATTAATATTATGAAATACCTGTCAATAAAGAAGCATTTATTAAGCACCTACTATATGCTAGGCACCATTCTAAGTGCTGTTGATACAGATATAGAGAATGGAACAATGTCTTCTCTTCAGAAGTTTACATGCTATTAGGGAAAAAAATGCTAATATTTATATAGTACCTACTATGTATAGGTATTGAGCTAAGCACTTTACTTAGATGAGTTCATTTGGTCCTTACAACCTCCCTAGGAGGTAAATGTTATACCCATTTTACAGATGAGAAAACTGCAACAAACAGAAGTTTAAAGGAACTTGCCCGAGTTCCCACAGATTGTATCTGAGGTCTTCCTGATTCCAAACATATGTGTGTATGTACATACATATATATATATATATACACATATAGAAATAATAAATATAATAAAGGCAAAGTAATGAAATATAAAGTAATTAGGGAGAGAGATGGGCTTTTAATAGGAAAGGCTCTTGGTTGAAAGTAGTTCCTTCAACTGAAGGAAGAGAAGCAGAAGTGGGGAGGGACTGCATTCTGTGCCTGGAGTTCTTTTTGTAAGGAACAGAAGCAAAGCCAGTTTGGCAAGACCACAGGGTCCAGGATGGGGAATGATGTATAATTAGGCTGGAGAGATAATCTTGAAGATGCACAGGCCACAAAACCACATCAGATAAGAACTTGGGATAGGGGTGGAGAGGGGAAAAGGGAGGAGATTATGACTCATAACCATTTTGCAGATGAGAAAATTAAGGCTCAGAGAAGAGTGGAAGTGACTGGGACGAGAATCTGGACCTTCTAGGACTCGGTTGAGGATTCTTTCTGAAGTACCTTGGAGAGTGAAACCAGGCTCTGTACTGGACCCAAGGAGAGGTGAACTACCACAGAACACTAACTCAGAGAGAAAGGAGCTGGAGCACCACTGCCACCTCATCTCCCCAGAGAAGGCCCCCTCCAGAGAAAGGGAAGATGGCTGTGAGACTACCAAGGTCACCTGACTCTAAATGCAATTTTAGTTATGTCTCACCCTACTTTCTCCAGGTGAAACCCATCTCCCCCACCTGCTGCCTCCCACCTCTACTAATCTGTTCTTTCACCTCTAAAACTTCTAAGTATTGGAGGAGGCTGGAGCCCCCAAGCCTCGGGCTGTAAGGGCACTTAACACATCAGCATGGGCAGAACAATCATTCCCTTCAGTGTGATGAGGGGGCAATTCTGAGTGGGCTGGAACCATTAGAGACAGAGAGGCTTGCAAGGGCTGCACCTTGAAGGATTCTGAGATGTGGTACTGGGAGAATAGAACAGAAAATATTCCAGGCAGGGGAGGATATTAAGCTTCTTACTAAAAGGAAAGAGGGAAGCAAGGGAAAGGAGGTACAAAAAGAGTAAGAAGAAAGAAGGAGAATGAGAAGAGGAGGGATATTGAGAAGAAATAGAGAGGCAGAGAAGAAGGATCAGAGAGAAGAGAGAAGAAAAGGAGAGAAGACAAAAAAGAGAGGAAAAAAGAAAAGAGTAAGAGAAAAGAGAAGTAGAAGCAGAGAAAGAAGAGAGGAAAATAGACATGGGAAAGATAAAAGGTTAGAGAAAAGAAAAGAGACAGAGAGAGAAGCAGAGACACCAGAACAGAGCTAGGCAAGAGAGATACAAAAAAGAGATAAGCAGAGGGGAAAAATAGAGACAGAAGAAAAGGGAGAGCCCAAGAGAGAAATCAGAGCTGCATCTTGCATCCCGGCTCCAGAAAAGCCCGACATTCCACTTGTTGACCAGCACTGTGACAGATCTACCCATCGGTCTTCAGCATCATTAAAGATAAAATAATTTTTTCTTCCTTCAAGTGAGATGATTGACACCCTAATGGGGCCCCTCTGGATGTGATAAGGTCAAACTCGAATGTAATCAGTTTTTCCTGGGTGATGCATAAACATGCGGGAGCTGTAGGAGGCTGAGGGGGAGGGGGCTGGAAGCAGATTTGGCCTTGGGCCAGATCACTCTAATGACAGACTACCAGCCTCCCCCGTCTTCCTGGGGACCCTCTCCCACAAGGGGCTGGAGCTGTCCCCTGACTCATTTACATTCTTACAAAGGAGTCACCCAATAGACCCTAACGGTCTGACTGAGGGGAGAAAGAAAGGGAAACAGGTGCTCCAGGAGCTTGAGCCTTTGGTCTGTTGTTCAGGCTTGGAAGAAACTACCCAGATCTCTCTGAGCTAGCCAAGAGCTCAGCTGTAAGCTTGTTAACTGGAAGAAAAAGGGCCAGGTTGAGAGGCAGAGGCCTGGAATTGAGGTCAGAGTCAAAGCCCTGAGGTTGATTGATCTTAATTTATTTCCTCTATTTGAGCCTCAATTTCCTCCTCTGTAAAACAAGGTTGTTGGACTTAATGGCCAATAAGGTTCCTTCGAGGAGAAATGAAGAAGAAAGATGGTCTAACATTGTTTTGTAGGATCAATAGATTTTCAAGCTGGAAGGACTCTGAGATTCTTTCATTTTTACGTCAGGAAAATTCAAACCCAGAGTAGAGAAAGTCATAATATGTCATGTTGGCCATTGGACTACCGATTTAGAGCAGAAATTGTCTTCAGAGTTCATCTAGTCCAACCACATCCTTGGAGAGATGAAGCCCCAAAAACATTGTCTGAGGTCATAAATGACAGAGCTGGCTTTGGATGCAGATCCTCTGATTCCATATATTGTGATCTTTCCATTGCACTAGGCAGTCTCCCAAATCTACTGGGGAAATAAAGATGAAGGAAGGTTTGTTTTATTCCAATGCCTTAGCCAATTATGACCCCATCATCTTCTTCACTCTTCAGACTGAGGAAAATGGGCTCCAACTCTTCATCCTCCCACTGAGAAAAGCAACATACATGAACTGCAGGTGGAGAGAAGGGGATGGCCTGGAACAGGAGAGCAACTGCTTCTCAGTTATTCTCAGAGGCCACTCCAAAAAACAGTCTTGGAAGTTGAGTCTGAATCAGCATGGAGTTACGGAAGCTGAGGATGACTCAACAGACTCACTAGTCTTAGGACATTAGCCAAGTCCTCTGTCCTCTCTGAGCCTCAGTTTCCCCATCTACAGGTAATAATTCTTGGACTCCCCCTCCTCCATGGGATTTAAAGCACTATAGTGATGTGAGCAATTCCTCATAAGCAGATCTCCTTTGTGACTGGACCTGTATGCAGCAGGGTCTCAAAGAGGGATGCACAGGGGATGCTGGAAGCTTGTCTCCCCAGTTCTTTTCCTCTGGCCAAAGAAATAGAAATGTGTGATATAATGTGGGGGTCGGGAAATGATTTGTCCTTAAGCAGAAGACATGCATTTTGATCCCTATTCTGCTGCTTAATAGCTATGTAACTTTGCAAAAGTACCTTTTCTCTCTGGGTCCTACTTTACACCTTGGTTTAAAAAAGAGAGAGAAAGAGAATTCTTGCCAGATGATCTCTCTGAAGTCCATCCTAGCTCTAACTTTTCAGACCCAAAGTGAAAACTAGATAGACAGATAGATAGAATAAATAAATGGATGGATAGATAGATAAAAATAAATAAAAGCACAAGCAGGAACCTCAGAAACTCATGCTCTGCTACTGACCCATCATCTGACCTTGAACTGATCCTTTTCCTTGGTTTCCTCATTTGTAAAATGAGAAGGCTGGGCTAAATGATCCTTAAGATCCCTTTAGTCTTTAAGGCACTATGGCTCTATGACATTTGCCTCAAATCTGCCAAAGGTTGGCTCCAATTCAAGGGCCCCATGAGAAAATGCAGTAAGATAATTAAACCCAAGATCATGACTCTAGCTCCTGATGGTGCTTCAAGGAGAGATGAGGAGAATTTTGAGCAGGAGATTGCTGAACCAGAAGTGGGGCTGGACCAGGAATTTGAGACAGTTTGGCAGAGTGGATGAAGCATTGGATCTGAAGTCAAGAAGACTTGGATTTGAACCCTTTGTCTCAGTCATTTATTAGCTGAGTGACCACAGAGACCTCTCTATGCCTCAGTTTCCGTCTCTGTAAAAACAGAGTTAGACTCAATAACCTCTAAAATCCCTTCCAGAACTAAAGCTACCATCCCATGAATCAGAAAGGAGTTGAGGGCAGAGCTACCCACGAGTGGAGGCAAGAAGGATGAAGGATAACTGAACCACAGACACTACACGGAGTGAAGTCAGTTGTGAGTTTGTCAGAACTCACAGAATGAGGTCAGTCCTGGAGTTTGAGATCCACCTGGCTTCTCTCTCCCAGGCAAATCTCCTGCCAGGGCTCCCCTCACATTGATGAAATCCTCAAGGACCACTCATACCCTTTGGATCAACAGCAATCATCAGGAACTTTTCCATGAAATCAAACCGAAATCTTTCTCTCTCCCATTTTCCCACTGCTCCAAATTGTGTCCACGAATCCCTCTTTAACAAGTGGATGTTTTTAGAGTACTTCACAACAGCTAACATCCTTCACCACACTTTCATTTTCTCCTTAGCAAGTTAAAACCCCTACTTCCTTTTCTGCTCATTTTTTGTTTCATTTTTTGTTTTGTTTTACAATCTGATGGCACAGTAGCTAGACCACTGGATCTGAAATCAGGAAGATAGGGATTCAATCTGTTTTTGTATTTGAAAGATTTAATTTATTAACTTACTTAACTGTGTGACCTTGGACAAGTCCCTTTACTTTTGTCCGCTTCAGCTTCCTCATCGGGAAAATGAGCATAATAATAGCACCAACCTTCCAAGACTGTTGTGAAGATATATATAGATATAGAGATATTCACACATAGATACACAGATATACATGTAAATGTATATATATGCAAAAACTTTAAAGTTTGGGGGACTTTATGCAAATTTTCAAGTGATACATAAATACTAGCTTTTATTATTTTTTTCCACCTCTAAATGTCAGTTTTTATTACCTTAGGAAAATCACTATATGGTACTTAGTATTCTGTTAAAAAAAAAAAAAAAAAAAAAAAAAAAAAAGAGGCGGGAGGTTCGCCGTTAGAAAATCCCGAAGATTCCTCCCAGCTGGAAATCCTATAATCCTGCACCACACTCTTCTCCAGTAATAGGATCCTTCCCCACCCCTCACCTAAGTCACCTAAGCTTGGGGGGACGCACACGTGTGCGTAGGGGGAGGAGGAGGAGGGCAGAGGTTTAAAATCCTCCCAATGCTCAAATTCCCTACGACTCCCAAACCCCAATTCCTTTTCCTGTCTCCAGACGCAGTTCGGGGATGTGGCAAAGTAGAAAAATTGGAACATTCCGCCAATGAGAGTTCTTCTCAATGATGTAATGCTTCAAACTGGCCTCCCATTGGTCAGAAACCAACTTGGGCTCCGAGGGGACCAGGGAGGTGGGGCCAGCTGGAAGCATCTCTGCGCTTCTCCGAGGTTCCGGAGCCAAGCCCCATCTTTTTCCTCCTTCCCCAAACTACTTTCTGCCGTGACTCTGAACTCGCTACCTCCCCTCAGTGTGCGGGAAATTATAACGAGTCTGTGACGCGGCAGACAAAGGCTGATGGGGGGCTGGGGGGGCAGGATTTCGGACCCCGAGGGGGATCTGGGGACCTCCGTTAGGATGCCCCCCCCCGACAGTGGGGACCTGTCTATGCTGTCACTGATTTCGTCGGCGCCTCTGATGCTCATAGTCCCTGAAGTCCCAGCCCCGCCTCCTCACGGCCACTGCCGTGGGCTCCCAAGACCCCAGTTTAGAAAAGAGACAAAGAGGAACCTGATCTCTCTCATTCACCCTTTGTCTCTTCAAGGACCTTTCAGGCTGCGAAGGACGACAGAAAACAGTGCTTTCGAATGCTGGTTCTGACAGCCTTTCCCCCCAGTTGTCCCCACTTTTCTTAGCAGTCTTAGTTGACCTCCATCAACCACCTTTGTCAGATGTATAATCACCCAAATGTTCAGTCTCATCCAATGCTTCGTGGTTCCATTGGGGGTTTTCTTGGGAAAGACACTGGAGTGTTTTGCCATTTCCTTCTCCTGTTCATTTTACAGATGAGGAAACTGAGGCAAACTGCTAAGTGACCTGCCCAGAATCACTCTGCTACTGAGTGTCTGAGGCCAGATTTCTGTTTCTGAAGCTCAGTTTCCACTTTTGTAAAATGAAGGTAAAGTGAAATCTGAATTTCACAAGCTCGTTATGAGAAAACTGTATTTTAACTAAGTTTAGAAAGTCTAGAAATACCCATAACCGTTAGGACCACCTTTGTCTCTTTTTTGTTGTCCTTAACATAGACTTCTACAAGGTCTTGAACTCTGCAGGTATCAGAGAGTTTGTAGATAATGAGCTCTATTTGGCATTCAAAGCCCTTCATAACCCAGGCCCCTCCTACACCCTCTTCCTCCACCTGGACTCTTTGATCCAATGATACTGTTCTCCTGGCTATTCCACAAACAAGACATTCTATCTCTTGGCTCAGAGAATTTTCTCTGGCTGTCCCCCTTACCTGGCACATTTTCTGTCCACTGCTGGGATTACCAAGCTCTCTGGCTTCCTTCAAATCTTCATTTTTTTACAAGAAGCTTCCCCTCTTAATTCTAACATCTTTCCTCTGTTGATTGTTTTCTATTTATCATGTACATATTTGTTTTCTTGTTGTCTCCCCCATTAGAAGGTAAGCTCCCTGACATCAGGAACTATCTTTTGCCTCTTTTTTTTTTATCCTTGGCACTTTTTAAACAGTTCCTGAAATGTAGTAAGTGCTTAATAACTATTTATTGATTGACTAATTTATAATCATAATTATATATAGGATATATAATTATAATTAAAGTAAAAGAAAATTGAGTTAGACTATATGACCTTCATGGAGGGGGTGGGGGATGTGTATCAAAAAGGAGAAGAAAACAACCATAAGGGAAGCTTCCCTTTTTTAATGATATTTTTGGGGGGCGAGGAAAGAGGCAGAGTGGGGGAGGAGGAAGGTAATTGGGGCCCTTCTTTCATTCATGTAGGAAATTCCTTCCACAAGGATCAATACCTTTTCTAGGAGGAGAGTTACCGGAGTCCCTGAGAGATTAAGCGGTGGCTGAATGGCTCTTATTCACATGGCTAATATATGTGCAAGGCACAACTTGAACATAGGTCTCCCTAACTCCAAAAGAGGTTTGGAACAAAAAACAAAAACACAAAAACCAAAAAAAATTTTCCCCCCAGTTGTACCCACTCTCAGAATCTTGGGTAACTTCCATCAACCATCTTTGTCAGATGCATAATCACCAAATGTTGCTGTTTAGTTGTGTCCAACTCTTCCTGATTCCATTTGGGGTTTTCTTGGGAAAGATGCTGAAGAGGTTTGCCAATTCCTTCTCCAGCTTATTTTACAGATGAGGAAACTGAGGCAAACAGTGCTAAGTGACTTGTCCAGAGTCACACTGCTTTTAAGTGTCTGAGGTCAGATGAACTTGGGTCTTCTTGACTCCATATCCAATGTTCTGCCCACTGTGTCTCCTAGAGTATGATGGAACTTCAGAAACCATGTCATCCAAAAGTAATATCTTACAAGGTGATACTTCTCTATAGCCCACCTGGCAAGTAATTATCCAACCTTTATTTAAATTACAATGCTAGCTGGTATTTATTAATCTTAAGGCCTCCAATACTTGCTAAAGACTTTGTATACAATATGTGTGCTACAAAGAACCAGATCTCTCTGTCTTTTCCTATAAATTTGTCTTCTTGCTCCTGGTTCTTTGCTAAATCCTTTTGGAACTTAGCCCACTTCAATTGGCATTACAGTTACAATAAACTTTGCTTTGGAAAGTTTGGGGAAAAAACTTGGGGAAAAAAAACAAGCAATAAGTGTGCTATCCCTTTAGGACCTCACAATTCAGGGAGGGAGTGCTACCAGTATTATAATTGTACAAATTGTACAAATAAAAAAACCTTAGAGAGGTTGAATGACCTGCCCAGTCATCTAACTTGTATCAAAAGTTGTATTTGAACCCACATTTTCCTGATTTCAAGGTCAGATCGACCCATTAAACCTCACTGCCCCCTCCAAGACTACCATGAAAAAGAAGCTGGTTTGGGTAGTTCAAAGCCATGCATTCCAGCAAAGTACCTTCATTCTTTCCTGCCCCTTCTCAGCTTTTCAGCTCTTTTTTTGTGTTTTGTCTCTCTCATAAAACACACCCACAGACATTCATACACACACAACTACAGGCTAGGATGTAAACTCCCTGAGGACAAGAACTGCCCTTTCCCCCTAGTTTTTGTATCATCAGTGCTTAGTACAGTGTCAGATATATAGTAACCGGTTAATTTTTCCTTCCTTCTTTTTTCCCTTTCTTTTCTTCCTTCCCTTCTTTCTTTCCTTACTTTCTTCCTTCCTCTATCCATTCATTTCTTCCTTACTTTCTTCCTTTCCTTCCTTTCCTTCCTTCTTTCTTACCTTTCTTCCTTTCTTTTTTCTTTCCTTCCTCCTCTCTTTTTATCCCGCCCTCATCCCCTCCCTTTCTCCTTTCCTTCTTTTTTCCTTTCTCTCCTTTCTCTCCCTCCCTAGGCCTTCCATTCTACTTCTGGACAGCTCTAAATATTAGGGGCTGTTTCTGACCTCAGGCTTCAGTTACCTGTGCAGCTTCCTCAATCTGGGTTCTGGTCTGGAGGCCAAACAGAGCAGGAGTGCGCTCTCTCATTCAGCTCTGAGTCCCCTCCAAGGGTCCCCCTTCAGGCCAGGCTTCCCGTCCTGCTCTCCTGGGCCCCAGGCTCTCTCTTTCTCTCTCCTCCTAAGGGACATGGGTAGGATACCTGGCCCTCTCATTTGTTTGTCACAGCTTCTGGCCTACATCAGTTCCTGGGGGGCAGGTAACATGGCGGAAAGGTATTCTCTGAAAGGGATGTCTTCACATCCTCATGGTTACTGGGGATTCTCAGCACTTTTCTCAAAACTTGAGGCTGGTAGTAAAGTGATGACCATGCCCATTTTGCAGATGAGGAGACTGAGGCTCAGAGAGGCAGCTGGGAGAGGGAGGTGGGGCATAATGAATAGAATACTGACTCCAAGCAGGGAAGATGTGGATCGAATCTTCCCTCAGACACTTGTGTGACAGCAGCAAAACAGAGCCTGGGTTCCCTGGCAGCCTGAGCTGATAAGTCCTCATCAGAAGGAATCCTGGACCCTGAGCCAGTGATGGCCCCATGGCCCCCTTCCCCCCATCTCTCACCCTCCCCTCCCCATCGGGGCCTGAGCCGGACCCTATGGCTTCCCAGGTAGCCCAGCCCGTCCTCCCGAGCCAGAGCCCCCACCCCGCTCCCTTCCCCCACTCACAAGCACACCCCACCCTCTCTGGAGAGAGAAGTGCAAAAACTGGTTTATGTTTTATGATCCCAGCGGAGGCCGGGGCTTCCGCCTCCTGTTATTTACAGCCTGGCTGGAAGGGCCCTTTATCCTTCAGGCCTAGTTGGGGGGAGAAGGGGAGGGGAGACTAGGGGCCAAGTGCTGAGCTGGCAAAAGCCACATTTCACATTTCAGCCAGGGAAACGCATTCTTCTCCAGAGATGGGAACTTTCTGGACCGTCCATCAGTCCTCTGCCCTCCCACACCCCACCCAGGCCTTCTCCTTGCTTTTCTCTCTCTTTTTGCACCTGAGGAATTCTTCTCTCTCTCTCTCTCTCTCTCTCTCTCTCTCTCTCTCCCTCTCTCTCTCTCTCTCTCTCTCTCTTCTCTCTCTCTCTCTCTCTCTCTCTCTCTCTCTCTTCTCTCTCTCTCTCTCTCCTCTCTCTCTCTCTCCCTCTCCCTCTCCCTTTCCTTCTCTCTCTCTTTCTCTCTCCCTCTCTCTCTCTCTCTTTTTTTTCTCTCCCCCTCTCTCTTTGTCTCTCTCTCTCCCCCTTTCTCTCTGTCTCTTTGTCTCTCTCTGTCTCTCTTTCTCCCTCTCTCTGTGTCTCTTTGTGTCTCTTTATCTGTCTCCCTCCCTCTCTCTTTCCCTTCCTCTTTCTCTCTCTCCCTGTCTATGTCTCTGTCTATCTGTTTCCTTCCTTCTCTCTCCTTCCTTCTCTCCATCTCTCTCCCTTCCTTTCTCTCTGTCTCTTTCTATATGTCTCTCTCTGTGTGTCTTTCTCTGTCTCTCTGTGTCTCTGTCTCTGTCTCTCTGTTTCTCTCTGTCTCTCTCCATCAATTAGAAGTTCCTGAAGAGCAGGTGCTTAGGGGAAACCTAGAAAGGGCTCACTGGATTACCAAGGTTGCAAGTGACAGAATCAGGATTCGAACCCAGGTTCTTTGATGTCAGATCTGGTATTTTTTGGCATGCTTCTTCTCTGTCTCTGTCTCTGTCTCTTTCTCTCCCTCCTCCTCCCATCTCTCTCTGTCTCTCACTGTGTCCCTCTTTCTGTGTGTCTCTCTGTCTCTGTATCTCTCTGTCTTTCTCTGTTTCTGTCTCTCTGTCTCTCTGTGTCTCTCTCTCTTTGTCTCTGTCTTTCACTGTGTGTCTATTTCTGTATCTCTCTCTATCTCTGTCTCTCTCTCTCTCTCTCTTTCTCTGTCTCTGTCTCTCTCTCTCTCCCCTCCTTCGCCATTTCTTTCTATAGGTGGTTCCACACTAAGAAAACATGAGTGTATCAAACGATCCTATCCCCCTGCCCAGTCCTGAGTGCAGATAGAGAGAGGAAAAGGGAGAGAGACTTTTACCTAAAGTCTGCATTCTATTGTCATTTAAAGGAGAAAAGGAAGATTTGGTTAGTATTTCAGTGGAACTGGAGCTTAGTGAACAGTTAGGGCTTAAAGTGGGGAAGAAATTTGGAAGGTGGAAGGACAGAGACCCCAGAGGGAACTGGACCCTACATTCTCCCCCCATGATAGGCCAGCCCACCTCTAAGATCTCTCGAGGGGTAGAATGTTGTATAAAGGAGTAGATTTAAATATAGGGAGCATTGCAGGGTCAGATCCTGCCCCAAACTCTTATTGTCCATGCAGATACCTTGGGGAAGCCACAGATTTTTCATTCATAAACTGGGGATAATAATAATTGGCTTTGCCTCCCAGGATTATTGTGAATAGTCTGTGCAGTGAGGGACTGTAAAGAGCTTTGTACTTTACATAATAATATCAGCCATTATTATTACTATAAAAATCCAGAATCTTGGATCTTCTCCAAAGGACCCTATTGAAATGAGATCAAATGAGATAACATTTGTCTGGCACATAGTGGTGTTTAATCAATGTTTATTCCTTTCCCTTTCCCCATCTACTTCACTCCATACCCATATATGCAGCTTCTCCCATAGATGGGCCATCTGGTCTCCACTTGAATGCCTCTAATGATGAGGAACTCACTACCTTACAAGGAAACTTAGTCTGTTTTTGGTCAGCTTTGACTCAACAGTATCCTAGTTAGAGGGCAAGCAGGTGCTTAGAGTGCCCAGCATGAAATCAGGAAATTGATCTTCCTGAGTTCAAATCTTGGCTTAGATACTGTGTGACCCTAGGAAGTCACTTAATTCCTTGCCTCAGTTTCCTCATCTGTAAAATGAGCTGGAGAAGGAAATGGCAAATCACTCCAGTATCTGTGCCTAGAAAACCCCAACTCATAGTGAGAACAGGAAATGATCTTAGAGGTTCCTAAATCCAATTTATATATTATTTTATACATGAAGAAACTGAGACCTGGAAAGGGCTCATTGGATCAGTAACAGGTAACAAGTGGCAGAATCAGGATTTGAACCCAGGTTCTTTGATGCCAAATCTGATGCTTTTTGAGATAATTCCTTATATTGAGCTGAAATCTTCTCCCTTTGCTCTTGCCCTCGGAGGCCCTTTCTTCAGGAGAATTGTTGTTTCCAAAACTAGAGAAAGAATCCTGTACCATTCTCCTCTGAACAATCCATCCCAAGGAGGCCTCCAGCTTTGTTTGACCCCCGAGCTCCCAGGGGCTCCCAGGCTGGGTTTGGTGGCCAAGACAAGCCCACAGATCCCTCCTTAATTATCAGCTCAGTCCCTGGGCCCAGTGGTACGTGGATATGTATAGACTGTGCCTCCTTCCCTCCCACCTCTGTTGTGAGACAGCTGGTACCCTCCCTGGGGAGCCTTTGACCTTTGTTCCAGACGCCCACCAAGGCCCACTGGGAATATCTCTGAGAGGAGAAAAAGCTATTAAATGCCTGACAACAAATGTCAGGACCAGCTCCTAGAAAACCTGCAGGCCCAGAGTGGGAACAAAGCACCAAGCAGGAGCCGTAGAAACCGATGCTCTGCTACTGACCCGGCATCTGACCTGGAGCGGGACATTTCCATCCCTGGGATTCAGTTTATGCATTTGTAAAATGAGAAGCTTAGACTTAATGATCTCTAAGGTCCCCTTTGCCTATAATGTCCCTGGCTCTGTGATACTTTCCCCAACTTTGCCAGACTTGCTATGTTGACCTTGAGTCTCAGTTTTCCCATTTGTAAAATGGGACCTTTAAGAATTTTATACCACCAGCAAATGATGATCGGATGCCCCATTCAGGAGAGCCTCACAGCTTACAAAGTGTTTTCCTTATAGCAGCCTAAGGAGTAACTAGTGCAAATGTAAATACTCGTATATGAGAAAACAGAATTAGTGAGCAGAAATGGCCTGTGAATGTGAATGGAGGTCACATTAATGCTGAAGACCTAGGATGTATAAGTCTTAATTATCTCACTACAGCTTCTTCATTGGAAACCCGGAGAGGACCAGCTTTTTTTTAGACTTTTGGGTTGAATTAGGGATATTCAGGAGAAAGAGAGAAAGAAAACAATGAAGAAAAAAGACACAAATATTTATTAAATGTTGTGTTTTGCAAATATAATTTCATTTGATGCTCATAACAAGTATAGGAGATATGTGCTTTTACTTTTTCCATTTTATAGTTGGGGAAACTGAGGCAGAAAGCAGTTAAGTAACTTGATCAGGGACATAAAATTAGGAAGTAATGGAGGCTATATTTGAACTCAAATCTTCCTGACTCCAAATCAGCATTCTATCCACTGCACTACCCAAAACCTTCTACAAAAAAGAATAGATTTCCATCTAGCTACAGAGAGCCAACACAAACGGACCCAATGAAATTAAAGAATCTATCAAAAAGGCAGCATGAATTATTTTTAAAAGTAGTGAGTTCTCCATCACCAGAGATCATTAGCGGCCTCTGGGAAACCTATTATACTGTATATTCCTGATCAGATACAGTCTGAACCAGATGGCCTCCGAGGTTCTGTTTGACAAGAGAGGAATTTAGGGCTAGATTCCAGGGGTACAAACAGTAAGGATGAAGAAGGACAAAAATTCCTTCACATACCTCCCCTCATAAAAGGCCTCTTTCTGGAAGCCAAAAAAGGCTCAGAGTTGACTCCCCTGGTCTGTGCTCCCTGAGCCAGAGAGATACTAAGCCAGCTGTACTTGCTCAGAACCCCAATTACTGTTGATGAAATTAGCAAACAAACTTTAAATAAAAGACTTTATCCAAGTGTCATTTAAATGCTAATTAATAAGCACTCAGTCATCTGGGGTAAGCAGGATTTTAGTGAATTTTTGGCAGACTCAAAGTGGAAAGAACCCTGCATTGGATGCTGGGAGATCTGGGATCCAAACCCAACTCTGAGCCTGACTCGGTGTTAGTTAAGCCCCGTCCCCTCTCTGAACCTCAGTTTTCTCATCTGTAAAGCTAGTTGGTGTTTAAGAGTTTTTATAGCTCTGACAGAAACTCAAAGCTGGAAGAAACTCAGAGGGAATCTAATCCAATCCATAGCTGGATAGGACAGACTAGATGACCTTAAAATACCTCTCAATTCAAAATCTATGTCCCTATGAGCCTAATTGTCAGGAAGATTTTATTTATATCAATGCTATGTCTACCTGTGTGCAGTTCTCACCCAGTGTTCCCAGGTCTGCCTTCTGGGGCTAGTCAGAATACAGACCTTCAAAATTTTGAAAACAGTTACCAGTCCCTTCTCCTTCCATTCTCAAACACCAGACCCCAGAGTATTCTCTTCTGCAGACTCGAGCATCTCCAGTTCCTTCTACTCACACTTCACTCTCCTGGTCACCTCCCCTGGACACATTCCAGCCTATGAATTTTCCTAATACGTGGCATCCAGAACTGAAGAGATAACCAGAACAGAGGATAATGGGGCCATAACTTCCCTTGTTTTAGATATCATATATCTCTCAATGCAGCCTGAGATAAAGTCTGTTGTTTGGTCTTCCCCATCACACCATTAACTCATATTGAACTTCCAGTCCATTAAGAACTTTTGATCTTTATCACATGAATTTATATTTAGTCACATAAATAACTCCCATTTTAAAAAAATTTCAAATAGAAGACTTCATATTTATCACCATTAATTTTCATTTTTAAAATTCATTCCATCATTCTAACCAGAATCCAAATTCTGTCATCCAAAGTGTGAGGTATTTCTTCCAGTTCTGTGTCATCAGCTATTTTGGCAAGCATGCTATCTATGATTTTGTCCAAGTCACTGCATAAAAATAAAAGGAAGAACCAGGTCCTAAAATGTCCCATTGCAGACATCTTTTCAGCATGGCACAGACACATTAATTGCTGTTCTTAGGAGTTAGGTCATTCAGACAACCAAATTCTCATACAGTACTAATCCACATTTTTTGCATCTTGTCCACAAAAATATCACTGTCCCAATTCCTTGTTGGGATCCAGGTACATTGTGTCTGTGTGTTACTTCCTCAGACTACTAGTCTAGTCAAAATAATGAGTTTAGTATGTCATGACTTTTTCTTACTGATCCAGTGGGGGTTTCTAGTGATCACCTCTTCCCCAAGACATTAAAGTGACAGGAAAAATATTAGTCATGTATTTGACATTTAAAAGTGTCATTTTTGAGACCTAGTTCTTAAGTATTTGCCAACACATTGTTGCCATCATATAGAATGAAGGATTTCATCCCATTACAAGAATCTGGATTGTAAATGTGCATTTTGGTCTCAGGCACTCTTAAAGCATCACATACCTATGTGTATCTGAAACAACAGTCCTCTCTTCCTCTAAGAGAAACCAACCCACATTCAACCTGGGCCCATCTTTTCCAAGATTGAAAAGGTCAAAAAAAAAGAAAGAGCCACTCAGTGTCCCCCTAAGAAGGCAGCAAATGCCACAGGTATGGCACAAGTGCTACAAAACAGGAGGCGCAAAGAATGGAAGGGACACAGAATGTCAGAGCAGGGAAGGAGAAAAGAAAGAAAGAAAGAAAGAAAGAAAGAAAGAGAAAGAAAGAAAGAAGAAAGAAGAAAGAAAGAAAGGAAGGAAGGAAGGAAGGAAGGAAGGAAGGAAGGAAGGAAGGAAGGAAGGAAGGAAGGAAGGAAGGAAAGAAGGAAGGAAGGAAGGAAGATAGGAAGGAAGGAAGGAAGACAGGAAGGAAGGAAGATAGGAAGGAAGGAAGGAAGGAAGGAAGGAAGGAAGGAAGGAAGGAAGGAAGGAAGGAAGGAAGGAAGAGAGAAAAGAAGAAAGAAAGGAAAGAAAGAAAGAAGGAAGGAAGGAAGAGAGAAAAGAAGAAAGAAAGAAAGAAAGAAAGAGAGAGAGAAAGAAAGAAAGAAAGAAAGAAAGAAAGAAAGAAAGAAAGAAAGAAAGAAAGAGAGAGAGAGAGAGAGAGAGAGAGAGAAAGAAAGAAAGAGAGAAAGAAAGAAAAGCCCTCAGAATACAAGATATCAGAGCAAGGTGGGCCCTTAGAACACAGGGTGTCAGGGTTGGGAGGGCCCTTAGAATCCAGGATACCAGAGCTAAGAGACCCTTAGAACACAGAGCCAATAATAGAAACCCCAGCCTCCTGCCTTGCAATCTGTGGCTTCTGACACTATAACATCTCACAGACTGAGATGAGGAACACATTTGAAAGGTGGAGAATAATCAGATTTCTATTAAAGTCAGAAGGTGAGAGTTAGCTTCCTCCATGGTACCCTAGCCAGCTTTTTTCTTCTACCTCCAGGCCCCAGGGCTGTTTCTGGGAAGATCTGAAGATCCCCGGGTTTCTCTGTTAAATCTACAATCCCAAGATTAGGAGAATTAACTAATGTGTGCGACAACCCTGGAGAGTTGAGAAATAGCTTCATTAATCCCCAGATATGGCAGGATAAGGAGTTCACTCCTCAGAGATCCAGGCAACTTCAAGGAGATAAGGTTTTCTTAGAATGTTAGAGCCAAAAGGACTATTTGAAATTATCTAGTCCAGCCTGGTTTATTTGGAAAGAGTAGGGAGTGAAGACTGGTGGGGGAAGGGGACTGGGTTCAATTCAAATTCTGGGCACATGACTAGGCTACCTCACTTTGTCCTCCTTAATACAAGAGTGTTGAATTAGATCATCTCGATAGCTCTGTGGCTGCTCAGGTTCCTTACAGCTTTAAATACTATTACCGGATCCTTGTACTGATGGGTAAGGGAGCTGAGGCTCAGAGAGGGCAAACAGGGGTGGGGGCCCAGCCAGGGCTGGAACCTGGGGCTTCTGAATCCCAATCCCTCAAGGATTTTAAATTGCTGAAATTCCAAAGCCTTTATTCTAGATTCAAACCCACTTTTCCTGATTATATCCTGAAATATACTGGTAGCCTTCTGCCTAGAGCAGAAGAGAAAGGGAGACAGGGAGGGCGATCAGGAGGGGTGGCTAAGAACAGAAAGATGAGAACCCCTTCAAGTGGGATCTCCCCAGGAGCAAGCAGGAAGCTCTGTTAGTACAGAATGGTTTGTTCTTGGTACTGTAAAACCTGGGCAGGCCCTTAGAACACAAAATGTCAGGGCTGGGAGGGCCCTTAGAACCCAGGATGTCAGAGCTGGGAGGGCCCTTAGAACCCAGGATGTCACGGCTGGGGGAGCCCTTAGAACCCAGGATGTCAGGGCTGGGAGGGCCCTTAGAACCCAGGAGGTCAGAACTGGGAGGGCCCTTAGAACCCAGGATGTCACGGCTCGGGGAGCCCTTAGAACCCAGGAGGTCAGGGCTGGGAGGGCCCTTAGAACCCAGGAAGTCAGAACTGGGAGGGCCCTTAGAACCCGGGAAGTCAGAGCTGGGAGGGCCCTTAGAACCCAGGAGGTCAGGGCTGGGAGGGCCCTTAGAACCCAGGAGGTCAGGGCTGGGAGGATCCTCTAAGGGTCCTTAGAACTCAGGATGTTCAACAAGTTGGGAGAGACTTGAGCAGAGGATGTCAGATGGATAGAGACCAAGCTCATCTCGTTCAAGGAGCTTATCTTTAAGGTTGGGGAGGGACACTGCATGGGATCAGGTTGTTACCTTCAAAGGAAAGCTTGCACTTGGCTGGACTCCTACGAATTGTAGGGGGAGAATGATAAATACACTGAGGCAAAGGAAAGCAGAACTAAAACCTCGGAGCCCTGCTCAGTGTGATGAGCAACTGTGATTTCAAAGGACAGACAGACATCCCCTCCTTGCCTGTCTCAGAGCCTTGGTGAATCAGAGGTACATTGTCAGCCACAGTCAGGCTAACTTGTTTGTGTGATTGTATATTTGTTCCAAGGGGAAAGGGATGGCGGCCGACCGGCAGAGATCAGGGCAGCATTATTGGGAAGTGACAATAATAGTTAAAAGATCATCAATAACATGTCTTTTCTAAAAGAAGAGTGGCAGAGTATATCTTCTCAGACAGCTTAGGACCGAAGAGAGAAACAGCTGGAACAGTGGAAAGTGCCTTGTATTTGGAGTCAAAGATCCTGGATACAAATTATGTCGTGACCACTGACTAGCCACATTAGCGAGTGACTGAGCATCTCGGGGTCTCCACTTCCTCATCTGCAAAATGAGCAAAATGATGGGCTCGGACACATCGGCTTCTAAGACCCCTTCCAGCTCTAACTCTAGGATTCTAAATGGAAGACTAGGACAAGTAGAGACACCTGGTGGGTATGGACAATGAACAGGAATTTTATTCTGAGGTCTTTCTTGAATTCTGGGAAAAAAAAATTCAGAAAGGGGAAAAAATGTTCTCAGCTTCTTCCAGTTTTTCATGTCTCTGAATATACTCTGGGAGGCAGCAGAGTAGGCTGGGAGACTAATTCATTGCATGACCTTAGGCGAGCCTTTCTCCCCACCTGTCTCTAGGCCTCAGTTCCTCCATCAATGAAATGAGAGACTGGGAATCAATCACACCCAAGTGCCCTTCCAGCTCTGTGTTCTATATGCTAAGGGCCCTTTTCAGCTCGGATGATCTATATTCCATATAAAACATGATGATTTTCTGAGTAAACCTGGTTATCCATTATATGTTTTGTGTTTCTAAGCTACCAATGGTTCTTTTAGGTAATAAAAAAAATGCCTAAAGAAAAAGCAAGTGTAGAATTTCTAGGCCTTCTCCCTTTTTTTCCTATCCATCCCCCATCTCTCCTGTCCTGCCCCGCCTCCCCCAAATGCTTAAAACCCTTCATACACAGCAGAAAAATCTGGGCTATCGCTGGGACAGAGGAAAGCAGGCTGCCCTTGGGGCCCCAGCCCCAGCCTCTCCCTCTCCCCAAATAGAGAGAGAGAGAGAGAAAGAGAGAGAGAAAGAGAGAGAGAGAGAGAGAGAGAGAGAGAGAGAGAGAGAGAGAGAGAGAGAGAGAGAATGAGAGACAGACAGACAAGGGGGAGGAGGGAAGGAAGGAGAGGATACTAGAAAGAGCAGGAGGTAAGGGATTGAACAAAGAGGACTAAGGGGTTTGAGATAGAATAAGGGAAAGAAAGAAGAGAATAAGATGAAAGAGAACAAAGAAAGAAGAGGGAAAGAATACCCCATAAGGAGGAAAAAAGGGGAAGAGAAAGAAAGGAGAAAAAAGAAGGAAACAGAAGGAAAGAAGAGATGGAAAAGAGAAGGGAAGTGGATGGGGAATGGGAGAGAGCTAGTATGGTCAGAGTAAGAAAGAGGAAAAAGGAGCTAAAAAATGAAAGGGAAGGATAGGGAGAAAGGAAAGTGGTGGAGATAAAAAGGAGAGGAAAGGAAGAAGGAGATAAAGGAGGGGAATCAGGTGAAGAAAAAGAGGCAAAAAAAGGAAAGGAATAGGAAAGATGAGGAAAGAAGACTGGAAGGAGATGGAAGAAGGGATAGAGAGAGAGGGAGAGAAAGAGAGAGAGAGAAGAAGAAGAAGAAGGAAGAAGAGGAGGAGAAGGAGGAGGAGGAGGGAGAGGAGGAAACATGAAGGAAGTGGAAGAAAAGAGTGAGGACAAAAGAAGAATAAAGAAGAGGGAGAAGAGAGTGAGAGAGGGAATAGGAAGGGAGAGGAGAAGAGTAAAGAGCAGAAAAGAAGAAAGGTGAAAAAGGGGAGGGAAAAGGAAGGGAGGGGAGGGGATGAGAGACCAGGGAAGAGGAAAGGAAGAGGCAGCGGGGCAGGAAGGAAAGGAGAGGAGGAAAATGAAAGAGAAAACTAGAATGAGAAGCCAGCCCAGCTATAGGAATGCATAAAAGAATTATGTCTTTGTTAACATAGTTGCTTCCTCCTGAAAAAATGCCCTCCCTTCTCTCTGATCATTCTTTTCCCCCTCAGAGCCCATCTTGAGATCCCCCTCAAAAACCTTCTCTAAGAATTGTATTGACCAAATGCCGGCTCTCTCCTCTCCTCTGAGTTTATTGGGAGCTGCCTCCTTTCCCACAGAATGTGAAGGGAGGAAGCCTCCAAAAATGGGGGATTCCTCAAAGAACAGTGGAGAAAAGCAAATTGTGTCACCTCCCCTACTCCATCTACTTACCCAGTAGTTCCAAGAGGACGAGGACCTTCTCTGGTCAGCTCCTTCAGTCTCCACCACAGACCATTGTCCTGAGCAGGGAAGGAAAAGTGGGAGAGGAGGTTTCAGGGCAGAATCACAGATTTTAACACCTGGGGACCCCCCCACATACAACACAAACACACACTCGTGTAAGGACCCCCCTAGAAAAGCTGCCCCAGTTTCACCCAGTTGCTCTGAGTTGACATCTCGCAAAGCCATAACTCACAAGCTCCCACCAATGCATTTATTTTTGTTGAGTCAGAAGACATAGTTGGTTCAAAGCAAAATAATTTCATGCAACCAATGTTGTAATGTGAAAAGCTGGGCATATCCCCCCAAAATACATGGAGCATTCATGGAAATAGTGAACATACCTAGAAAACATGATTGGAGAAACACACTCTTTCTCTGGCCAAGGCACCCACAAAGAGAGCATATACCGAGGGCAGATTCCACATAGGGGAATACGGGGGACCAGGATATCGGGGACTGGATTTTTTGGAACACAGAGCAGCCAAGCAGCAAATCAGAGCCCAAAGACTTTGAACTTGTTTCTATCTGTTAGGAAGACTTCTGTCATGTTATTTGCTCAAGTCTCTCTCTGACTTAGAGTTAGAAAGTTTCCCCTTAACTCTCATCAGTCCTGATTTCCTACTTACACATTCCTCTTAGATCATTTCTAGGACTTTTCCCCATCAAACCCCAGTGTGCTAACTGAAACAGAAGCCTTATACTTTTTCCTGAACCCCCCCTAAATTTCCCCAAGAATTTTTGATTGCCTTGCAAGTATGAGAGAAAAACAGAGAAACAGACAAACAAAGAGGAGATGGGGGGGGGGGGATAGGGAAAGGGAGAAAGGGGGAGGGAGGGAAGAGGGAAGGAAGAAATGAGGGAGGGAGATAAAACAACTACAAAAACCCAGGCAATAATTCTGGAAGTGGCAAACCACTCCAGTATCTTTGCCAAAAAACCTCATGAAAAGTCGGGCACAACTGACAGCCAATGAACAACAGAACTCTTGGAAGGCATCTCCTTCCACCTCTGTTCTTTGTTCTGCTGTTGGGATGTGCACATGCCGGCAATAAGTCAGAGTGCAGGCTACCTAAGGGGAGACAAGCCCTTCCTTTGACACAGGAAGAGGCTCATCGAGAGAAAATAATTTTCCTAAGGTCGCACAGCAAGTTAGGGACAGGGCTGGGACTAGAACTCTGTTCTCTGACTCACTCCCGAGGGCCCTGACCATTGTCCTTCCTGACCTTTTACAAGCTGAATCACCAAACTTTTCCTCTGGGAACGAATTGTTCACATGTCACACAAAGGTTTAGGTCCCTTAATGTCAGATCTGGAAGAAAGGAAAGTGACCTGCTCTCAGTCATACAGCTGTCCTAAGAGAGAGAATTTTGTCTGATTCTGACTTCCCAACCATAGTATCGTTCTTTCCATCGTATCGTGCATCCATTATCCAATCTTGGAGATCCAGTGCCCAAGGTCACAGAGGCAGTGAGCACCAGATTCAGGGCTCAAACTCAGGTCTTCTTACTTCTTATTCATCATTCTTTCTGCTTTAGCATTTTCTCTCTTAAAACCTGACACCCACCGCCCCTCCACCCCTCCAAAGTCCAGCAAAGCCAGAGTGAGAATCCCTCATTTGGCAGCATCCTTGCTACAAAAAATGTGGTTCTTCCACCAGGTCAGAGGATAAAGGCCAGAGGAAGCTCAAAATCAGCCTAGTTCATTGACCAGTCCCGATTCTCCAGGGAAACTTTTGAGGTCAAACCAACCATCACACCCCCCCCATCGAGGTCAGGAGCCCCTGAATCTGATTATAAAGATTCTAATTAGCTTTCAAACAGCACAGACCAACCCAGGCCTAGCTCCAAAAAAATACAGATAAGTTTTTTTTTATATATTTAAGTATTTGAATAGTGTCTCTATCTGGGACGGCAGCGAGGCCCCTTTGGAGCAGGCGGCAAAGAGAGAGGCGATTTGCATAGGCAGGTAATTGGTTTTGCAAATAAATCTACTTCTTGAAATTTGTAGATTAGCAATAATATGTCTCCAGATGAGAGGGAAAGGTCACGGATGAATAAGGCAACAATTAAACTTTCGGGAGATTATTAAACTAAACACAAACTGGGCTCAGTCTGGTGGAGGGGATGTCAGTGGAAGACAGTGGGAAAGGGAGGGGGCTAAGAAGGGAAGTTCCTAGCCATGGGGATTTGGGGAAGGGAGCTGACCCTCCTCTGGACAGCCATATTTGGTGTTTTTGTTCTGCTCTGGCCAAGCTTTTAATCTAAATGAACTAATAACAAACCGAAATGCAGTGAAAGCAGCAAATGGGTGACTCTAAACCTTTGCCATCTGAATGCAAAGGTCCCACCTTCCCCTGAGAGAAGAGAAATTCTTTTTTTAAAAACATAAAAAGCTTGTTACTTATTAGCTATATAATCTGGTACAAGTCCCTTTCCCTTTTCCAGGTTTCAATTTCCCTGTCTGTAAAATGAGGGAGTTCTCTCAATGGTATCCACACTCAGGTGTTGTTGATGCAGTTTCTCCAGACCTTATGACATGGCCCTCCCATGTCTTTTGCTCCCAAAATCTATGGCAGCTCACAGAATAGCTCTAGAACCACACAAGAAACACACAACCCAGGGGAACACTGAGACAACTACTCATAAAAAGCCACCCAGAAATATAGGTGCTCACCTCTCTTGCTAAGGTGAACTCCCTTCCTTTTCTTGGTGTGACAAAGCAGGCTATTCCATACCAAGATGTCTCATTTGGTTTCCTCCTTTCTTCTTTCTCTCTCTCTCTCTCTCTCTCTCTCTCTCTCTCTCTCTCTCTCTCTCTCTCTCTCTCTCTCTCTCTCTCCTCCTTCTTTCCTCTTTCCTCTTCCCTCTTCCTACTTCCCTCTCCCTCTCCCTCTCCCTTCCCTTCTCCTTCTCCTTCTCCCCTCTCCCTCTCCCTCCCTCTCTCCTCTCTTTCTCTCTCTCTCTTTTCCTCCCTCCCTCCCTCCCTCTCTCCCTCTCTCCCTCTCTCCCTCTCTCCCTCTCTTTCTCTCTCTCTCTCTTTCCCTCCCTCCATCCCTTCCTCTCTCCCTCTTTCTGTCTCTCTCTCTCTCTGTCTCTCTCTCTCTCTCTTCTCTCTCTCTCTCTTCTCTCTCTCTCTCCCTTTCCTCTCCCTCTCCCTCTCTCCCTCTCTTTTTTTTCTCTCTCTCTTCCTCCCTCCCTCCCTCTTTCTCTCCCCCCTCCTTCTTCCCTCTTCCCACTTCCCTCTCCCTTCTCCCCTCTCCCTCTCCCTCTCCTTTTCCCTCTCCCTCTCCTTCTCTTTCAAGGGCAACCAGCCTGTAAGCCACCATACTGGAGTAGTTAGCCTTAAATACTAGGACCAAAGTGCTGCTTTTTCTCTGCTTTTTTGCATGCTAGCTGCAGGGTGGGAAGTTAGCTGGTGCCCTCTTCAGGGCTACTGGCAAAAGCTTCTTGTCCAGCTGCAGGTGAGCAGACCTGCCTTCTTTATTTTAATACCCTCAAGTCCTTGACACCTGAGTGGAATCCTATTCCAAAACACAGCCTTGGATCAAAGCATCATCCTACGATTGGCCATAGAACACTTCATGGAGAGGGCATTTGAGTTGGGCATTTGAGTTAAGGGCAAGTAGAGTTTAACTCTCTCATTCTGATGGCTCTTCCCAAAGGGAGTTTCTATTCATTACCTCCTTTGGTCCTAAAACATCCCAAAGAGATTATCAGGGAAGATATTATTAGAACATTTTGACAGGGCAGGAAACAGCCCCAGAAAAGGAAAATGATTTGCTGTTGGTGGTACAATTAATAGTACCTTCTGACCAAGACAGTGTCATACAATAAACAAAACACTGGATCTAGAATCAGTAAGACCTAGATCCACATTCTGCCCTTTATATTTCCCAGTTGGACAAGTCACTTAACCTCTCAATCTCAGTTTATTTATCTATAAAATAGATTATAATAACATATAACATTATTTGTACAATATAGCATATGTTATAAATTCTAGTATAACAAAATAGATTTTAATGTCATATGTGTAATAAAATATAGATTCTAATAATATAATAAAAGAGATTCCAATAATATAAAAATACATAATGAAATACAGGGATGTCCCTTCCAGATCTAAATCTATACTTTCTTCCAGGGCCCTTTCCTCAACAATATTTATTAATGCTTCCTAAGCTTAACTACAATATGGACAAGACAGAAGGAGCCTAAGGCCTGCCCACTGACTAATTAAGACTGGAACTATCACTACCACTCTACCTCTCCACATACTCACCCAATGTAAATGGTATCAAAGAAGGAGTATCTAAAATCAATTGTCAATTGAATGGTTGTAGTGGTTGAAGAGCTCCGAAGAGGGAGGGTCTCCAAAATACTGGGGAAAAGGGAAGAAAGGAAAGTCTAGTAGCTTTCTTAAAAGAGCCAGGTCTTAAAGGAAGAGTAGAATCTGGAGATGAGGTATTAAAGAGTGGAGGACACACTAAAAGGGGGAACAACATTTTCCAAGCATCATGTTTAGAAAATAGTTTGGTATTCCTTTCTGCTATTCCTTTAATGTGTGACTTTGGCTCTGAATCTCAGTTTCCAAGTATGTAAAATGCAGGATTTCTACTAAAGAGTGAATGGATGGATAGATGAATGAATATTATGAATGAAAGAATGAAAAAGCATTTATAAGAATTTATGATGAGTGAGGCAATGGGAATACAAAAACAAGCAAGAGATATAATCTTTGCCCTTCAGAAACTTACATTATAAAAGGAAAGATGACACATATATGGGAATGGTGACCAGAGAGGGGTGTTTGAGATTGGGTGGTTGTATTTTGTACCTCCTATAGAAATCAGTACAAAGTACACAGTAAACACTTAATTAATGTCTGTGGAATGAATGAATGACTTGGTAGAAGAGAAGGAACTTAATGAAAGGAGTGGTGAGGAAGGAGATACAAAATCATAAAATTAAACTCACAAAGCTGAAATTATCTTGGGCTATCTCCCACAACACTTATCTGAACAAGAGCAAAAATAATCCATCCTACAAATGATCATCTGGCCTTTTCTTGATTAAAGAGGAAGCTAACAGATTTAAAAGTAGCCTGGTCAATACTAGGATAACTCTAATGATTAGAAAAATTTTTCTTTACCTAAAACCTAAATCCACTTCTTGAAAAACGCCAGTCCATTGTTCTCAGTTGTGCCCTCTGGAGCCAACTTCTTGTTCAATTTGGTCCAACTATCTGTGACCCCTTTGGGATTTTTCTTGGCAAAGATACTGGAATGGTTTATCATTTCCTTCTCCAACTCACTTTACAGATGAGAAAACTGAGGCAAACAAGAATAAGTGACTTGCTTAGAGTCATGAGGTTGATTGGTTGTTGTTCTTCATTCTTGAAGAGTCACAAGGATAGTAAGTGTTTGAGGTTAGATTTGAATTCAACAGGATGTATCTCCAGGCTGGGCACTCCATCACTAATCTAATTCCACTTTCTCACGACAATCTTACAAATACTTGAAATCCCATTCACTAGCCCCCATTCTTCAGTTGTCCTGATCTATATCTGGCCACTGGATCCCGATGGTTGAGGAGAAAGTGAGGCTGGTGACCTTGCCCAGTTCTCCCTCCCTCAAATTCAATTCACTTGTATGTCACAGCATCACCTACCTGATGTTATGGTCCTTTTTTGAGAACAAAGGACAAATACTACCAACACACATATATACTCTTCACTCTTCTCTCCCAAGCTAAACATCCCCACACAACCAGTCTTGGACATGACACTTCCCAATGCAATCCAAGAACAAATTAGGGTTTCTAGCTCTTTATTTCAGTTATGTATTCATTTATTTTCATCCCTTTTTGAATTCCCCCAGCACCCTTGGATATAATGCATCTAGAACTAATGATCAAGGGCAAATAGGCATTCTCTTATTATTCTACTAATTATCTTGACTGTCAATTGTTTATTGGCCATTTGTGTTTTATCTAGCTTTTCTGGTCTAAAATTCACTCTACTTGCTAGAGAAAACAGAAGCAAAATGTGAGCTGAACATCTCTACTTTCATTCAATTGTCAGTTATAATTATCCCATCCACCCCAACAGAAGTCTGTTCCCTTATTTGACCTTCCTCTCTTGCCCAAAGAGAATAAAAACTGGATCTATGATTTCATTGGGACAGGGAACTTTCCAAACACTCAGGTTCTGCCCAAACCAGATTAACATACAACTAGGAAATATTTTTAAATAAATAAAAATACAATAGAGCACAGTGTTCATATATGGTTTCATTAGTCAATATGGGACTCCTGTTTCTCTCTGAGTTTGACATGACCAACCTAGAACATTTAGAGGCTGACTTGTCCCTCAATTTGTAGGGTGCCAGAAGAAGAGCCTGAAACTGGTCCTTCTGATTTTAAAAGTAGTTCTCTATCCTCTAAGCCATACTTCCTGCCTCTTAGCTTTAGTTTTTTAAAAAAAGGAAAACAGCTTTCTTTAGGTTTTCCTGCCAGCCCCAGCTGATTCAGAGTTTCTGCACTGTTAATGTTACTCTCACAGAGTCATGCCATGCTTTTGTATACACCCTCCATGACCTACCTTTCTTCTCATCTTCTGCATATGTCTCTTTAAGTCTAACTTGATTGAAAAACTGACGCCCCATCAGAGAAATGGGGAGGAGTACCCATCTTTCCCCATCCGACCCTATTCCTATATTGGTAATTCGCCAAACTCATGAAATCTGAAAGCAAATTGTGGAGAACTCAGTTGCCAAATGACTTCCCAAGTAAAACTTGGCTCTAGAATTTCCTGATTGCTCAGACACCCCTGGAGAAAACACAGGCAGCTCCTGCCTTCCCAACTGAGCTCCTGCCTGCTCTCCAGAGATCAGAGTCTTCTTGGAATGGTGCCCCTGAAACCCAGCTGGCTGGGGGGCGGTGGGGAAGAGCAGGGACTCGGAGATGGAGGAATGGAGTTTGTGCGCTGAGAGAGGAGGCAAAGTTACATAATCCCAGGGTCATCCCCAAATTTTAAGGACCACCATTCTTTGACTCACCCAAGGGTCATGGGAAGGAATCAACTTTCAATTATTTTCTTACAAAAACATCCCTACCTGCAGATCCTCCCCAAAGGACACATACCCCATTCTTACTTAAAAGAGTTAAAGAAAGCACTCTACTGCAAGTGTGAGGGATAACTCAGGGGATAAACTCTATGCAGGCCCTCCTCCAGGAACGCCGGATCCGGACATATCCCATACATATAAATATGGACTTTAGTAGGGCTTCTTTCTCCAGCCAGACTCTGTCCTTCATCATCCCTCCTCCCTATTGTTCTGGACAGCAGGCCAACTACCCCAGGCTGACGGCTCCACCTGGTGACCGTCACCAGAGATTTTACTGCCCTGGATCTCTTCAGCACTGCAATTTTTTACCCTAGGAAAGATAACATAAACAGTCTCTTCTCTTGATTCCTAAGCTCCCCCTCTCCATTTTCTTTTTTTTTTCTCTCTTTTCTTGGTTCTTTCTTACTTTATTCTATTGTGAGACACTCTCGCTGCCTGTCCCTGCTCATGAAGCTTCCAAAGCCAGGAAAAGAAATAGAGTGTTATCAGTGGCCAGAATCCCCCGAACCCCGTCAAAGTCTTCACCTCCCTTCTAAGCTTTCCTTTTCTCCTAATTCAAACCCAAATTCAAAAGCCAGCAGAACCAGGTTTGAACGCTGGCTCTGGCACTCACTGGGCGTGAGATCCTGTGGGAAGATCTTACCCTTCTTTGAACTTCGGTTTCTTCTTCAGAAAAATAAAGGTCCTGAACTGGACAGCAGCTAGGTGGCTAGAGTGGACAGATTGATCAACGGACATAAAGCCAGACGCTAGCTGTGCAATCCTAGGCAAGTCACTTAACCACTGTCTGCCTTGGTTCCCTCAGCTGTAAAATGAGGATAAAAATAGCTCCTAACTCCTAGGGTTGTTGTCTCAAGTGAGCTAATATTTGTAAAGATCTATGCAAACCTTAAAGTGCTATGTAAATGCTAGCTATGGGTTATTATTTAAGCTGTCTTCCAGCATTAGAGCCAATGTTCATTGAGTTTGTCTTCTCTTCCAATTTAACCAGTTGGGGGTTTTTTGTGTGTAGAAGGGTTCAGTAGAGGTAGCAAAATGGATAGAGTACAGGACCTCAGGAAGTTCTGAGTTCAAATTTGGCCTTAGACACTGTTTGTGTGATCCTGGGCAAGGCACTTAATGTCTGTTTGCCTCCGTTTCCACATTTAGGTGCTATAACAATAGCTCCTACTTCCCAGGGCTGTAGTGATGCTCAAATGGGATAATAATTGTAAAGCACTTAGCACAGTGTCTGGCACATAATAAGTCTTATATGTTGGCTACTAATATTATTAATCAATACATTTTAAGATAAAATTTCAAAATATTTCACATTCACAATCTTGGATTTACTCATTGAATTATTGACTTTCAAATTTTTTGTTTAATTATTGATGTCTTCTTATTCTGGTTCCAGGCTGAGTTCTGACCCTAACTACAGACTTAACCCAGACTCTCCTAAGGATTCACAACAAAGGCCTTTGATCCGGGGGAATCCTGAGGGACAAGAAAATAGGGCTGACTCTGTACAGGTCACCTTGCTGCTTCCAGTAGTGAGCCCAGAGCATCCTATGCCAGGGACAGAATGGTTTGCTTATCAGAAGCTGTCACTCAAATCAGACTAAGACCTATCACTTGCCCTGTTCTCTTGGATCAGAACTATTTTCCCAAGCTAATTGTGGGGAAAGGAAAGGAATATTCTCTATGTTCTGAATCTTGCCCAGTAAGTACATTCTGCCTGGAACAGGTCTCTCTCTATGTCTGTCTCTCCCCCTCTCCCTCCCTCTCTCCTCCTTCTCTCTCTCTTTCTTTTCCCCTCTTTCCTTCTTTCTCTCTCCCTCTTCTCTTCTTCATTTCTTCTTTCTCTCACTCTTTCCTTCCCTCCCTCCTTCCCTCTTGTCTCCCTCATTTTTCTGTTTTCTACTCCTTTCTTCTCTCATTCCCATTCTCCCTTTTCTCCTTCCTTTTTCTTTCTCTCCCTCCTTTCCTCCCTTCCTTTCTCTCTGTCTCTCTGTATGTATCTCTTTGTCTCTGTATGTGTTTCTCTGTCTCTATCTCTCTGTCTCTCTCTGTGTGTCTCTCTCCCTTTCTCCCACCTTCTCTCCTTCTCTCTTTCTTTCTCTTCCCCTCTTTCCTTCTCTTCCTCCCTCCTTCCTCCTTTCTTTCTTCTTTCTCCCACTCCTTCCTTCTCTCCTTTCCTCTTCCCTCCCTCATTTATTCTGTTTTTTACTCTTTTCTTCCTCTCATTCCCCCTCTCTCTGTTCCTCTCCCTCCCCCCCCGTGTGTGTGTATGTGTGTGTGTGTGTGTTTTCCTCTGATTCTATCTCTCTGTCTTGTATCTGTCTCTCTCTCCCTCCCTCCCTCTTCCCTTCCCTTCTTCCCTTTCTCCCTCTCTCTCCCTCCCTCTCCATCTTTCCCTTCCTCTTTATCTCTCCCTCCCTCTCTCCTTCCCTCCCTCATTTATTCTGTTTTTTACTCTTTTCTTCCTCTCATTCTCATTCTCTCTCTCTCTCTTCCTCTCTCTCTCTCTCTCCCTCCCTTTCTTCTTCCCTCTTCTCTCCCTCATTTATTCTGTTTTTTACTCTTTTCTTCCTCTCATTCATTCTCTCTCTCTCTCTTTCTTCCTCCCTCTCTTCTTCCCTCTTCCCTCCCTCATTTATTCTGTTTTTTACTCTTTTCTTCCTCTCATTCTCTCTCTCTCTCTTATTCTCTCTCTCTCTCTCTCTTTCTCTCCTTTCCTCCCTCCCTCCCTCTCTTCTTCCCTCTTCCCTTTCTTCCTATCTCTCCCTCCCTCCCTGTATCTGCCTCCCTCTCTTTCCTTCTACCCCCCCCTTTCACTCTCCCCTTCTCTCCTTTCTTCCCTTCCCCCTCTCATTCCAGCTCTGTATTATGATAAGACCAAGCCAAACAGCAAGGTTTTATTTTGCAAAGAAAAAATCGGAAAAACAGAGCTGCAGAAATGCTAAGTACTTCACAGGAAGGTGGCAGAGAGGAAGGCGACTGTCCCCAGCTGTGCTGACAGCAGAGTGAGACTAAAGAGGCCCAAGGCTGGGCCGGGGCCCAACGTGGTCGTCAGTCAGCAGATGTGCCCGTGGGCCCCTCTCCCCAGGGGTCTGCACCATTCCCACCAGTGGGGGCCAGACCTCGGTCCCCTGCGGCAGCTCTGCCACCCAGGATGGGGCTGGGAGTGGGGGCCTCCGAGAGTACCTGAAGCCAAAGGCCCAACGGGTAATTAGCCTTCAGGGCCTCTACCGGGTCTATTTTTATCTCCAGCTCTTCAGGACGCCTAATCACTCTTGCCTCCCTTCTCTCATACGGGGCTGCCATGGAAACCAGCACACAAAGGACTTGTTAGCTTGGCTACTGTTTGGGGGACTGGAGGGCTTCCTGTCCTTGCTCCACAATCGGAGATTCAGAAAAACACAAATTCCCAGGGCCACAGAGCCGCAGAGAGGCAGGTTCCCGAGCCCCAAATCAAGGATCATCGCCAGAAGGAATCACAGAACTGGGGACGGGGGCTGGGTGCAAGATCCCAGGCTCCCCGAGCCACAGCACCCCGAACATTCGGGGCACCGAGCCACAGATTTGGACAAGCAGAGACACCGAGTCACGGGCCCCGAGGGCCACGATCCTGGGGCCCCATGGAGTCAGAGATGCACAGAGACGCAGCTCAAGGGAGCCCGGCAGCCCAGCTCAAGCAGGAGGAGTCCGAGGGTGCAGAAATGGCTTGGGGTTTCAGGTTCGAGCGAGTCCCAGGGAAATAAATAGGCCCACCTGTCCTAGCTATTTTCCTGGGGTGGATAGCTATGGTCCAGGAAATGGCGGCCGTACTCAGCCGGGTCTCAGGGCCCCGGGGATGGGGCAAAAAGGTGGGACTCCTGGGGCTTGGCCAAGGAAACACGGGATGTCAGAACTGGAAGCTTCTTGGGCACTTTCTGGCTCAGTGATCTTATTTTACAGAGGGAGGACCCAGAAGGGGAAATAAGTCACCCAGCATCCTACAGTGAGTCAGTAGCAAAGTCAAGACTCAAACCCAAGACCTCTGACTCTCAGGCCAAAGCTCTTTCCACTGACAGGGCTCTAACTTTGTCTTCCTTCCCCTGCCTCTGGATTCAGCTCAACCCCCAGGAGAAGAACTTGCTTTCATTAGCAACGCCTGCCTGAAATAGCTTGGGGTGGCAGCCGCAAAGGACCTTCATTCATCACTCGTCATCCCGCCTGGCACGCGGCCCCAGCCTCCAGCTTCCAGAATAGCTCTCTAGAACTGGGACTGTCAGGTGACTCATCAGCCAACCTGGGGGCAAGGTTTACACCCTGGGGGAGGGGACTGCCAGGCCAGGGGTCCTCAGGTCACCCACGAGGGGGGTGAGTAGCAGAAGACTATTCCCTAGGAAAGATCCCAGTGGGCTGCCCCGAAGGGCCAGTTATTCCACAAATATTTACCGAGCTGTCTCCCTAACCCTCCCTTATCCCTATGTACTTAGCCCTGTGTTGGAGACTGACAGAGAGATAAAGACTCTGCCCTCAGAGAGTTCCCTGAGTGCCATTTCTACATTACCAGCTGCCTATTGCACATTTCTAAATGCTTGTCTCATAGACAAACTCAACAAGTTCAAAACAGAACTCATTATCTTTCTCCCCTCAAACCCATTCCTCTACCGAACTTTCCTATTTCAACTGAGAGTACTATAATGCGACCATGCGTGCAGTCCTCCAGGTTCATCACCTGGGAGTCATCCTCAAGGTCCAGGCTGAGCAGCGTGGAAACCTTTCTATCCTAATTCTTAACTAAAGTTCCCCAGCTTGTCCCAGCCCTGATCCTCTCTAGGCTGGGGGCTCCAGCCCAGAACAGTCCTGTTCCCTCATCGTTCCCAGAAGAGAATGGGAACCCAGAAACTTCCCGAGACATTCCAAAATTCATCCTCTAGGTCTAGCTAGATGTAGCTCATTTACCAGATCTGTCCTTGCTGGTCATCTCTCAACCATTACTCCTCTGGTTACTCCAGGCAACCTTTTCACTGGCTAATTTTCCCTTCCCTTCCCCACAGAGAACAGGAAAAAGGGTGATTTTGTTCCCCTGAGGGCCTTCAAAACCAAACTATTCCAGCCTCACCCATAGACCTTCCTATATTCTCAAGAAAAGGAAGGCTTTCTTTCCACAGCCCCAATTTTTTCTTGTGGCCAAACGCCTTTCTTGGCAGGCTTGGGCTCATTAAATAATCCTTTCTCTTGGTCATTGCATTTGCAGATGGTTATCATGTTCTCCCCCTTTCCAATCATGGTTCCTTTGGCCAAATGATACATATTTGTGCTCCTCCCTCATAAATCAATCTCCCTAGCCCCTTAATCATTCCCGGTGCAGAACTCACGGCTCTCGCCCGTCTGCCTGCACCTCCAGGTAATGAAAGGCAAAATGGTCTATTTGTCATATCCCTTATCTCTTCCTGATCCGTCTCCAAGGTCAAAAATGAAATAGGTGCCAGGGCCTTGCGTGCGGGGGATGTTGGATCCAACAACACGCTCTATTGAACGCCTACTATGTGGGAGTTTAAAGAACCCTCGCTGAGCTGAAGACGGTTATAAGTTAAATGGGGTTGGGGGTAAGATGAGCTGATGTTCTTTGGCGTGGCTTGGAAGGAACCAGGTTGGGCTGAGCTGGGTCGAGATGATTTAGGTAAGGTTGAGCTGGCTAGCGCCCAGGTGTTGAACTTGGTTGTGTTGAGCTGGAATGAGTTTGGGTAAGGTTAGATAGAGCTTGGTGAGAGTGGGTTAATCTGGGTTCAGTGGGTTGGTTTGGGCTATATTAAATTGAACTGGATTGGATTGACCTGAGTTAGACTAAACTGGATTAAATAGAGCTAGTTTAGGTTGGGTGTGGTTTAACTGTTTAGTTTGGATTGACTAGGATTGGACTGGTTTAGGTTGGGTTAATTTGAGTTTAGCTGGGTCTGGATGGGTGGGTTAGGTTATATTCGATTGAATTGGGTTGGATTTAACTGGTTGGGCTAATCTGAGTTAGGATAATAGCATTAGATTTGGTTGGATTGATCTGACCTTGATTGCCTTAGGTTGGGTTGGCTTGGACTGAGCTAGATGTCTCTGCTTTCATAGTGGACACAAAATGCCCACTATGATGGGCATTAAGTGGCCATACAGAATGATGGATTAAAATTAAATAATATTAACCATGAACAGAACTCAACACTGCTGTTGATGGTTGATCTTTGTTCTCGAAAAAGACTATGGCATCAAGGAGGGGATGCCATGAAATGGTGAACTGGGGTGAAGTGAGGGACTACTATGCAAGGTCACATACAGATCAGGACGACTGGAGATGGCCCTGGATGAAATGAAAAACCTTCCTTCCTTCTTTTCTTCCCTCCTTCCTTTTGCTAAAGAATTTTTAATGGCCAGTGAATAAGAATAGTTATATTTCTTTGAACAAAAATAAGAATATCATTATTTTTATTTTCATCACTAATAATATTTTTACCTTGATGAATCATTGCCCGTAACTAAGTGGAGACTCAGAAGTTACCATCTCCTATCCTGTTCAATTCTTATCCACATCCTTTTATAAATATTCCATAGAGGATCTACCCAAATGCTCAATTATATTCATAATAATAGTTCACACTGAGCAAATCACTTAACCTCTCAGGGTCCCCAGGTAAATGTCCAAAACTATAAGCTGTAGAAGTGCTCTCCATCAAGGGAAGAAGTTATTCATTGCAATTCCATGCACCAATGATTCTCCCCACCCCACTCCCCCCAAAGCATATTAAATTTATATAAGAAGGAAAAAGTTGAGGCATCCTTGAGTCCAGAGTCACAAGACCCCAGTTCAAATCCCAGTTCTTCTGTTTTCTGTGTGACCTTGAGCAAGTCACTTAACCCAAGGGGGTTGAACCAGATGACCCAAGACCAGATGTTCCTATGAGCTTACTAAAATAAAACATTTGACATAAATGATTTCATCTGAACAAAACTTAATAATTGGTCAATATACATATATTAAGCACTTAGTGTGTACCATGCATTGTGTTGAACTCTAGGAAAACAAAGACACAAACCATTCCAGATTCATTAAGTGCCTACTATGTGCTAAGTACCATACTAGGCAATGAGGTTAAAAAGATGAAAATGAAATTTCCAGGTGAGGAAATCCTGTAAGCATTTGTGTTAAGAAATGGAAGTAAACCAAGGCATCAACAACAACTTTTGGGAGGTAGCATTGGACTTGGAGTGAGGAAGATGCAGGTTCAAATTCTGCCTCAGATCCCATGTGACCCTGAACAAGTCATTTGTCTTCTTTCATTTCAGGGCCATTCTACAGTCTCCTCCCCCGAGCCTGGATACTATTTCCCCATCCTGCCTCCCAGCTCCCCATGTGCTTTGCCCTTTCCTATAAGTTCCTTAAAAGTGCAAAACTTGTTTTCTTGTATTTTGTCTTGAAAGACAGTGCCTAGCTCATCGTAAACACTTAATAAAAATTTTCTCCATCTAGCTATCTGTCTCTCTGTCTCTCTATTTCATAAACATCAGTTTCAATTTATAAAATTTTGTAGTTGGACTGGAGAGCCTCCATAGTCCCCTATATTCTATCAAACCAATTGCCAGGGATCAAATGGAAAATTTCTACCAAGGTTTAGTTGAACTAAATACTCTCTGAGGACCCTTCCATCTCTGATCTCCTGGGTTCTGAGGGCCCTCCCAGCTCTGACATCCTGGGATCTAAAGGCTCTCCCAGCTCAACATCCCACATTCTAAGGGCCCTCCCAGCCCTGACCTCCTGGGTTCTAAGGGCCCTCCCAGCTCCGACCTCCTGGATTCTAAGGGCTCTCCCAGCCCTGACCTCCTGGGTTCTAAGGGTCCTCCCGGCCCTGACCTCCTGGGTTCTAAGGGCCCTCCCAGCTCTGACCTTCTGGGTTCTAAGGGTCCTCCCAGCCCTGACCTCCTGGGTTCTAAGGGCCCTCCCAGCCCTGACCTCCTGGGTTCTAAGGGCCCTCCCAGCTCTGACCTTCTGGGTTCTAAGGGTCCTCCCAGCCCTGACCTCCTGGGTTCTAAGGGCCCTCCCAGCCCTGACCTCCTGGGTTCTAAGGGTCCTCCCAGATCTGACATTCTCCGTTCTAAAGGCCCTCCCAGCCCTGACATTTTATGGATCTAAAACCAGATCTTTACTGGCCCAGCGTTGTTCCTGGGTAAGGGGCTGAGAGGACAGAAGGAAGAGAAAGGAGGAGCAGAGGAGAGCTAGATCAAGCCTAATCCCACCCCCAGAAGCTCCCAGTCTGTTTGGCTGGATGGTAGCCAGTCCTTCTAACTTCTCCAACACCCAGGGAATCTGGGATGACAGAGGAGAGGCTCCTTAGCATCTCTAGCCTCTGCCTTCACTCCCCACTCCCTTTCCAATATCGGTCTTGGATCTTGGAATCCCATCATTATAGTTTCATTTCATTCAAAACTCAGATTTTGCTTCTCCCAGAACTCCCCCCATGAAACAACAGACACCCAGAGTTCAAGAAGCAGCAAGAACACCCTTATTAAGGATTAGCTGTAAGCAAGGACCTGAACACAAAACTGGAAGGGAGGAAACTCGATGGGAAAGAGAAGACCCTAAGAATGGTGGAAGTAGAGGCAGATGAGAGCAATACCCTTGGTTCCCAAACCCCGGCTCTTTCCTGGCCAGGAAGTGATCCTGACTGTGCTGAGAAAAAGACCTGGAATCACAGACTCATAGCCCAGCTAAGTAATGAGAATCTTTAGAGGTCATCTCATCGAATCCCTCATTTTACAACTTAGGAAACTGAGTCCAGCTTGGGAAACTGAGCCTAGCCCTAGTGAAAGGGCTTGCCTCACATCACACAGCTAATAAGTCATAGAGCTGAAACCTGAACCCAGATCTCCTGATTCACGGTTCTGTCTCTTTCCATTTTATAGCAAAAAGATTAGGTCAAGGTTAACTCAGGAACCTCTCCCTCCTCCCCTTGGCAGACCTGTTTATAATTAGCTAGGGGATGAATGATACATGAGGCAGCTTCCACCCTGAGCTCTGACAGCCCTAATCGCTTCAGCAAAGGATGGGTTTGTCTTATTTGGGAAGATGATTCAGGGAAACATTTTTTTATTAAAGGATGCAGAGGTAACCGATCCATTTGTGTGTGCAAGCGTGTACATTATAGGGGCATGTAGCAAGGGAAGGATTTGTCACACAAAGAAGCCATCCCAGGACTCAAGATCTTTTACTATTTGACCTCTGAAGGGCAAGAAACCCCAGGCTTCCCCACTTTCTCCAGGCAAAAGAGGAAAGTGAGAATAATGGGAAGGATGGGAAGGTTACTCATAGATGGAACTGCTTCTGGGGTGGGATGCACCTAATCTAACTCTCCCTCACTCCAGCCCTCCTTGGTCTGCGACAGGACCCAGAATCCCAAAATTCACGTTCTTATTTCTTTGGTCATTCTTGTTTCTCCATCTCCTACATGAACCCAGAACACTTTTCTCGAGGTTGGGCCAGCTAAAAGCAGGAACTTAAGGAAGGAGGGATACCCCCGGGACACTACGTCTCCCACCAGAGGGTCAGCCTTTACAAATGCGCTTTAGCTGGGACGGCTTCCTGCTCCTCAAGGAGAGGAATCTTCATTTTCTCCATTCCCGTAGCACTCGGACTCATACCAAGTGTTTTCCTCCCAACACCTTCATGAGGTCAATGGCACAGCATATTTTTAATCCATTTGGTTTGTAAAGAAGAGGCAAGTCCCACAATCCCACAATGAGTGAGTGTTTGAGGTGGAATTTGAACCCACATCATCTCCAAAAAAGGAAGAACCTGCGTCTAATCTGATCTGTAGCCTACAGTGCTAGAATGAGGATCCTGTGCTCTCTGACAAGTGACAGACAGACATACATGAGGACAGATAAGAGCAGCACCAGCGGGGCTAAAGTTCAGGACGAGTCCAGGCTGATGAGGGACAGAGGGATGACAAACAGAACTCTTTTAAAAGCAATATTGCTCTGCACATAAGGGACAGGACCGCTGCTTGGGGAAGGTGCAACGAGGATAATGGATGCCAGAGAGAAGGTAGAATTTAATTCACCCATTTTTTGCTCTTATTTTTTTCTCCCAAAGAGAACAGTCACTGGCCTGGAAAGGATAAATTCAGAATGGTTACCAGTGAGTTGAAGCCAAGTTAATTAGGTAGTATGTCTCCAGGTTGTACTCCTAACTGTCCTTGGACTTTCACTGTCATGCCATAGCATCCTCTCCATCCCGGAAGCCCACTCCAACTCAGGACTGTTTCTCACATCCGAAGTCACCTCCTCCCAAGGCCTCTCCCTTCTATTGTCTGTAGGATGCTCAGACAAACCATACCTTCATTCTTCTCCACTGCAGTGGTTCTCAAACTTTTGTTCTCAATATCTTTATCTTATTATAAATGATTGAGGATCTGTCCAAAGAGTTTTTGTTTATGGGGTTTATAGTTATAGATATTGATCACATTAAAAATAAAAACTAATTACAGATTTGTAGACTCTCTGAAAGGATTTCAGAGATTCCCAAGATGCTCTGGACCAGACTTTGAGAACCACTGCTCTACAGGGTGGTCTCCATCCTCTCCAGATTTCCTACTGTGTCCCCAAAGAAGCTTCATCTCTTCCTTCTCCCTTTCTTGAAGCTTCCTTTATATGTTATCTTCCTCAACTAGAATGTAAGCTCCTTCCAAGAACTATCTTTCTTTCTACTTGTATTCCCAATGCTTATCACAATTTCTGGCATATATGGTGTTTAATAAATGCTTGTCGAATGGCTAATATAGAATGTCTTACATACATCACATGTATAATCAACATCATATTGCTCGCTAACTCAAGGAAGGGAGGGAGAGAAACTGGAACTCCAAATTTTAAAAATGAACATTGAAAAATTTTACATATAATTGGGAACATTTAACAAAATAAATAAAAGCATTCTTTAAAAATGCTTGTTGACTTGACTTGAAATAATAATAGCATTTAGCTGTCATTGATGAGCTTGTCACTAGACCCAGATGAATTATTCATAGGGCACATAAAGAACTAGTGGATGTGATGACTGGGTTACTGTGAATGATTTTAAAAGATTGTGGGAAATGGGTGAGATGCTGTAGCACCAGAGAAGAGCAATTAGCATGCAGACAAACACAGTGTCCAGAACTGCACTATGGAGGAGATGATTCTGTCCAGGTCAAAAAATATTTGGAGTACTATGTTGAGTTCTGGGTTTTATATTTTAGGAAGGACATTGAGAAGAATATCCAGGTGGGAGCTACCAGGATGATGGAAGACCTTGAGATCCACAACATAGGAGGCTCCAATGTAGGAAATAGGGATTTTTTTTTAAATCTAGAAAAAAACAGACTTGGGGAAAGGAGGTTCAGCCCATAAATTTTTTCAAGAATTTGAAGATCTATTACATTAAGAGAGTTCAGACTTAAACTTGGCTCCATATGGCAGAACTAAGATGAACATGTAACCACTGCAGAGGGGCAAATTTAGGCTGGATCAGAGGGAAACCTTCCTAATAATTAGAGCAGCTCAAATGGAATGGGCTTCCTTGGAGAGATAAGAGAGTTCCCCTCCATCTTCAAGCACAGGCTGAATGGTCACTTGTTGGATGTATTTGGAGGGGACTTTGATTCAGGTACAGATTGCACTAAATGAATAGATGAAGGAAAAAGCTTTTATTAAGTAATTACTGTGTAAGTGTCAAGCACTGAGCTAAGTGCTGGTGATACAAAAGGAAAGACAATCCATGCTTTCAAAGAGTTTGGTTTTTAATAGGGGAGACAGCTTGACATAGAGGAGTGGTGGCCAGAAAAGAGCACTGTGGACATGAAAGTTATAGGAAGCGGGACCATAGCGAAGTCTGTTGTTAAGTCCCCTCTGGGGACAATGAAAAGGAGCTGCAGGTGGTAGGGGAAATGGGGGTCCAAAAGGGACATATTCTCGTGACAAGGTGATTGTTGGGCTGTGAGAAGATGGAGGAGGGAATAAGTGAAGTTGTGGAGTTTTTCCTGAAATTATGATTCAGGAGAGACAGTCACCCATCAGGAGAGCTGAGCTCCAGGGCCAGTTTCAGAATCTCCAGAAGCTAAAAAGATGGCCCAGAAGTGGGCAGTCATTCTATGGCCTTTGGGGTTTTTTCCAAGGCTGAAATTCTTTAATATCTTCAGTATGAGAACCTACTGTCCTTCAGAATGAGAGCTCTCCAAAAACAGTCCCTCCATGGGGAAGGGAGAAAATAAGCATTTGTATAATATTAAGCATTTATATAATATTTACTATGTATCAAGTGCTTTTTACAAATATTGGGGGGAAGGGAAGGAAAAAATTTAGAACACAAGGTTTTGCAAGGGTGAATGTGGAAAATTATCCATATATATGTTTTGAAAATAAAAAGCTTTAATAAAAACACAAATATTATCTGATTTGATCTTCATAACAGTCCTGTGAGGTAGATGCTATTATTATTCCCATTTTAGAGTTGAAGGAATTAAGGTGAACAGATTAAGCTCCTTACCCAGGATCACATAGCTAAAAGCTGCATTTGAATTCGGGTCTTCTTGATTCCAGGCCTAGTATAATATCCATTATACCACCAACTACTTCTAATGTTAGCTTCTCCTTAGCTGGGACAATCCCCACTCCCTCCCCCAATTTACCATTGATTCCCTCTGGGCAAAGTAAATCCATCTCTTCTCTGACTCTCTCTGGTTGAGCTATCTGAAAGCAGGATAAGATCTGTTTGTTCTTTCTCTATATCCTTATCAACTCTGAGCCTTCATGGTAGCCCCAAGACAAACTCTCTGGACAGAACCTACATCTTCCTTTTTCACAGGGAGAAATCGAGGGTCCAAGGATTTCTCATCACAAAGAGACACTCAGTCCAATTCAGGAGACACAACTCGGAAAGATGACTCAAGTACAGGGGAAACTGGGAATTAAGATTCAGTCCTGGAGGGAGAAGAACATTCAACTCAACAGATCTTCTGATCTTGCCCCCTTTATCCCAGGTCCTGATACCTGCGGTCCCATAGCTCCCAAACCTTGCAGACCATCCTCAAAGATCATCTCAGGCCACAACAGTTCTCCACAAACACTGGTTGGTCACAGAAGGACCCAGCCATCCCTGCAAGGGTGTAAATGATCCAGATATACCTGTGGGGGTATACGGTGCCCAGGGAGACCCTAGATTTTATGAGGAGTCCAGACAAGCCCCAAGAGATATAAAGGATCTTTATCCCTTAGTAGTGGGACCCTTATATCCCTAGAGAGTATGGTGAGTCCAGTCTTGCTCCTGGAGGAGGGAGGGGCAGGGGCTCTCTTTAATTTCTTGACAAGTTAAGAAATTAAGGCCAGCAGAGTCTTAGCTGGAGTTTAGGACCAGATGAAAGGGTACAGATGCCCCTGTACCTTCCAGAAGCAGGAGGAGCAGAGCTAGAGATGGGGTATATTGCTCTCCTTCCCCAATATTAATGGATCCTAATGGAGAGTTTGGAGAAGAGCAGGGGAGAGATACCAAGGCTAGAAGTCAGCAGCTAGGAGCTAGGTTTCCCACCTGTCTCTGTCACTAACTGTCCCTACAATCTTGAACAGACCATTTTCCTCCCAAAGCCTTTGTTTCCCCACTTGTAAAATCTGTGTCATGAGCCCCATTCTCGTCTCCCTTATCAGGAAATTCTATTTTGAAGAATAAAAATCCTAGATCCATTGGATAGGGTGCAAAGTGGTTATAGCCCTTTACCTGAAGTCAGGAAAACCTCTCGGATGCTTAGTGACTTTGTGAAAGTCACAGTCTTTCGGGGCTTCAGTTTCTTTATCTCTAAATGAGAATAATGGAGCCTTCAGTGTCTGCCTCATGGGTTTGTTGTAAGGTTCAAATGAGACAATTTTTGTAAAGTCCTTTGCAGACTTTAAAGCCCTATGTCAATGTCACTTATTATTCTTTTTAACATCATCACCAGAAACCAGGAAGGATTCTCTCACAGGCTCCCTCGTGACAACCCTGGACACCCAAGAGCCCAGGCCAGTGGTCATTTGTCACCTCCTACTGCCTGTGCTCCCTTAACACAGAGATGGCTAATATTGGCTTTTCCTCCCCTGGGTACCAAAGTGTTCCGGAAGCTGCCTGTGAGTGATCGGCAATATCCGGGCTGGAGGTGTCTGGAGAATTATCTGATCATTCCTCCCTGATTTCATAGATGCTTAGAGTGAAAAAGGATGTCGGCAGGGGATGGGCAGGAGTAGTCCAAGTTGTACACGGGCAGGAATCCCCAGGATAATGTTCCCACTAAAGAGCTTTCTCCCAGGAAGCTGCCAGTCCAGGGTTCACTCTACCCTCCATCATTCTCCCACCCTGCGGCCAAGAATTCTTAGCACTGTGTAAAGAGAACTCAGAACTCACTGCACTAGGTAGAGTCAGAGCTGGAATACAGACTTCGAACAGAGACTGAAAGAACTGAAAGAGACCTTAAAACCCAAGCCGTCAGAGAGCAAGGGACCTTAGGGTGTCCCTTCTTAATTGGGGGTCCATGAATCCTGAGGACCTGTGGATAAGAAGAGTTAAGGGGGTCCATAAATTTGGAATTGTTAATATTTTGATGACTGTATCTCAACATAATTGGTTTCTTTTGTAGTCTTATACATTTTTAATTTTGGAGGGTTTTTTATTTTAATTTTTAATTTTTAAGGGTATTCAGGTGGAGCGGGAGATAGAGCACTTGGCTTAGAATCAGAAAGATTCCTTTTTGGGAATTTAAACCCAGCCGCAAACCTACTAGCTGGGTGACCCTGGGCAAGCCACTTAACTCTGTGCTGAAGAAAACACAGTTTCTTCATCTATAAACTGAGCTGGAGAAAGAAATGACAACATTTTATGATTATAAAATAGTCAGAAATAGGCTTCCACAGCTTGTCAAAGGGGTAGCCTCAGCCCTCTAAATCTGCATTTCTTCGTTTATAATATAAGAGAATTAACTGGGTAAGGGTACTTCTGAGATCACCTATAGGCCCACAATGCTCTGATACTCTGAGGAGTCACAGTTTAGAGACTTTTCCTTTGGGAGATTTGAAATCAGGTCCTGGAATTTCAAATTCAGAGCTCTTTCCAGTGTGCCATGAAGAACCAGGGACAGTACGGAATAGCAAACAGAAAGAGGAATCAGTTTGGAGGAGAGCAGGGTTCAAACGTCATCTCTGCTTGCTTATAACCTTGGACAGGGACTCAAAGAGGGTTAGCCCATAAGTCAAGGAAATCACTTACTCGCTAATGATGGAACATCAGGGAGAGGTGAGTCTGGAGAATCCCCTAGATAGAAAATGGTCAAGTCTTTAGACCTGGCTGATGGGAAACTGTAGAAGGCTGAGTATGAATGAATAGCATTATGTACTGGCATTCTGACTCCAAAAAGGCAATTCCTTCCAGATTCTGGGGAAGGGAACGAGTCCAGAAGCTTGCTCGCCCTTCACAGTTGTCTCCCCCTTCCTCATGCCCACCCTGGGGAATGTTCAGCCCTGGGCTGCTTTTCAAGGCAAATATATTCCCTGTGAGTCTGAATCACTCCCTCCCTCAGGCTGAAGCATCCCTGCCAACTTTTCTGGGAGCTGCTGGAGTGACTGGGGACGTTTCAAGGCCTTCTGTGCATCCCCTCCCAAGTCCTCCCAGCCTCTTTTCCTGTCTGTTTCCCAGAAAAGTTCCATCCATCCAGATTGTGCTATGGTGAAGGTTAGAAACCCAAGCAAGAGCAAGAGGCCACAGATTTCCATCTGGAAAAGACCTTGGAGGTCACTGAGTCCAACCCCTCATTTGACAGATGAGGAAACTGAGTCATGGAGTGCATGGATAAGCCCAAGGTAGCCCAAGAAGTAATCAGGAGAGTCAAACCCAGGTCCTTTGAAGTCCAATGGATACTTCTCTCTGCTGTATTAAATAGATGGAGCTAAAGACACATATTCTCTCTCTCTCTCTCTCTCTCTCTCTCTCTCTCTCTCTCTCTCTCTCTTTCTGTGTATGTATATGTGTGCGTGTGTGTGTCTCTCTCTGTCTCTCCCTCTCTGTGTCTCTTTCTGTCTCTCTGTCTCTGTCATTATCTCTCTCTCTCATTAAATCTTTCTGTGTTTCTGTGTGTATATATATGTGTTTCTCTCTCATTATCTCTGTGTTTTTTTTTCTCTCTCTCATTATCTCTGCATGTGTTTCTCTCTCTGTTTCTCTGTCTCTCTGTCTCTCTCTCCCTCTCCCTCTCCCTCCTTCTGTGTGTGTGTGTCTCTTTCTGTCTCTCTTTCCCTCTCCCTCCTTCTCTCTCTCTCTCTCTCTCTCTCTCTCTCTCTCTCTCTCTCTCTCTCTCTCTCTGTCTCTTTCTGTCTCTGTCATTATCTCTCTCTCTCTCATTAAATCTCTCTGTGTGTTTCTGTGTGTATACGTGTGTGTTTCTTTCTTATTATCTCTGTGTGTTTTTTTCTCTCTCTCATTATCTCTGTATGTGTTTCTCTCTCTTTTTCCCCCTCCCCTTTTGCAGTCATTGTCTCTTTTCTGTTGCTTTCTATTACATTATGACCAGCATCTAGATGCCCTAAGTCCAAGAGCAGTATTTAGCTTGCAGTCGAGGGATGCAGGGAGAGGCTGATGCTTAGTACAAAGGCAGAGAGCAGTCAGCCAGCTGCCTAGGTGAGTGGTCCCCCTGCCTTGGTATATTACCCAGGAACCCCTGCCCTTCTGCCAATGCTCGGCATCCCCTTATCAGTGCTCCCGTCCCTTTGGGGAAAGCATTACTTGCACCAGGATGCCATTCTAAAATCCACAGCATTAGAGCTAGAGTACCCTGAGTTGCCCCCCCAGAAGGTGGAAGAGTGATTTACAAATTCAGTTTTCTGTCAGGAGCAGGAAGTCTCATTAATGAATCTTGATCTGATCCAAGCCTCCCCAAGAACTTCCCCTCCCCCTGGTCTGCTGGTCTGAAACATGAGGACTTGGGGAAGAAGCAATTGTAGGACCAGCTCCTTTCCAAACTCTGCTCCCTGCCTTGTCTCCAGGGAAGCCAGCTTCCTCTCATCCCCACACGCCCTGCACCGAATTCATCCCTGATGATCTTCCTTTGTGCCCAGGCACCCTCCACCCTCACCACCACCACCATTGAAGCTCTTAGCATTTCGAGGAGCAGAAGAGAGGGACTTGAGAAGGACCCTCAAGGGACCGTCATCTTTTCAAAATAATGTTAAGTGCATAAAATAAAGTACATGCAATTACAAGGGAAACCAATCCTATTGAAATACATTAATAATAATAGTGATGTTAGTAAGAATTTTGCACAGCACTTTAAGATTTTCAAAGCATTACAAATGCATGATCTCATCTGATCCTCACTAACCCTTATCTGGAAAGTACTATTATTATTCCCATTTTACAGATGGAAAAATGGAGACCAAGAACAAGTAAATGACTGAGTGTCTGAGGTAGGATTTAAAATCAAGCCTTTCTGATTCTAAGAATGTTCTTTAAGAAAAACACATTTTTGTACTCTTGGTTAAGAACCCCTGAAGTCCAACTGCTTCATTTTATAAATAAGGAAACTGTGGCTAAAAAAGGTTAAGGGGCTTATGTTAATGATTTATAGGGGACATATGAGCCTTGTATTCAAGAATTCAAAGGGCTGTCCTAGAGAATAGTCATCAGACTTGTTCTTCCCAAAGGGAAAAGGGAAGAGCAATAGGAGAGAACACAAAGGGACAAATAATAATCCAATATGAGAAAAATTTTCCTGTTGATCGGGGCTAACCCCAAATAGAATAAATGGCCTCAGGAGGAGGTGAGTTCCCTTTACTAGAGGTCTTCAATCCAAAACGGGGATGGCCACTTATCAGAAAATTCCTTCTTAGGCACAGGATGAATTAGACAGTCTCTGAAGGACCTTGAAACACTGGGGAGTTGTTAGTAATTGTTTCAAAAACTCAGGACTCATTTTGTAGTGGCGGGAAATTGGAAATCAAGGCGATGTCCACCTTTTGGGGAATGGTTGAACAAGTTATGGTATATGAATGCAATAGAATATTATGCTATAAGAAATGATGAGCCAGAGTATTTCAGAAAAAAAGACTGCAAAGACTTACATGGACTGATATTGAATGAAGTAAGCAGAACCAAGAGAACACTGTATACAGTAACAGTAATATTGCGCAGTGATCAACATTAATAGACTGAGCTGTTCTCAGCAACACAATGATCTGAGACAATTGCAAAAGATTCATGATGGAAAAGGCTATTCATATCCAGAGAAAGAACTATGAAATCTGAACACAGATCAAAGCATATATTTTCACTTTTTGTTGTTTTTTAAATTTCTTATGGTTTTTCCCTTTTGTTCTGATTTTTCTTCCACAACATGACTAATGTGGAAATGTTTAATATGATTGTACATTTATAACTTATATCAGATTGCTTGCCATCTTGGGGAATGGGGAGAGGAGGAAGGGAGAAAAAAAATTGGAACTCAAAATCTTTTGAAAATGAGTGTTGAAAAATATCTTTATGTATAATTGGAAAAAAATAAAATACTATTAAGTGAGAAAACAAAAAAAAGATCAGAATTCAGGCTGACAAGAGCAGAATTGGGGGATGAGCCCAGATGGAGGTAGGGGCTACCCTACTATCCCTCCTATATTGCTCTCCCTCCTCACCAAAACCTCCCTAACATCCCTAGCTTCCTTGAAGCCCAACTTAAGAATCACCTCCCACAGGAAGCATATTCTAAGACACTCCCTCTCCAAATTATTATATATTTATATTCTATTATGTATCTACCTATGTGTCCTGTTGTTTCCCCCATAAAAAATAAGCTCTTTGGAGTCAGGAATGGTCTCATTTTTGTCTTTGCATCTCCTGGTCCAAGGATGAGGTCTGCTATATAGTAGGCAATCAGCACATGTTTATTAACTAAATTAAGGCAGGATAAAGACTTTTGCACCTCTTCCTTCCCATTGAACACACACACACACACACACACACACACACACACACACACACACACAGCTGAGAGTCAAGAGACTTGAGTTTCAGCACCAACTCTGCACTTGACTCATTGTGTGATCCTTGGGGAGTCATCCTTCCTCCCTGAGCCTTAGTTTCCCCATCTGTCAAGCAGACATAACGACTCCTGCCCTATTCCACGTCTAGAATGAGGAAAATATTCTATAAAGGCAGCAGTTTTGTGTGTGTGTTTTTATCTTCCCTCTGACTTCTCTTGCATATTCATGTCCCTGAATCTCCATCTCATTATGGGATTAAAGTGTCATTAAATACAAAATAGTTTTGACAAGTGATGGCCTGTCACCAGTCTCCCCCATCAACCCCCTCCCACCCTCGCCGTCTCCTCTACCCCTCCCCTCTTCACCTTCCCTCTTCTCTCCTTTGTATTATCCAAGGACATAGGAATACCAACCTGCAGGAATGCTCTCCCTGTCCTAGCCTCTAAGAACTTGGGTCCCCAGCCTATGGTGCTCTCCCTCCTTGTTATTTGAACCTCTGAATGCAGCTCCAACCCCAAGTACCCAGACTGGACTGGAGATAGCCCTGGATTTGGAGCTACTTTTATCACCCACAGCAGACTTCAGTCTCTCCTTTAGTAAGATAAGATTTCTAGGTTACCTTCCACTTCTAAATCCTGGAATCTACCCCTGGAAGGGGTAGAGAAAGAATCATATGAACAAAGTACAGATGCAAGAAAAAATAGGTGAGGGAAATTATTCCAGTTCTGAAATTCTATGTTCTAAAAGGCCTCCAACAACTAATAGCCTGGATCCTAGAAACTTTACCATTTCTGATGTTCTGTATTCTAAAGTCCCTCCTGACTCTAATTTTCTGTGTTTTTTGTTTGTTCTTTTTGTCTGTCTTGGCTAGCATTTCTTCCATGGCTCTTTCTCTTCCCAGGAGCAGGATGGAAACAACTTAGTGAGGAGCCTGGGGCACCCCTGAGCCCCTGCTACAGCACTAGGCTGGCCACTCATTATCTTCCTCCCAAATCTTTTTCTTCCTAAAGACCTATGACTATTAGACCCAAATTGGCAATCTCAGATCCTTGCTCTCCCTCAGAATATCCAACTTGGTTGCCAAGTCTTGTCATTTCTATCTCTACATCACATCAATAGATTCCCTTTGCTCCACTCTTATGGCTGTAGAGAGCAGCTAGAAGGCACAGTAAATGGAGGGAGCAATGACCCTGAGTCAGGAAGAACTGAGTTCAAATCCTACACTTACCAGCTCTGCAGCCCTGGGCCAGTCACTTTACCTGTTTGCCTCAATTATGAAATGGGGATAATAATAATGAGACCCTACTTCACAGAATAAGATGAGAATAATTATAAATAAATAGTGCCTAGCACACAATAGACATTCTTTCTCTAATTGCCCAATCAATGCAGACCATCATCTTTCACCTAGATATCTCCTCTTTGGTCTCCCTATATCTAATCACTCCCCTTCTCCAATTCAGTTTCATACAACTGTTAAAGTGATTTTCCTATATAACAGTTCCAATCATATCATTCCACTATTCAATTAACTCCACTGGCTCACTATTATTCCTAAAATCAAGTCCCCTTGGTTTAGCATTTAACAGCTCTATATAATCCAGCTTGAACCTACTTTTCCAGCCTTATTGTTAATTGCTTTTTCCCAAACACACCCTTCCCCATCCAACTGGTCTTCTCACTATTCTTTATATTCATACAGAGAGAGAGAGAGAGACAGAGACAGAGACAGAGAGACAGAGACAGACACAGAGAGACAGACAGAAACAGACAGAAACAGAGACAGAGAGACAGAGAGAGAGAGACAGAGATAGACACAGAGAGAGAGACAGGCGGGGAAGAGAGGGAGAAAAGGAGGGAGGGAGGGAGAATTCTACAGCTCCTACCTCCCATGCCTTTGTACTTATGTTCAGTGTCAATCCCTTCCATGCCTGGAATGCACATACTCCCTTCTCACGTCTATCTCTAAGAATTCTGAGTTTTCTTCAGATCCTCTCAAGAGCCACATGAGGCCATTCCTGATCAGTGCAGCTGCTACTGCCTTCCTTCCAAAACAATCTTACACCATTTTGTGCATATTTCTCACATTCTGATAGTTCACTGACTAGAATATGGGCTGTTTGAGAGAAAGGACTGATTTTGTTTTTGCTTTTGTGTCCCCCAACACCTATCCCAATGCTTGCTGACTAAATGATTAATTGATGCCCTTGGTTATTTGTGGGCTCTCTCCTCCTTGATTTCCCTCATACCATATTTGCACGTGTCACATTGTCCCTGTAAACTGTCAGTTCTTTGAGGGCAGGAATGGATTCATTTTCATTTTTTAATCTGGAACATATACCAAACTCCCTTGCACATAGTAATTGCTTAATAAATGTGCATCGAGTTGAATTGGATGGAAATACTGGCCAACTGATTGAAGCTACTTGGAGATTGTTCTGGACAAGCCAACATCTTGTTAGGCAAATAATGGCTCATCCTCTATTGGGTCCAACTGGTAAAAAGATAAAGATCCAAACTGAGGAAGCGGGGTTTCAGGGAGGAGCCTGGATCTTCCTACAAAAGATTCCGGCTGAGAGGCCAAAATTTGAGGAACAATGGAAAGAATCTTCTTTCTCTCCCTTCTCAGCCCCACCCCACCTCCAAAGCTAGAAGTCTGGAGACCTTGGTTCAAATGCTGGTTCTGTCTGGATTCCATCTGTGACCTTGGACAGGTCACTTTACCAATCTGCATTTTGACTTTCTGAAATATCAGGAATGGATTAGATGAAATAGTCCATAAGGTCCTTTGGATTGACAGTCTTATGATCTAAGGTCTCTTTTAAGTGTGGGACATATCACTAACCTGTAATCAAAAACTCACACAGATCAATCAGCAAGCATTCACTAAGCATCTACTATGTGCCAGCCACCATACTGAGTGTTAGGGATACAAAGGGCAAAAAATGAAATGGACCCTGTCCTCGGGGGACTTTAATTCTGCTGGGGGAGAAACACCATTAAAATTGACAGATAGGTGAAAAATACACAAGACAAAAGTCAGGAACATAAAGTGGACCAGGTAACACACACACACACACACACACACACACACACACACACACACAGGAAATGTGTGTGCATATATATGTATGTGTATTTGTATGTATATTTGTGGGTGTGTATATATACACATATATATTCACACATACACGCGTGCGCGCACACACACACACACACACACACACATCTTTAGGTAGTGCAGTAGAAAGAACATTGAGCTTGGAACGAAGAATGTTCATCTTCATGAGTTCAAATCCACCCTTGTGTGACCCTGGGCGAGTCACTTAACCCTGTTTGCCTCAGTTTGCTCATTTGTAAAATAAGCTGGAGAAAGAAATGACAAGTCATTTTAGTATCTTTGCCAAGAAAATCCCAAATGTAGTCATGGAGAGTAAAGCACGACCAACATGACTCAAAAACAACAAACATCACACAAAACACTCATACAGTTGTTGTTGTTGAGTCATAGTTATTTTTTTGTGTATATATATATATATATATACATACATATATATATCTACCTACATGGATCAAAGATATTATTTGTTCTTTATTCTCAAAGACAATCAATGACATCAGGGAGGCAATGCCGTGACATGCAAGTGAAGTAGATTTGAGTGAGGGGACTGTTCAAGGTCACCTCCCGAGCCACCTGGTCCGGTGGCCTGGCAAAGATCAGGATGACTGGAGATGGCTCCTGCTGCAGATATAAGGTAACTTAAGGGGAAAGGCACAATAGCTGAGAGTATACAAAAGGCTTCAGGCAGAAGGTGACTCTTGAGTTAACTCTTTAAGAAAGCTAGGAGGTCCTAAGAATTGACATAAAGAAGGAATAAATTCTGGGATTGAGGACTAGTAAAATATATATATAGTGATGGTAGATGAGTGTTATATATGAGGGGGAAAAGCCAGTTTGGCTGGAATATAGAGATCATGAAAGAGAATAAGGTATAATAGTGCTAGAAAGGTAGGTCGGAGACATATTGTTCAGGGCTTTAAAGTCAATCTCAGTTTATATTTGATCATAGAAGTAATAAGAAGTTGCTGTAGTTTACTCACCAGGGACTTGACATGTTAGAATTGTGATTGAAGAACATCATTCTGGTGGTTACACAGAGGGTGTATTGAACTGGGGAGAGACTTGGGGCAGGGAGGCTATTGTAATAGTCCGGGTCATGACTGTATGAGTGGAGAAAAAGGGATAGACATGAGATATTGTGGAGATAGAAATGAGCAGGTTCAATCTTGGGAGTTTCTCTCTAAGATCTATTTCTTGGTCCACACCCCACCCAGTATTTCCTTTGAGAACATTACGTCTCATCTGCCTAGTTTTCAATTAAAAATTTAAAAAAAGAAAGAAAAGAAAAAGAAAAAGTTCCACATAAGCACTCTGGCTAACAAGACATTGGATATAGGAGGGGGGTTATTTAATCTGACATAAAACACAGCAATTCACATCCAATCCCCATTAATAGTTAAGATACCTCCCCTTCTCTCTCTACCTTCCACAGGAAGAACTATATAAGTTTTCAGACTTAGAGAACTACTCCCAGATGGACACCCAAAAGAAGAAAGAATTGGGATATCTAGAAGAATCAAATGTCTCTACTCTGGTGCTCCCCATTTTCCCCACTTATCTAACAGTTCTCCTGACTTATTACTCTTGCTGCCTTCCTTGTTATCAAATAAGTGTTCCTTCTCCCTCTGATGGGCCTCCTCCTTTGCCAAGGACCTATACAGTCTTCCTGACTCAAAATACTGTACCTTGTAATGGCCCCTTCACAAGTCAAACACATTCAGGATTATTAAGGAATCAAAACCCACCCCTATGGTGAGCTCTCACATCCCTAGAGATCTGTACATTCCTATAATCTTATAGTATTATCCTTGGTAGAGGCCCCACAAAAAGAAAGAACTTAGGGTCTCTTGGGAGTCCATCTCCCTTCCCCAAATCTGCATAGTCCACATGACTCACAGTAAGAAAAGAACAAGGTCACATCTCTACATAGAGACTCTGTCTCATTGCTCTAAGATTTGGTCCAGTAATCTTAGTACTTGTTCCAGGAACTCCTCTACTTAATCCAGAGTTTCTATCTCCATACCACCTCTTTCTTCAATCTCTGTGGGTTCTTGTGGTTCCCTGAGGGGGCTCAAGTTTCCTTGGAGGGGACTCACAGATTTATAGGTTTCCCCCCAAGGAACCCAATTCATGAATGGTTTTCTCTCCAGTTCTCTATTCTCTAGACTCAGTATGTCATGACACTCAGTGTCATGTATTAAAGGCCAAGTCCAAGAGATTAAAGGCCAATATATAACCTAAACATGAACCTCATCTTAACATGGTGTGGATGGGGAAAGAAGAACTCAAGATTTTGTCCTGGGAATTTCAATTTTTGTGTGAGAGACAGTAGAAGGTGAGCAACTCCTAGTATGTGTCAGGCTCCTTAGATACAAAGGTGAATAGGTTATATTCCAGCTCAACATTCCAGTATTCTAAGACTCCAAGTTCTTCTGTATTAATTACTTCTGAAATCTCTCTTCCATCCACTCCACCCCGATTGTTTTCAACCCACACCCCATTCTGCCACTCCCATCCCATAGCTCATGACCCCTTCACTCCTCACTGAAATATCATAATTACCATTAAACAGGTATACATCAAGTATTTTTCAAATAAGGATTGGCTCTCCGGAAGGGTGTTAAGGGAGGAGATACAAAGTAAAATTGTCTTGATTTCCTTTAAGTCCCAACTAAAATCTCATTTTCTCTAAGAAGTCTTACCCATTTCCTCCTAATTCTAATTAATTTTTTTCTGTACATAACCATTAAACAGGTATAGATCAAATATTTTTCAAATAAGGATTGACTCTCTGTCACATAAGGATTGGCTCCTGTTAAGGGAGGAGATGCAAAGTAAAATTGCCTTGAATTTCCTTTAAATCCCAACTAAAATCCCATTTTCTACAGATAGTCTTCCCTAATCCCTCCTAATTCTAATTAATTAATTATTTCCTGTATATTATTCATTTTGCACACATTTGTTTACATATTGTCTTTCTCATTAGATTGTAAATTCTTTGAGGGCAAGGATTGTCTTTTCCCTCTTTTGTATCCACAATGCTGAAAGGCACATTGTCGGGTATAGTAAGCACTATATTATGTATATTGATTGAGTAAAAAAAATTACCAATTAAAAAAAAAAAAAACAACGTTAGGTCACAATTGGATCAGAAATGGAAGGAATCGTTGAGTCCAACATTCTAATATTACAGATAAAATTCTAAAGCCCAGAAAAAATGAAGTGGTTTGCCTAATGTCACATAGCAGGGATTTGGACCCAGCTGTTCCAGTCCCAAACCCAGTACTCTTTCCACAGTCCCTGTATGGGAACATAAATTTAGAGTGGGAAGAGACCTCAGACATCATTTAATCCCCTCATTGTGCAGATGTGAAAGGTAAACACTGGAGAGATTAAATAAGCATAAATTGTAAAAACTGGAACTACTAGGTGAAGTAATAAATAAAGCCCTGGGTCTTGGTACCAGGAAAACCTGAGTTCAAATGCAACCTTCTGATATTTATTAGTTGGGTGACTATGGACAAGTTTGTTTGCCTCGGTTTTTTTATCTGTAAATGGGAATAATAATAATACTTGCCTTCCAGGGTTGTTATAAGGAGCAGATGAAATAATTGGAAAATGCTTAGCAGAGTATTTTTTACACAGTAAGCAGTATATAAATATTATTGCTGTTATTATTATTATTATTACCTCGCAGGATTGTTATGAACATCAAAGGAAATAATAATTATAAAGTACTTAGCCCAGTGCCTGATAGATAGTAAGTGCTACATAAATGTTGGTTATTATTATTATTATTAGCTTTTAGTTTGCTTAAGATTATATGTAGAAGAGCTGATATTCAAACCCAGAACTTTTTGCATTATATCACACTTCCTTCTAACATTCCTACACAGGTCTTGAGAGACATCGTCTTAAAATCCAGTTCCAGTGATGACCCTTTCCTGCTCAAATACTTTCCATGGCTCCCTATGTCTGGCTCCCAGGAAAAAATCCACACCCTCTCCCAGCCACAGAAGACTCCACAACACGCGGCCCCGCCAATGTCCTCCCTCACCAGGTCACTCTTAGCCTGCTCATTCTCGCAGGGCTGGGTACCCAAGTCTTTGCAAAAAGACACGTTCTTTCCCCTCCACCCAACAAGAAACAAGGTATCATCCAGATGGTTCCACAGCCTAAAAAAACTGCCTTCCACAGCCGATTAAATCCTGCTTGTTGTAATTAAGCCCGACACAATTAGCTGTCAAGCCAGGCAGTCGTCTGTTTTATGTTGCAATCTCAGGGCCCGGGCAGCCTGCAAGACAAGATTGTCACTTTCAGAAAAGATTTCTATTACTTACCCTGGGCTCCGTGTCAGGTTTGGAAACATTTAAAAGGTGCTTTGTAGCCTACTCAGGGAAACTCTCGCTGAAAACCCCGCATAGTATTATGAAAGTAATGTACTCTGAAAAATGAATGCGTTTCTGAGCATTTCGGAAGAAATGTAATTTGTCTGCTAAGTTATTGCGGGGCATTCGCAGGATTTACAGTGCTTTCTGGTTGGGCCACGGGGAGCTAGGCAGAAAGCAGCTCGCTGGCTTGGAGTCCGGCCTGGGTCCGAGTCCAGGAATTCTCTGGGTGACCTTGAGGGCTCTAGTGGTGTAGGGAAAGAGCCCGATTTGGAATTTAAAAGACTAGGGTTCAAATGTCCATTTTGTTATGTACTAGTGACCTTGAGGAGGGTTTCACTGGATCTAAAAGAGAGGATCTCTGAGTTCCTTCTAAAAAATCTGTATAACTTTAGGTCAAGTAGGAAGAAACTCAGTCTACAAGTCAGACCGTTAGATCTTCAACTTAAACAACAGAGCGAGGGGTAAAAGGAAATCCTTCAGTCCAGAATTTTGGTCTCATGACTGAGGTCATCTCCAATGATCTTGTGATGAAGAGAGCCATCTGCACTCAGAGAGAGGACTGTGGGAACTGAGTGTGGATCATAACATAGCATTCTCACTCTTTTATTGTTTGCTTGTATTTTGTTTTCTCTCATTTTTTCCCCTTTTGATCTGATTTTTCTTATGCAGCAAGATAATTGTATAAATATATATATATATACATATTGGATTTAACATATATTTTAACATGTTTAACACATATTGGATTACTTGCCATCTAGGGGAGGGGGTGAGGGGAAAGAAGGAAACATGTGGAACACAAGCTTTTGCAAGGGTCAATGTTGAAAAATTATCCATGCATACAGCTTTATTAAAAATAAAAATTAATAAAAAGAATTTGAAAAAACCCAGAATTTTGTTCTCAGAATATCTTGTAGAGTATGGGAATGAAGATTCAAATCCAGACACGATGTAATGAATAGTGGATACATTTCACAAGGTAAAAAACATGGTTCATTCATTCAACAAATGGTCATTAAGCTTCTATTTTATGTTGGAGGAGATACAAAGTATAGACATAGCACTATCCCTGCCTTCATGGAGTTCAGAGAAAAGGGGAACCTAATACTCCAACAAAAAGAGTGAGAATAATGTTACATAGTAAGGTTCAGAGCAAAGTGAGGTCTGGGGAAGAGACTGTTATTGATAGAAAGAAAGGCTTTTAAGTTAGACTTTAAAGGACAGATTTCCTTAAAAGGAAAGAGGTATTCTAGATATGGGGACTAGAATGAGCAAAGATATGGAGGTGGGAGAATATAGGAGAGTATTTCAGGGAGCAGAGATTTATCCAGTTGGCCAGAAGATAAAATGAATAGTAATATAAGATTAAAGCTAAAAAAAAAAAAAAAAAAAAAAGCCGAGAGGCATCAAGCTGTAGATGGTTTTAAATGCCAGATTGGAGAGGTTGTATTTTTTCCTAGAGGTATTGTAGAACCACTAAAGGTTTGGGCAGTGATGTGGTCAGAACCGTGTTTCAAGAATACTAATTTGGTAGCTGCATGGAAGATGAATTGGAGAGAGGAAAGAATAGAAATAGAGAAACCAATAAGGAGGTTATTGCAATAGCACTGAGAAGTGATGAGGGTTGGAGTTAGGGTGGGTGGACCTGTGAGTAAAGAGAAGGAGGTAGCTGTGAGTAATGTTGCAGAGAAAAAATCTCAGTGGAGATAGGAAATCTGCAGAGATGGAACCCATAAGGATTGGCACCTGATTAGATCCTGGTGGTGATGGAGAGGGAAGAATCAAAGGAGAAGGAGATTTTGAACCTGAGTGAGTGCGAAAATAATAGTGCCCTCAAAAGAAATAAGGAAGATTGGAGTTGGGGAAAGTGGGGGGGGGGGGACAATAATGAAATCTATTTATATGTGCTAAATTGGAGATGTTGGTGGAATATCCAAGTGGCAATGTCCAGCTGGCAAGAAGTTTGGAAAAGGAGACAATTTAAGTGGAAAGGAAGATGATGAATTCCATATTGGATGTGTCTGAGTTTGAAACATTGATCCATGTGAATATTCCTTGGAGATTAGAGGGTTTTTTATCTTTCTTTGCATCCCTAGGACTTAGTTACTTAACTCTCCTTGCCTGAGTTTTTTCATCTGTAAATGGGGATACCCACCTTCCACCTGGCACATAGTAGGTACTTAGTAAATTCTTGTTGACTGACCAATTGACAGTTAGTGACCTGGAGCCTGGAATTCAAGAGAGAAAATGGGGAAAGATAAAACGGTTACTAAGGCATCAGCATAGAAGTGATCATTGAATCCACAGAAAGCAATGAGATCAACAAAAGAGAGAACCTTAGGATATTCTCTATTATGGAGGAATGGTATGAATCATGATGATTTAGCAAAAGAGATGGAGAAGGAACAGTTGCCTAGGTAGGAGAATAAGCAGGAGAAAATAATGTCACAGAAGCCTGAAGAGAGGAGAGAGTATTCAAGAGATGGGGGTATTCAGCAGTGTCAGAAAACTGCAGGGAGGTTCAATAGAATGAGGACTAAGGGAGGAAAATAACACTGAATTTAGCAATGGGGAGAGATGGTTGGTGACCTTGGAGAGAACAGTTTTAGTCAAGTGATAAAGTCAGAAACCAGAATTCCAGGAGGTGAGGAACAATGAGGAAGTAAAGAAAAGGAGACAAGGAGGAGAGGAGGCTTTGTTCTAGGAGTTTAGCTATGAAAATGGGGAGAAAGAAGACAATCTCCTGAAGGGATGGTAGGGTCAAGTGAAACAACGTTTTTTTCTTTTTTTAAGGGATTTTTAGGACCCAAGTGTGTCTATTAGTGTCAAAAAAAAAAAAAAGAGCCAGTGGATAAGGAAAAATTGAAAACCAAAAGAAACTAGACAGAAGTTGGAAAGCTGGTGCTGAATTGAGTTTCACACAAAAGCTGCAGAGCAGCTCAGAATGAATGCAAGCTCCAATGGCAAGACGGCCACCTGGGGCCCGGCCAGGGCCAGGTGTGAGGGGTCTGGCAACAGCAACTCTGAGTCAAGGCGGGCCAGCTCAGCTGGTTAGAATGTCCTCCTAATGAAGCGTGGGCCTGAGCTTTATCCCTTGACAGGCAAAGAACTTCAGGCTGAAAGAATTTTTTCTCTGGTTTTTGAATAGCCCAAGACCTCAAACTAGGCCCTTATTCTGGCCCCAGGCTGAGTCCCTGATGCCATTTCAAGCCCCCACAACCTGTTCCAAGACTGAGACTTTACTTCAAGCTCAGCATGAGGTCTGGCCATGACCCCCAAATGAATCATAGAAACATCCGATCTCGAGTTGGAAAAGATCTCAAAAGACATCTGAACAAAAGTGCTATCTATAAATTTTCTGACATGAAGGCTCTCCAGGAAGGAGCAACCTTGAATCCCAACATAGCCCATTATATTTGTGGATGTGTCTTATTGTTAGAAAATTATTAGCTGCTATTGTTATTTATGTTCTGGTCTTTTGTACATTAACAAAATGTTTCAGTGATCCTGTTTTTTCTTTTTTTTTTTTATTTGTATATTTCTATTATTATATCTCTTCTTTCCCACCTTCCTCTCCCAAATTGAGAAAAAAAAAAGAAAATGAAAACAAAACCACAGTAATAAATATTCATAATCAAGCAAAAGAAATTCACATTTTATCCATGTCCAAAAATGTATGTCTCATTCTGTATCTTGAGCCCATTACCTTTCTATCATAAAGTGGTTAACCTCTCAACTTCATCATCAATTCTCTGGAATCTTAGTCAATACAGCAATCAGGGATCTTAAGTTATTTTTCTTTACATTGTTTTTGTTATTATATATTTTGTATATATCCTAGTTCTGCTCGCTTCCCTTTATATCATTTCATATAAGTCTTCCAATTTTAATTGGAACCATTTTAATCATTTTTATCCAACAATAATATTTTCTTGTATTCAATTTGTTCAGCAGGTCTTCAGCTGAAGAATTAGTTTCTCATTCTTTGCTATAACAAAAGAATTATTATTAAAATTTTTATAAATATGAGTCCTTTTATTCTTTCTTTGACTTCTTTGGGATATAAATCTAGTAGTAATGTAATTGGATCAAAAAGTCATTTAGTTTAGTGATGTTTAAGTTATAGTTCCAATTTGCTTTCTAGAATGGCTATAACAATTCTTAGCTCCACTAACAATGCCTCAATATACCTGTTTTCCCACAGCTCCTCCAACAATTGTCATATTTATTTTTGATCATCTTTGCCATTCTGATGGGCATGAGATGGAATCTCAGTTGCTTAGTAAGCTTGGATTGCTTCCTTTGAGAATTGTCTGTCAATATCTTTTGGTCATTCATCTATTTATGAAAGACTTGTTTTATAATTTTGAATCAGTTACACATATATCTTGCATATGACACCTTTACCAGAGAAACTTTCTGCAAAGATTTGTTTTCCAACTTAGCATTTTCCCTTCTAATTTTAAATGCATTTATTTTGTTTGAGCAAAATCATTTTAAAATTTTATCTAACCAAATTTGTCTATTTTGTCTTCTGTATCCTTTATATCCCTTTTTTTGATCATGAAATCTTCTCCTATCCATAGAAGGAAAAAGTAATTTATTTAATCCTCTAATTTGTTTATGATGTAACCTTTTCTATGGAAGTCATGTCTCCCTTTGGAGCTTATCTTTTATATGTTATGAGCTGTTGATCTATACCTAATTTCTCCCAGACTATTTTTTCCCCACTAGTTTTTGTCAAATAGCGCTTCTTTACTTACCCCAGTATCTGGAGTCTTTAAAATAACTGTTCCTAATCAACTCATAGTAATTTTTTTAGATCATCAACTCCTTTCCTAAATGTTCACTAACTGTTCATCCTTTAAATAATACATTCAAAAACTATGCCTAAAAGTCTGTGAAACTGTGCATATCCTTTGATCATATCCCAAAGAAATCATAAAAGAGGGAAAAGGTCCCAAATGGGCAAAAATGTTTGCAGCAGCTCTTTTTTGCGATGGGAAAGAATTAGAAAATGAGTGGATACCCATCAATTGGGGAATGGCTGAATAAGTTATGGTATATGAAAGTTATAGAATATTATTGTTCTCTAAGAAATAATGGGATAAGAAATATCTTAAAGAAGTCTGGAAAGATTTACATGAACTGATGCCGAGTGAAGCAAGCTGAACCAAAAAAACATTGCACACATCAACAGCAAGATTGTGTGGTGATCAACTATGATAAATTTGGCCCTTCTTAACAATTCAGTAATCCAAGGCAATTCAAATAACTTTGGATGGAAAATGCCATCCACGTGAAGAGAGAAAACTGTGGAGACTAAATGCAAATTAGAGCATACTATTTTTACTTTTTTTTCTTCTGTATTTTTTTCTCATGATTTTTCCCTTTTGTTCTGATTTTTCTCTCCCAACATGACTCATATGGAAATATGTACAAAATAAATGTATATGTATAACCTAAAAATAAAAAAATTAAAATAATTTTTTTTAATTTTAAAGAAGTCCAACACAATAAAAAACACAAGTTAGATTTAAAAAAAAAAATTCAAGATTGAATTTTGCTAGGGGAAAGAAAAAAAGAATAAACATTTATTAAAAGCTTTCTATGTGCCAGTCATCATGCTAAGTGCTTTGGAAATACTATTCCATTTGATCCTCACAACCACCCTGAGAGATCAATGTTATTATTATATTCACTTAGCAATTGAGGAAACTGAAACAAAGAGGTGTTAAATTGTTGGGGGCCAAGACCTAGTCGCAGGGAACCTTAACAGAGACTGCCTCTTCCAGCTTCCCCGAGCCGGACAGGGCTTGGGACATCTCCGGCCCTCCTCGTGGAGACGAGAGGAGGGAATCACCAGACAGAGAGCCGAGGTGGATAGAATGCAATGATGTTTATTGATGTTACAAGTCAGCGGTGTCTCCTGCAAACCGTCCCGTGTCCATTCCTTTTATAGTCCTTTTCCCTCCACCTGTCGTTCATCAATCAGGGTAGAGACTCCCCCACAATCCCTCCCCGAAGGAGGAGCCCATCCTTTCTGTGCCTCCCCCGCCCCGGGCCAGGTTCCACCACTTCAGCGTGGTGATCAAGGAATCCTGGGTTAGGGTGGGTCCTGGCACAAAGGAGTCCTCAACTCACTCCAGGAGGTTCAGGTCCAGAGCCCCCCACATTAAATGACTTACTCAGAGTCACACAGATAGGTCACATTTCAAAACGGCTCTTCCTGATTCCAGGTCCAATACCGTATCTACTTCACTACCTAGCTATCACTAGGAATCAAAGTCAAACTCATTGGCATTCTAGTTTGGAGCTTTCACTTTCTTTTTTTGAAAAAATGGGACATTTATCCTTCTCTAATCCTATGGCATTTGTTATTTTCCACAATGTCTCAACAATCATATCTGCCATTTAGGACCCAGAATCATGAAGTCCATCCCATTTGTTTTATAGACAAGGATCCAAGGCCCAGAAGGTTCCAGTGACTTGACTGAAGTTTCGTTGAAATGAGGAATAAAGAAGCAGCGAGATGGATAAAACACTGGCCCTGATGTCGGGAGGACCTGAGTTCAAATGTGACCTCATACACTAGCTGTGGGCAAGTCACACAACCCCAATTGTCCCCAAAAAATAAATAAAAATAAAAGGAGCAAAATAATGCTATCCACATCCAAAGAAAGAACTATGGATTCTAAATGTGGTTTGAAGCATACATATTCACTTTTATTTTCTTTGATTTTTCTTTCTTGTGATTTTTTCTCCTTTTGTTCTGATTCTTCTTTCAAAACATAGCTAATATGGAGATAAGTTTAATATGATTGCACATATATAACTCATATCAGATTTGAAATTTAAAATCTTATAAAAGTGAATGTTGGAAACTATCCTTACATGTAATTAGAAAAAATAAAATGTTATTATGTGAGGGGAGGAAAGAACTAAGGAGCAGAGCTGGAATTATAAGCCAGGTCCTTTGATTCCAAATTCAGCATTTTCCCCACTGTTAACACACAGTCTGTTTTCAGTCCCTAAGATGTATGTAGTTTATCAAATCCCGGTGCCTCAAGGTTATCAAGAGCTCTTATTCTTTTAACTCTCCCTGTACTTGCCTTAGACTTCAACTCACTCTCTTAGCCACTTTCATTTTGCTCTTTCTAGTTCATAACTCATTCTCATTGGCAGTAGAAAAAAATAGAAGCAAAATAATCATTCAGCAGCTCTGTCCTCTCTCTGTTGTGGGTTTTCATTGTTCCATCCATTCCAAGTAGAAGAAAGTCTATCTCTTTGATCCTCCTTTCCTAACAGCTAAAAGAAATCCCTTTTTTATTGTCCTTAGCTTTCTTCCCCAAACTCAGCTCATTCCTATCTTTTGCGTGCCTGACAGTATTTTAACAAATCTATATCATGCTTTCAAATTTATCCCTCGTGGATGGATTGGATGATGGGTTCGAAATAAGAAAGACTTGGATTCAAATACTGTCTCTATTTCTTCCTAGTTATTTGACCACTGGCAAATCACTTAATCTCTTTGAGTTTAGTCTCTCTGTCTGTAGAATGGAGATAATAGTAATTCTGATATCTATTTCATTGGATTGTTATGAAGCTCAGATGAAATAATGTATATATAAAGAACTTTGCAAACTATACAAGATATGTAAAAATCAGTTGTTATTATTGTCATAAACCTGCCCTTACTTCCACTTTCTGTACATGTCTTTTAAACACTCAAGCTGGCAAATGAGTTTCCTTTCATCCATACCAGCCTTATTATATCTCTCTCCTTTTTCCTTCTCCTAGGAATTGTTTCCCTTTGTATCATCAGAATTTTATTCTTGAGTATCTCTGATCCTTCCTGGGCTAACTTTGCTTATAGAATATTGGTCCATAGGATCCTAGCTATTCTTCCTCTTAAAACTTTTAACTTTCCTCTCCCAGATTTTCTAGTACATATCAAACTATAACCATATTTCTTCTCCTTCTTTATTAAAAGGCCTAAGATAAAAGGCTGCTCAACTACCTCTAATCAATCAATGAAATTTTAAATGCATTTATTGTCTTCTGTGTTCCATACACTGTATTGAATGTTGGGAATATAAAGACAAAAAATTAAAACATCATGTTCTTCAAGGAAGGAGGGAAGGGGGAAATAATGAGTTCTGTTTTGGATCTGATGAGAGTGAGATGCCTACAGGATATCCATTCCAAAATATGTGAGTATCAAGTAGAGATGTGGCACTGATACTCAAGAGAAAGATAAGAGCTGGAAATATAGACTGGGGAATCATTATAGAAATGATCATTGAACCATAGTCACCAAGTGAGTATTGAGAGAAAAGAGAAGATGATCCAGAACAGAGCTCTGGGAACCCCTAGTTTCTCCTATTATTTCTTCTATCAATTTCCTCCTCATTGCTAATAATTAAGTCCAAAAATAAGATTTCCCTTCATTAATTTTTATATCTTTTGAAGAACAAAATATCACTAAAGCAAGTTAAGAAATCATTGATTATTCTGCTTTTCACAGAGTGAATTCTATGTCTAAATAACTGATGTTCCCTACTACTATTATATCATTCCAGTTTCTGATCTATTTTCCAAATATCTCACCTATTTCCTCTGTCTGCCTCAATGCTCTATAGAATACTTACAGTCCAATAGTGTTTCTCTTTCTGCCTCTTTTGCTCCTCCCCCCAAATGCTCTCCAATTCGCTTCTCTACTTTAGTTCCTAAGTTACTTCAGATAAATATATATATACATCCTAAATATATAATTCTACTCTTCCCTTCCTCCCTGACTTACTCTTGAGGCCTGCTGACCATAACCTTTGACTGAACAGTTTTGAGGTAATCCTAGGGATTTTCTGACAAAAAAATCTTCCTGGATCCAAGTATTGCCTGCTGGTTATGTATATATCTCCACCAATTCCTTAGCACAGTCTATCCCTTCTATCTTCTCATCTGACTAGGAAAGACAATTAGTTTCTCTTCACCAAATCAGCCTTGATTCTTTCCAGATATTCTTACCTCTGTGGCCACAGGGACTGATGATAATAGGAGCCTGAGGGTGGAGAACTCAAGTTAAACTTAACATGCAAAGAGAAAGCTGAAGTGGGATGTAAATGATAATTTGGGGGAGAAAAAAAGGAGAGGGTGTTCTATCCTGGGGAAAACTGTAAAAGCTATGGAAGTCTCTGAGACGGGAATGAATAGGAGTTCAGTAGGGATAGGAAGAGTAGAAAGTACCCAGAGTATAAACATGACTCTGGTATAGAATCAGCAGTTCCATTCCCTTGCGGAAAAGGAACGCCAATGAACAAAGAGTCATAGAATGACCAGTTGAGGGGTCAGTAGTCAAGCCTCATTGAGACAATGGCAAATGTTCTTTTCAAGGGCTAACAAACACTAAGCACAATCATATTAATATCAAGTGGGTTCCATTTTTTCTAGTGGTCTCTCTTCCTCTCCTTCTCCCTTAAATCAATCAGTTTCTGCTGCTCTTACCACCAAAACTGTTCTAGCCAGCTCCACCCTACAGATCCACCCTATAGTCCAAGAAAGGGAAAGATGCTTGCTGCCCCCAAGATCACACAAGGCCCCGAACCAAAGGGGAAAACACCCAGACAAAATTGGTCCATCCCAGACATAGACCTGTGAGAGAAATATACCTCATCCTACACTCCCAACCCTCTGGGACATAGGGATTGTCCCTTTAGTATAATTCTAGAATTCTGGCACAGCAGGCAATTAAAAAACATAATTCAAACCCCATAATCGTCATAGAAGGAAGTGGTCAAAGAATTTCTTTGTCGCCTCTCAAGTTGGGGGCAGGGAGGGAGAGGGAAAAATGGGGGAAGTCTTCCAGCATGGCTAGAAACCAGCTCATCCCAAGCTCCCATGTTCTTGATTGAAATGCTGACAGAAAACTCCAAAGAAAGGAATTCAAGGAAGTATCACATAAGAATTATTATTATTATGGCTGATCTGGTTTCACTGGTGATTAGGAAATTCTCTCAACCAAAGCAGATCAGCAAGTATATTTCAGAGGTTACCTGAATCCAGGTCTTCCAGACTCTGAGCCCAGCTGTCTATTCTCTGCCCCCACATACCACTCTTTCTCATTGTACAGATAAAGAAAGATAGAAAACCAGAAAAAGTATTTACCCAAGATCACACCAATTGTAAATGCAGGCTACAGGATTGGAACCTGGTTCCTCACTTGGAACATTTTTATTACATCCTGTTGCCATCTTAAGACAAGAAAAAGGGAAGTTTGGGGTTTTTTTCCCCTTTTAGTAAGGAGTAAAAGAGGCAGAGGAGGGAGGAGACAGGTTTTCTATCTGGGAAGCAGAGTTCTTGTAGCTTCATCAATGCCTCCAGCTCCCAAGGCACCGTTCTTTGTGGGTGAATAAACTTAATGCCTGTTCCTGGATAGGGAGGGAGGGAAGGGTGGATTAGCAAAATGCTGGGATTGTCAATGTCAACCCCACACTAATTAGGGTGATTATTGTGAACTAGCAGAGTTGGGTATTTATCTGTCACTGGGAGAGGGAATTTCACAAAACCCCAATTAGTTATAAATGTCGCCTGTGGGTGGTTGCCTCCCACGGGCACCTTTCTCCCCACCCTAATTCCTTTCTGCTTTATTTAATTTCAACCTGGTACCCATGGTCCAACTGGGCCCCACCAACAGAGCAGGATAAAGGGGAGGGAGACCCCTCAGTCTCAAAATCTTCCTCCCACTCGCTCCTTGAAATTTCTATAAGAAGAAACAACACTCCCTCATTGACTTTCCACCTCTCTCCTCTTTTTTCCCTCTCTCTAAATCACCTTGTTCTTTCAAGACCCACCACTACCAGGAAACCCTCTCCCATCAATATTTGCCCTTCTCTTTGGGTTCTTCCAAACTCTCCTACCTCTGAGTTTCATTTTGGTCCTGAATATTATCATTCTATAAGCAGAAACTAAGCCCCTTCAATGACACTCTACCTCCCTTCTCTCCTCTACCTCTCAACAAATCACCTTAGTCTTTTAAGCCTTTCCTCCCACCAGGAAGACCTCCCCCATTAATACCTGTCCTCCCCTCCCCTTACCAGATGTCCACTCCTGCTTCCTATCACACAGCTCTCTTTCTTGGACTTCCTAAACTCTCCTACTTTTAGTTTCTCTAGACCTAAAACAGTGTGTAATTCATCTGATCCTAAATGTATAACTCTATTAGCAAAAACAAAGCTCTTTCATTGACATCCCATCTATTTGCTCTCTTTCTCTCTCTCCCCCAAGAAACCTTCCCAAATCATCTTGGTCTTTCAAGCCCCACTACCACCAAGAAGCCCTTCTCCCATGCCATCCTCATCCCCTCCAAACAGGGCACATGCTCCCTCCTATCTGTACCTGAATTCTCTAGGAAGAATAGAGTATTTAAATACACGTGCAGAAAACACATAATAACTACAACAACAATTAATAATAATAGTTATATATAGTGTTATAAGATTTGCAAAAATACAAAGAATCATTGTATCTTCACAACAACTCTAGTAGGTAGGTGTTATTGTGATCCCCATTTTATAGATGAGGAAACTAAAACAAAGGTAAAGCAACTTGTTCAGCATTTGAAGCTAGATTTGAAGCCAGATTTTCCTGAATCCAGATCCAGAATTATATCCAATTATATCCTCTACAAGGGCATCTCCTGGCCCTGGGAGGTTTTTTTTTCTTCCAGGAGTCTCCATGAGGTTTATTTCTGGGTATGACATGACTGATGGATAAGTCTCTGCCTTGCTTGAAAAACACAGTATCTTGGTTGCTGGGTTGCCAACTCCATATGCTGGATCTGTGATTGGGAGTTCTTCCTGACTTTTGAAGCTCCCAAGGTAGTGCCATGGTCCTTTCTGCCTCCCAAAACTCATTCACTTATGTTCAGGAAAAAATAAACACAAGAGAAACTGAGTTGTCATGTGTCCAGGGACACATGGCAGCCAGGTAGGGAAAGGTCTTTCCCACTAGGCAGCTCAGAGTAATCTTCCTCACTTAAAAGACACTGGGGAAGAATTGGAGATATAGAACTGAACTTTTTGTATACATTCTCATTTATAGATCAGCCTCTACAGAACCCTTAGTCCTTCCAGCTTCTAAGTCAACTAGAAGTTGGGAGTTTTCATTATCATGTAGTCCCTCATGGCCAGAAGCTGGTTCCCAAAGTTCCATATATTGGACTGATATCAGGTAGAGAATATTGCATTTGCTCTGGATAATTAACCAGAAAAACAAATCCTCCAAAACTAAGGATGGAGCCTTCACTGGATACTTCCCCATGTATTTCAAATGATACAGTGTGACTTGATGCTTCCCAGATGATTTGTAAATAAATCTCACTTATCAGAGTCTAAAGGCTGAGGTCTTGAAAAGAGTGATCACCATGGTGAAGAAGTTGTACACTATGTCTAGGAAAGACAGTTGAAGGAGCTGGGGAATGCTCAGTCTAGAGAAGAGAAGACTTAGGGGAGGCACAATTGCATTACAAGTATCTGAAAGACTTTCATAAGAAAAAACATGAGGCTTGATGTTTTTCCACTTACGGTATAAGAAAAATGGTAGGAAGTTACATAGATGTATATCTTTGCTTTAAGAACCTACTCATACTCAGATCTGCTCAAAAAAAAAATGTGCTTTATTTAAAAAAAAAAAAAAACGAAGGGAAGAAAATAAGCATTTATCAAGTATCTACTGTATACTAGTCACTTTACTATTATTACCTTGTTTGATCATCACAACAACCCTGGGAGGTAGGTGCTAATATTATTCCCATTTTATGATTGAAGAAATTAAGGCAAGCAGGGGCTAAGTGATTTGGCCATGGTCACACAAAATAAGTAGTGTTTGAGGCAGGATTTGAACTCTGATTCTAGGTCTAATTTTCTAACCATTGCATCAACTGGGTGAGGTACTGAGTTTTTCCTGTTTTCAAATGAAATCTGAATGACCCATTAGTAAAGTTGGAATAAAGAAGTGGTTCTTAAACGTTTTAGTTTCAGGACCCCCACCAGTAAAAATAATTGAGGATCCCAAAGTTCTTTTGTTTAATGTGGAAATCTATCTCTATTTACTATGATTTTTTTCTTGCCACTGGACTTTGACAGCTATGGAAGAGAGAGGCTGGCAATTTTGTACAACTCTGCCTCATTTAAATCCAATTTACACATGAGACATCATTTCATGATGTCACCGGCCCTCTTTCAAAACAAAGAATGAACAACATTAGAAATTAAAACTGATAACTTTTGTATTTATTTATTAGTTCCTTTAAAAATAACAGTAATAAATCCATTTCGTGCTAACATAAATAGCATATTTTTATGGGAAAAAAGCCTGTATTTTGAAAAACAAAAAAAAAATTAGTGAGAAGAATGGCTTTTTGCCAATCTTTTTTAATGTCTAGCTTCAAAGAAGATTGCTGGATTTTCATCTCTATTTTCTGTATTCTATCTGTTATAATATGTTGTTTTGATTGAAGAAAATCTGGCCTCACACAGATATGTAATTGGAAAAGAGAGGAGAATTTTAACAGGCAAATAATATCTTAAAATTCTCTGAAAAGTTTTGATCCAGGAGAGTGAAGATCACACTTTGAGAACCTCTGGACTTCAAAATAAATGAGATTTCTGATAGCTCTGAGAATCTGTGATTCTGGTAGGGTGAAAAAGACAGAAACACAGAACTTTCCTGAGAGGAGACTTTTGTTGAAAAGTTACCCTCCCCCATTTAGTTTTAATTGAGAACATTTAGATCATAGAAGGTGAGTGGACACAAAGTGGGATCCCAAGGGAGACCAAGAAGTTTCATTTAGAATATGTTGTGAGGGGACCCAACTATATCCATTCCAAAATGTCTGATGAGAAACAAGTGGTGATATGATGTTGATACTCAAAAGAGAAGTGAGATTTGGGAGTCATCAGTATCAATATAGAAATGATAATTATTAGCTCTTTAAAAATGTAAATCCTAGTGCAAAGAAAACCTAAAGATGTCATCAACTGCTATCATCTCAACACATGTGGGTTCTCCAGACAACTCCCAACTTTATGCCCTTTGCCCATGCCTGGAAAGTACTCTTTCCCCACCTTCACTTCTTAGAACTCCAAATTCCCTTCAAAGTCTACCAACTCCTGTAAAAGTCTTTTGTGATTCCCCTACTAATGGGACTTCTCCCTCCAAATAATTTTGCATTTATTTTAAAATTTATTTTTATTGAATTTTGGTGCATTCATGTTGTCCTCCCCCTCCCCGTTCAATAAAATATTAGCATCTTGGGGATAGGGCTCGTTTTGTTGTAAAAGTGGATAGAGAGTGGTCTCAAAACCTGCCTCTTACACAAACTGTATGATTGAGCAAATCATTTAGCATGTCAGTGCTTTAGGCAACTCTTGAAACTGTACATTTCAGTATAGGTATTAGTCTGCATTGGAAGAGAATTCTTATCAGAGTTTTCCATAAAAATAGAAGGTCTTGCCTTCTCAATATGGGGAAGAGGAGAGGAGAAGGAGGGAAGGAGATAATTTGGAACTCAAAAAATTCTAAATTTAATTTAAATTAAATTTTAATTTTAAATTAAATTTTTTAATGCTTTTCTATGTAATTGGGGGATTTTTTTTTTTTTTTTTGCTGAGGCAATTAGGGAGGGTTAAGTGACTTGCCCAGGGACACACAGCTAGAAAGTATTAAGTGTCTGAAGCCAGATTTGAACTCAGGTCCTCCTGACTTCAGGGCCGATGCTGTATCCATTATATCATCTAGATGCTCTTAAATTTTAAAAAAATACAATAGAACATTTTTTAAAAATGGAAGCTATACTAGTCCCCTCCCCACCACTTCCTAATGTAGCACCTGGCATATGGTTGACTTCTACCATAATGCTTGTTGAATTGAATTAATCAATTGAGCTAATCAATGCTTGTCAAATTGAATTTAGTTGACTTGAAGCCATATTTAAGGAGGAATCTCTTATATAGAATGACTAACAAGTAGCCATTCAGCCTTCCACTCAAAGACTTCCAGTGACAGCATTTGCTAGTCCTTTCCATTTTCAGATACTTCTGGTTACTAAAATTAAAATAAAATAAAAATCCCTTATAATGAGCTTACATTCTGTCTCTCTACGACTTCAAATGATTGTTCTGGTCAAGCAAATGAAGTCTAATAATTTACCATATGCTAGTTCTGCAAGTAATTAAGGATAGCTATAATAACCCCCCAAGTTTCCTCTGCGATTAATACCCCCAGTTCCTCAAAATACTTATTATAATATAGTAAGAGAATAATGCAGTTGGTGCAATGGATAGAACAGGGGACCTGGAATAAGGAAGACTCATCTTGTTAATTAAATTCAAATCTGGCCTCAGATACTCACTAGCTGTGTCATCCTAGGCAAGTCATTTAATTCTGTTTGGGTCAGATTTTTTATCTCTAAAACGAGCTGGAGAAGGAAATGTCAAGTCATTCCAGTGTCAAGAAAACCCCAAATAGGGGCATGAAGAGTCATATATGACTGAAAATGACTGAAAAACAAACCATAAAGATTTGCAAATCCCTTTATATACATTATGTCATTGGATATTTGCAATGTTATTGTGAGGTCTGAGTGAAGTCTGAGATTTATGCTGCTTCAGTAACTTGCATCCATCTTACAATTGGTAAATGCCTGAGGTAGATTTGAACTTGAGCCTTACTCACCCTGTCCTTGAGAGCATTTCTTTAGCACTTGAAGGCATACAAAGCACTTTCTGTATGATAATCCCAGGAGGTAGGGGAGGCAGGAGTCACTGTGCCTGTTTTAGACACTAGAAATTTGCATCTCAGGTTCTATAGCTTACCCAACATCACATAGCTGTTGGATATGGGAGTCTGGATTCGACTCTAAATCCCCTGACTCCCAAAGAGCTCTTTCTCCTACACTACACTGCCTCTCCATATAAAAAGTACAAATTCTAATATTAGTGTATGGGAGGAGTACAAAGTGCTCCCATATCCAAGGAAGGAGTCACTAGTTTTGGTGGGAAGCGGTAGATTGGAGAAGACTACCTGAAAGAGATTACATTTTTTCTGAGTTTATGAGGCTTAAAGTTGTAACTCACTTTAGAGACCACCTAGTTTAACTTCCCATTTTGCAAATAAGAAAACTGAGGGTGGAGGAAGTTAAGCACAAGTTTTTTGAGGGGAAGCATCATTCCATTATGATCTTTATGTCTCTAGTACCCAGCAAAATGTCTTACACAAACTATAGGATTATAATTATTAATTTATTCTATTAATTATATTATATATATATATTAATAATAATAGTTGCCACTTTAAAGCTTAAATAGTACTTTGTATATATTACTTTCATTTGATCTTGAATTAAGTGGTTCGCCAAAGTCAGTCAGGTAGAGCCAAGCATTTAAGTCTAGATATTCTGACTCCAAGTAAGTATTATGGGGCGTCCCCCCAGATTACTGTCCCTTGAAGCTAGGGAAGGTCCTATAAAGAGGTAACCATTGGGTGAATGAGGAGTTGAATGGACCCTCCTGGAAGGAGGAATGCTTGTCAAGGCCATACAAAAGTTAAAAAAAAAAAAAAAAAAAAGTTCCCTCCCTGGGTGACAATCAGAACAAATCAAAGAAATTGCTTGCAATCTTCTGGGTCATAGAAATGCTCCACTGGTTGCTGGAGCAAATGCCAAAGTCATCAGTCCCAGTGAGAACTGGCACCGAGATTGGATTCATCACCTCAGACAATCCCAACAAGCCAGAATCAATAGGTCCAGAGTCGGCTTGTTCTCCTGTCTTCTTGGCTCGTCATATACCCTTCCCCTGACATTCTCCCAGGACCCACCTCCTTAGGCAATGGAGAGGAATCAGTTTCCCTTAGAGGGTTCCAAGACCAGGAATTCTCAGAAAAAGATGTCACCAAGGGACTTAGTGCAATGGAAAGAACACTGAACTTGGAAGTCATGGGTTCAAGTCCAGATCTTTAATACCAGTTGTGGGATCCTATTCTATCTGTTTTTTGTTTATTTTTTTTTAATCTGTATTTTGGAGGAAGAACAATAACTGGCAGCAAAGCCCATTTCAACCCTTTACAATTTTGCTCTCAAGGTAAGATTTGCATGGATCATAATTGACATGATAGCCATTCAATTCTAAAGGAATGTTCTAATCCCTACTAAATTAGTAGACTGGAGTCTGGGAGTGACAGTAAAGCCAAAGCAGAGGAATTTTTAAAAAGATAGATTTAAAGTCTAATGATTTTTCAGGCTGGCTGGCCTGGTTTCTGAATTACAAAAAGCTGAAATAACCCTTAGAATTATAATCTAAAAGATATGATTGGCTCCCCCCATTTGGGAGGGGCTGCACAATGGTACAGAATAGTAACTCTCACTCAGCTTGATGACATCATCTGACCAACACCATTAGCCTAGAGCTCTCTAGGGATCAGGTAATGGCTGACTTGACAAGGGAAAGGGGTTCTTTAGGAATATGATTTGCCATGGCTACATGGGATTCATCGGGTTTTTACATGTAAAGTCTCTACCACTTAGCATCTGTGGCTCCTGAATTCCTGTGTTTTGGGGGACTGTAGAACATAGGATGTTAGGGTTAGAAAAGAAATTAGAACATAAAATATCACAGGTGGAAGGAGCCTTAGGATACAGAAACTCAGAACTGGAATTAGAAAGGATTTATTGCATAGAATGTCAGGGTGAAGGGAATCTTAGACCATAAGACCATCAGGGATAGAAGGGACCTTCAAATACAAAAAGTCAAATCTGGAAGAGATGTTAGAAAATACAATGTTATACATTAGATGTCTTGCTGTCTAGGAGGGGAGTGAAGATTTGGGAGAAATATTTGGAACACAAGGTTTTGCAAGGGTGAATGTTGAAAAGTATCTTTGCATGAATTTTGAAAATAAAAAGCTAAAAAAAAAAAAGGGAAATGTTAGGATCAAAGGGATTATAGAATATAGGATATTAGAGTTAGAAAAGAACTTAGAACATAAAATATCCAAGGTGGAAAGAGCCTTAGAATACAGAAACTCAGAACTGGAAGACTGTAAAACATAGGATATTAGGGTTAGAAAGAACCTACAACATAGAATGTCCAAGCTGGAAGAACAAAGGAATTCAGAACAAGAAGGGAACTTAACATATACAAAATAGGGATAAAAGGGAAACTTAGGATATAAAATGTCAGACCTGAAAAAGACCTTAGAACATTAAACATGAAATGTGGAGATGAGGAAAGGCCTTAGAAGACCAACTCATGAGACATTTTCATTTTCTTGAGAAAGTCCTTAGGTGAAGAGGTAGGAAATCTCTCACAGCCCTTCCAGAAGTATCAGGGAGTGAATGGAATATGGTTGTCAGAAGCTGCAGGCAGCTTTGTGGGAGTGGTCAGTTTTCAAATTCTTATCAGCACTCTGGGTATTAGATAAAAATATTGAGGCAAGAAACTCAACAGCCTTCCAGGTCCAGGTCAATGGACACTAGATGATGACATTGACTCAAGCCCACAAACAGCTTTGGGGCAGGTCTCAGATTACCTGAATTCTGTAGACTTCTAGCATTGGGGGCATCCCCCTGCCTTGCATTTGGAAGCAGAACCAGCTGGAAGTGTGTGTGTGTGTGTGTGTGTGTGTGTGTGTGTGTGTGTGTGCAGTAGCTGTGGATTTTTTCTGACAATTCATCACCCAGTCCAGAATGAGCTGACAAGAAGACACATTGGTGGAATGCTAAAGACTCTCATTCTGAGGAGCTCTCTCTGCCTGTTCTTGCCAGCCCTCCTGGGTCCTTAATAAACTAAGGAGCAACACTAGGAAAATGCAAAAAAAAAAAAAAAAAAAAAAAAAACTCAGAAAACCAACACTCTCTTTATCTGTCAAGATCCAAGGCTTCCCCACCTAGCCGTCAATAATGGATTCTGAACATTTCCCATTTATCACTGTAGAGCAGGAGGCAGACTGGTGAATGCAGAGACCAAGTGTCTGGAATCCAAAATCCAGGTTTCTCCATTATCCTTTCATGATCCTCCACCCACCTCCACCTGTCAATGTCTACCTTCTTAGGTAAAGGAACAGGACATCAGGAACAGGCTGTCCATTGCCTGTCTAGATGTGGAGATCAGAGAGCAGATGAGGGCGGAGGGAGTATCCCCCACCCGTGGATACTTGGGTACATGTGGATAGGTTCTAACAACTTGACTGGGACTCTTTTCCTATGAGCCCACACTGTGGTATGGGGTACATACATATATATGGTATGTAAGGAGAAAAAGAGAAGGAAGAAGAGAAAGAGATGGAAAGTGAAAAGGAAGAAAAAGGGAGGAAGAGGAGGAAAAAAAGAGAAAGAAAAAGAAGAGGAGGAGGAAGAGGAGAAGAAAGGAGCAATCAGAGGAAAATGAGAAAGAAGAGAAAATGAGGAGGAAGAAAAGGAAGAAGAGGGTGGAGAAGGAAGAGGAGAAGGGGAAAGAGGAAAATAATGAGGAAAAAGGAAGATGAGGGGGAGAGAAAAAGGAGGAGTAAAAGGAGAAGAAGGAAGAAGATGAGGAAGAAGAAAAGGGAAATCAGTAGCAAGAAAAAGGAACCAGATCAAGGAATGAGCATTTATTATGTGCCATATACTCCACAAATACTATCTCATTTGATCCTCACAATAACCCTGGAAGGTAGGTAGGTGCTATTATTATCCCCATTTTACAGCTGAGGAAACTGAGGCAGACAGAGATTAAGAGTCACACAGCTAGTAAGTGTGTGAGGCTGGATTTGAACTCAGATCTTCCTAAATCTATCCACTGCACCACTCAGCTGCCTCAAAAGAATGTTGGCTTTAGAAGGTAAAAGTCATAGGTTTAAATCCTAGTCTGGTTTATTCTAGCTACATTGCCATGAAGAAATCATTTACCATCTCTTAGACTCAGAGGCAGGTCAAGGAAGTTTCTTCACTTCTAAATCTATCCACTAAACCTCCCTGCCTCAGTTTTCTTCATCTGTAAAATGGAGAAAATAATGCACTTCCTTCACAGGACTTTCTTGAGAACCAAATGAAATAGTGTATAGCTATATGTTGGAAATCTTAAGACAATGTAAATATTAGCTATTATTATTTTCAGATTTTGCTGTTTCATTATTCTCAGATTCCAACATTCTCTCATTTTAATACTGAAAGTTTCTTACCACATTAAACTCCAAATGAATGTGTGACCTAGGATATACAATGTCACATTATAAACAAATTAGAGGAACAAGGAAGCAATTATGAATAGGAGAAGAATTCATGACCAGATAAAGAAAAGAGAGGATTATCAAAGGTAAAAGTAACAATTATGATTTTATCAAATTTTAAAGCTTTTGTACTAATAAAGACAATGTAGTTAAAATTAGAAGATAAACAGTTAACTGATGGGAAAAAATTTTTGCAGCAGATTTTTTTGATAAAAGTCCTGTATCTAAGATGTACAAAGAACAGATTCTAACATAGAAGAACGACAGTCATTTCCCAACAGATAACAATTCAAAAGGTGTGAAAAAGTAGTTTACAAAGGAAGCAGTTCAAACTATCAACAACATTATGAAAAAATGCTCCAAATCGCTAATAATTAGAGAAACATCAATTAAAACAGCTCTGAGATTCCTATCAGATTATCAAAGATGACAAAAATGGCAAGTGACAATTATTGGAAGAGCTTCAAAAAAACAGATACCCTAAGGCCTAGTTGATTCAGCTGTGACTTGATTAGGCCATAAACTATACTCCAGAAGTTACTGAGTTACTGTGCCCACCTTATCTCTATACCCCAAAGAGATCAAAGAAAGAAAGAAAGGCCCCATATGCACAAAAGCATTTATAGCAGCTTTTTGTTGTTATTCTAGTAAAGAAATGGAAACCAAAGCTTTGCCCATCACCTGGGGAATGACTAAACAAATCATGGCATAAGAATGTAAATGAAGTAGACACTGATATAAGATGTGATAATAAGATGATTTCAAAGAAATTTGGGAAGATACGTATGAACTAATGCAGAGTGACATAGATAAAACCAGAAGAACAATTTACTTTGCAATAATATTATAAAGATGGCGCTAGGCAGTGCAGTGGAGAGAAAGCTAGACCCGGAGTTGAGAAATTCAAATCTGACCCCAGATACAGCTATGTGATCTCAGCTAGGCAAGTCACTTGACTTCTGCCTCATACAGTTGTTGTGGGGATCAATTGAGATAATATTTCCAAAGCATATAGCACAGGGCCCAGCATAAAGTAAGTGCTATATAGATGCTAGACATTATTATTAAGAAAAACAACTTTAAAAGACTTTAGAATTCTAATCAATGCTATGATAAACCATGAGCCCAGATGATTAAAAATTAAACACTCTACCCACCACCTTCCAGAGAGGTGGTAATGGACTTAAAATGCAGAATGAATCATACATTTTTAGACATGGCTGACATGGAAATTTATTTTGCTGTACTACACATTACTTATGAAGGTTCTATTTTTCTTGTGTTTACTGTTCAATTGGGAGGGAGAGATAATAAATGCATGTAAAAATTAAAAGAAAAAAGACTTAAGAACCCTATATAATTTAGTATATTTATTTAAATGTATTTGAAAACCAAACTGCATAATAGAAATATATACTTGTGGTTTTTTTATATAATCTTGTTTTTCTATTCTATTTTGCATATGGAACTTTTTGGTGTTTATCAAATTCAGAATAAAAAGCATTTTTTTTTAGGAAAACCACTGAGGTAAAGATTATAAGCTCCTAATAATTCTATGATTTTAATATTCTGCAATTTTAAGATCCTGTGATTCTGTAACTTCCCAAGAGGTTTTATTAATCTCCTTCTTAGGATCTCAATTGCATACACTCAACACAGATTAACAATTTAAAAGAAAAGATTAGATAAATAAATGGAGCAGTTAGGGTCTGAATCCTAAGTGGGATTGTTCCAGGCAATCAACAAAAATTTGCTAGGAATGGGAAAGCCGAAGGACTGATACAAGTCCTCTGAAGAGATTTGGGGATCCAAATAGAGCTGCTGGGTGACACAGTGGATAAAGCACTGGGTCTGGAGTCAGGAAGCCTCTTTCTGAGTTCAAATCCAGCCTTAGATACTTACTAGCTGTGTGACCTTGAGCAAGTCACTTAACTTGCTTGCCTCAGTTTCCTCATCTGTAAAAATGAGTTGAAGAAGAAAATGGCAAATCACTCTAGTATCTCTGCCAAGAAAACCTCATGAAGAGTTAGACACAAAGAAAACAATTCAATAACAGCAAGTTTTCTACTTGAAGAAATTGAAACTTAGAAAAGAGTGACTCGTTCAGTGATGGAATTAGGAAATAACAGATCACTGACTTACTGTCCTTCACATAGGACCTCAAAGACCACTGTAAGACCAACCAACCATTCACAGCCTCCTCACACACACGTCTATTTATCTCTTACCTCCATTTGTGTGTCTCCTTTATGGCAATGTGAGTCACAAACACCTCGCACCAAGTCTTAGTCTTATGTGTAAGAGCAGGAACAAGGATGTGGTGAGTTGGAGTCAGCTTGACCCAGCTCCTGAGAGCTGATTGTTCAGCATCCAGAACTTACACCTCGAAAAAGGCAAATGCTACAGAGCAGGGCTTAGCCTTTTGTTTTGTTGATTCTCTAGACTTAAGAAAGTAAAGAAGGAAATGTTAATAATGCAGATTAAAAAGTGTGTCCAGCCTGCACATATGTGTGCATGAGTGTGTACATGTATGTATATGTGGGTGCACTGTGCATACATGTGTGTGCACGTGTGTATAAATTGGCTGTTGTCCTTTGTTCTTGAACAGGGTCAAAATGACATCACCGTGTTAGAGTTGAATTACAGTGTGTCCGACAGTGGCTGATCAGACCAATAGGAGCTCGGAACGCTCTGCCACAGATCGGACACGAATAGTCCCTATGAACATTTGGGATGGTTTCTCTGACTTTGTGCAGCTCACATTTCTTCTGAGCTAATTCAGTTCTGTTCATAGAGCCCTGATGAGGGCCCGCCATGTTGGACAGTCCATGCCATCGTGTCCCATGTCATACAATCAATTCTAAAGTTCTTAAAAGAAGCCTTGAGAGTGTCCTTGAATTTGTGAGTGTGTGTGTGTGTGTGTGTGTGTGTGTGTGTGTTTCTGGGAGAGCCAGTCATTAACCATTAACCAAAGTCATTTACTAGGACACCATTAGAAAGGATGTCACTGTTAGGAAGGTTCCTACGACAGATTTTGGAACATAAAAATGTCAGGAGAAATAAAGGAAAATTTCAGAGAAAACTCCTCAGCAGTCAAAGCTGTGCCAAAGTGGGATCGGGTACCATGAAAGGTAATGAGTTTTCCTTCCCTGGAGATCTCCCAGCAGAAGCTAGATGGCCACTTGTCAGAGATGTTGCAGGAGGGGAGAGTCTGATGTCCCTTCCAACCCTGGGACTCTGCAATGAGAGAAGAGAAGATCAGAGTGAAGCTTGCTGGAAGGTTTCTGACCCTAGACACCATATGGTGCTGAGACTGACTAACCTCTGGGCCTGGCTTTGTCCCTACACCCCGAGACCTAGGCTGCCGGAACCCCAGGAACTGATGGATGTCCAAGGTTTCCAGAGGTCGCAGGAATTCGTGAGAGATAGTGGGGCAACAGGACCCAGAGGGAATGCTCTCTCCCCAGGAGAGCTGACTATGTTTTAGGGTGAGTCAGACCACAACCCAGAAAAGTATTATGATTTTTTAATTACCCCATTTCCCTCACAGGATTAATTAAAACCACATTCTTAGGGCTCGTGTGAGTCATGCTTTATCTGCTGATAGAACTTTCCATTCAGCCTCTGCAGAGCTGGAAAGAGCCTAAGAAACTGGGCTCTGAACCCCTTCTTATCAAGCTGCTGCCACATGTCAGGAACCTGAACCCTGGATGTGGAAAACAGCGTGAGTCTAGCACAAGCTCTGCAGGAAACTGTGTGGCTTTGGATGAGACTTTTATTCCTTTTCTGAGCCTCCATTTCCCCATTTGCAAGGTTAGATGGCTTAAAGGTCATTGTACCTAGCTCCCTCCTTTTGCAAATGAAAACTGAGACCCAGAGAGAATAAGGAGCAAGTTTCATGAACGTGGCAATAGAGTCAGAATTTGAACCCTAGCCTCCTTCCATTGTTAACGCACTGGGCCAGTTGAAGGGGTTACACAAAATTCTGATGATTTGGTTGGCTGAGACACAGAAGTCCAGCAAAGGCAACGAGGTGTCAGAACACAAGACCTGGGCATCAGGAGGTCTGAATTAGAGTGCTAGAGAAACAGTTTTACTAACTATATGGCTTCTGGTAAAGTGCTTGACTTTTCCTATTCTCAGCTCCATCATTTGTACAACAAGGAGCTTGCTCTTAATTGTTTCTTAGGTTCTTTCCAGCTCTGACATCCTGTGATTGCATTTTGAAAGGAACCCAGGAACTCTATTTGCCCTTTGGAAAGTGTCAGGGGAAAAAATGACAAAGGATTAAATAAGAAAGAGAATGAAAGAGAAGAGAAATAGATGGAAGTATGAGGCCCCAGCTGGAGATAGAAGAGAGGTAGGAAGCACGTGACAGATAAAAGGAAGTGTTTATCCACGATGAGATAGAGACAGAGGGGGTGGGGAGAGAAGGAGAGAGAGGAGAGGGAGAGGGAGAGGGAGAGGAAAAGGGAGAAAAAGAGGGAGAGGGAGAGGGAGGGAGGAAGGAGGGAGGGGGGAAGGAGAGAGAGGGAGGGAAGGAGAGAGAGAGGAGAGAGAGGGGGAGAGGGGAGAAGGGGGAAAGGGGAAAAGGGAGAGGGAAAGGGGGAGAGGGAGAGGGAGAGAGGGAAGAAAAGAAGGAGGGGAAGGGAGGGAGGAAGAGGAAAGATGGAGAGAGAGACAGAAAGAGAGATAGAGAGACAAAGAGTCAGAGAGAGGGAGAGAGACAAAGAGAGACAGAAAGACAGAGGCAGAGAGATAGAAACACACAGGGATACAGAGAGTCAGAAAGACAGAGACAGAGAGGGACACAGAGAGATAGAGAAACACAAAGACAGAAACAGACACAAAGAGAGAAAGAGAGAGACAGAGACAGACAAAGAGAGCTACAGAGGTGGGAAAGAAACAGTTTATCCGAAATAGGAGAAAGACAAGGAGACACAGAAATAGGAGAGAGAAAGATTGATGTTGCTGACTTCCCTTTGCCCCTGGTTAACTGGTCCCTTGCTTTGCCCGGTTTACCACCTTTTAGGTCCCATCTCCACACCTTTGCGCGGCCCGTTGCCGTGGTTACGGTGCTCCTCTTCCTCCCCTCAGTCCCTCGGAGCTCAGGCTCACCTAGCTCCCTGCCACCGCGCCGCCTCCCGCACTAAGCCTTCCCCGACTCCTGCCCCCTCTCCCGGTCGTTAGCTAAGAGCAAGGCTGGCAAATGAAGCTGCGGAGCATGTTCGGGGGCTCTGCCCGTTGCCAGCGCATGGGGAGCCTCGGGGGATCTGCTTCCAGAAGTGCGCGCTGCTATTAAAGGGGGGGCCCGCTCTCCCCTTCGGGGCTGCCTGAATGTCTCCTGCTCCTCAGCTGTGCTGGGAGAGAGGCCTTCCGCCGGTGCCGAGCGGGAGCTGAGAACCCAGGCAAAAAATCCCGTGGCTTTTTTTTCTTCCCGCTGGCTATGGAGGGAGCCTGGGGCGGCGAGGGTGGGGGAAGGCCGGGGTGACCCGGGAGCCCACGTCCTCTCAGGCGAGCCCCGTGTCTGAGAAGGCGCCGGCTTCTGCTAGTGTGCCCTTCCCTTGGGTACGGGACTTCGTGAGAGGCGTCCTGGGCAGAGGAACAACTACTCACAGGAAGCGGTGCACAAGTGACCGGGAGGGGCTGAAAGCTTTGTAGCAATTGCTCCAAGTTGGTGCCCGCTTTCTCCTGGGACGGAGGTAGCAGAGGGGACTGTGGGCCCCAGCTTCGGGGATCAGGGGACATTTTTTTTTTGGCTGAGGTAATTGGGGTTAAGTGACTTGCCCAGGAGTGTTAAGTGTCTGAGCTCAAATCTGAGCTCAGGTCCTCGCCTTCAGGGCTGGTGCTCCCTACAGAAGGATATCCTTGTGCTTTAGTTACTGCTTAATTTTTTCAGCAAATATCCCTTTATAAAAATTCATTATCATTTTATTGATGAGGCACCAAGTGGTTTAAAGGATGCTGTCAATCATCTGTAATTACCACCGGAACTTTAGAACAAACTGGCACGGGGGCTTGCAACAGCCTTTGAAAATCTCAAAACTAGGGTCACTCCCAGAACTCTGAAGGAGATGTAGCTCCTCATTTGGACCTTGTTTACTAGCGCCCAAGCTGGAGCTGGAAGACGGAGCCCAGAGCCGCAAAGGGCTGCACAAACGCCCTCCTGCTTCTGCCTTTGTGATCCAGCCCAGAGAATAGTGTTTAGCACATAGTAAGTAAGGGCTTAATAAATGCTTGTTGACTGACTCCCTGACATGGTTTGATATTTCTTTGTATAGAGAGTTGGTCCCGGACTACCTGATTCATGAACAGCCAATCCCGACACCTGCAGGTGTGTGTGTGTTTTAATCAATTACTTGTGCACATCCTGTTTCATATTCAATAGGTATATAGATAACTAAATAGATATAGACATATCTATTCAATGTGACCTCAGACACTTAACACTTCCTGGCTGTGTGACCCTGGGCAAGTTACTTAACTCCAAGTGCCTCAACTAAATAATATTAATAATAATAATAAACCAAATAGTTATATGACCTTGGACAAGTCATTTGACTTCTGCCTCAGTATCCTAAATTATAAAATGGAGATAATCCCAGGATTATAGAAAATCGGCACTTTGCAAACCTTAAAGCTCTGTATTAGATGGCTATTGTTTATTATAATCATTATTATCATTCCTCCCAGCAGAATGTAAGTTCCTTGAGGGCAGGGACTGCTTTGTTTTTGCCTTTTGTATCCCCAGAATCTAGTACATTGTCTGGTCACAGTCAGCACTTGATAAATGCTTATTAATAAATGAATGTATTTTTTTAAAAAATAAGACAAAAAAGCTAGGCCAGAGACAGTGTTTCAGAGACAGAAAAAAGCCAGCAAGAGAGAGTCCCGGCTACAAAGAGAAAAGCCTCCTTCCCACTGTTTCTGGTGTACCATGCAGGAGCTGCCTGGCGCTTTATGAAGGCACCTGGCGCTTAATTGCCACTTAGAAAAATTAACTCCGACCTTCGCGATACCAAAAACAGCTTTTCAGAGCATGAGGCAGGCAGACAAGCAGAGCCTGAGGTGGAGAGTGCCACTTACCAGACTCTCGGAAAGAAAAGAAAAGGACTTGAGATATCAAGCCAGGGGAAGAGTCGTGTCTGCCAGGAGGAGGTCAAGAGCTGCGGGCACCGGGGGCTGCCGGGAGGATGGGGCTCCCTGGGAGGGCCGGGAAGAGCCCTGGCCTGCTTTCCCAGCCGCAGTCAGGGAGGGAGAGGCTGGGCCGGGAGCACGCCGCCCCAGCCTGCCAAGTTTCACCCGAAACTCTTTCCAGCCTGGGCCTGCTCCCCACCTGCAGGTGCCAGGTCTTCTGGGAGGCCGGGCCCCCTCTCCCCCCAGCTGCCTCCCTCCCCCTCCTCTCCAGTCCAGAGCTATCATTCTTCATGGAATTCTCATAAAGCATTCGATTCTGTCCCCGGATTAAAGAGGCTTTTATTCTTTGAAAGAATGAAGTGAAAGGAACCTTACCACAGTAAACTAACAGTCACTGCTGAGGAACTTGAGAGTATAGAATGTCAGAGTTAGGAGGCCGTTGGAACCCAGGATGTCAGAGCTGGGGGGCCCTTAGAGCCCAAGTTGTCAGAGCTGGGAGGGCTCTTAGAACCCAGGAGATCAGAGCTGGGAGGGCCCTTAGAACCCAGGAGATCAGAGCTGGCAGGGCCCTTAGAACCCAGGAGATCAGAGCTGGGAGGGCCCTTAGAACACAGAATGTCAGAGCTGGGAAGGTTTCTAGAACACAAGAGATCAGAGCAAGAGAGGACTTAAAATTACAGTGCCAGGGCTGGAGGGCGGGGGGAGGGGGGGGAAGGGGGGGGGCATAGAACATAAGATTTCAGAACTAGAGCAATTTTAGAACATGGTATACATTCTGTTATGGTCCCTTCCTATTCTGGGACCTAAGCACACAGAATGTAGACTCTCACAGCTGGACAGGCCCTTGGAGACTAATCCCAGCTTTCATGGAGGAGTTAACTGGGTTAAGTTTTTACTAACAATTCTGTGACAGGCAGAACTGGACAAATCTTTAGAACCAATTGTGAAGGTTGAGGCTGAAAGGAAGAAGTCTGTCTCAGGGGTTTAGCAGTTGCCAGGTATGAGAGCCACTCTCTGCAGAGAAGAAAGCTTTCTTAATGAGAAAACCATTTTAATAACAGATCTGGGGCCAAGAGGATACTCTGGTTGAAGATAAAGAAGAGGAAGATTTTTCGTATTTCTGTTTTATGCAGTCCCCTTTTTTGTGAATGCTTGTTGAATTGAATTGTAACTGTTCTCCACAGTCCAAAGAGAAGCTTCCTGAGGGCAGGCCTGGATCCATTGCTTCTTTTTTAAGGCAGAGTCTGAATCTGCCCCTCCTCCATCTCCCCCAGATTAGGAGATCCCTGAAGGCAAAACAGCTCTTGTTTCTTTTGTGTTCTCTCTCTCTCTCTCTCTGTCTCTCTGTCTCTCTCTCTCTCTCTCTCTTTCTCTCTCTCTCTCTCTGTGTGTGTGTGTGTGTGTGTGTGTCTCTGTCTCTGTCTCTGTCTCTATCTCTCTCTCTCTCTTTTTCTCTGTGCATGTGTCACACACACACACATACAATCCTTCCCGACTTCCTAGAACTAAGTCCAGGGCTAATTGCCCAGTGAAATCTGTGAAAAGTCAAATTTACCTGAAATCCAAGAATGAGTCTTTTAGGTTATCATGGAAGAGGAATGGGCCCAGTGGGGGGCATGAAAACAGCATTTAGAATGGTACAGGACCCAGACTCCAACTAGGACACAGCAGCCTAGCTCTGTGTAAGGAAAATACAGGTTTTTGTGATCAATGAGGTGACAAGGCGAAAAGGAAAGGTGGGAAACAAAAAAGAAACAGAAAGCAGAGGAGCCAGAGAGACGGGGACAGAGACAGGGTCAGAGACAAAACAGAGGAAGCATCAAGAAAGAGGGGGGAAAGACCAAAATGGAGGCAGAGAAAAATAAAGATAAAGATGGACAGAGAGAAGAAGGGAAACCAGAGAATTTGTGAGACAGTCAACAGACATTTATTACTCACAATGTGCTTGATGTAAAAAGGGGAGTGGGGGGGAAGGGGGGAGAGAGAGAGACAGAGAGAGAGAGAGAAAGACAGAGAGACAGAGACAGAGAGAGATGGGGAGAGAGAGAGAGACAGAGACAGAGATAGAGAGAAAGACACAGAGACAGAGACAGAGACAGAGAGGGGAGAGAGAGAGAGAGAGAGAGACAGAGAGAGACAGAGAGAGACAGAGAGAGAGAGGGGAGAGAGAGAGAGAGAGACAGAGAGAGACAGAGAGAGACAGAGAGAGAGAGAAAGCGAAAGAGAGAGAGAGAGAGAGAGACAGAGAGATAGAGAGAGAGAAAGAGAGAGAGAGAGAGAGAGTGAGAGAGAGAGAGAGAGACAGAGAGAAGGAAAGGGAAGGAAGGGAGAGAGGAAAGAGTAGGAGGGAGGGAGGGAAGGAAAATCACGTGAAGGCCCAGAAAGATAAATAAAAAGGGAAACAAAATTAGACCAAGAATGAGGGAGGGATAGTGAGATAGCATGATGGAAGAGAAAGCAGAGGAAAAGAGGGAGGCAGACAAGAGAAACCAGAGAAGGAAGGATGCAGGCCGCGGAGAGAAGACCCTGTCCTGGGTGGTTGGGGTGGGAGATCTGCAGAAATCAGAATCCAGGTCCCAAGTTCCCCTTCTGTTCCCCCAGGTAAACCTTCCCCCACCTCATGCTGGATGGATGGAGGTCTGCTCAGCCACCACCTAGAGGGTTTGCAGACAAATTAGGAAGCCATTTAAGCCAGGCAAGCTCATTCAAATTTATGCTAATGCAATTTCCCTGTTTATTTCAGAGTTACAGGGTGTCAGCTGTGTGGGAGCCCAGAATGCTCCTCAGTCCAACCCAGGGAGAGAAGATGGAGGAAGAAGGTTGGGGGGAGGGAAGGAGGTACATCTGCAGCTTCTGGGCATGGGAACACATTCTTAACAAGCTGGTCTGTGCATTTCACATCGTCTATGTGTGTTTGTGCGTGTGTACATGCAGAGACTGGAGGTGTATCCCCGTAGCAGACTGTTGCCTTTCCGCGTCCCTAGTGTACTTCCAGCGTGCATGTGTGTGATTCTGTTTCTCGTGTGCATACATGTATATCTCATGCATCAGTACAATGTGAGTGTGCATCCATGTGGATGCCTAGAAGGGTATATTGCACATGTATATGTCTATAGGTGTACATCACGTGTGTGTGTAATATGTTATTCTGTGGATAAATGCAAAGTACATTTGGGTGCACTTACCTTTCTCTCTACGTATGTGTCACAAGGTCAGACATGACTGAAATGACTGGACAAAAATAAAAGTTCTATGTCAAAAGCTCAATAAGCTTCGGTGGCTCCTCCCTCCAGGATCAAATCAAAACTCCTCTATTTGACACTTAAAGCTTTCACTACTTGTCCCATTCCTAGATTCAGTTCAAGTTCCACCTTCTGCAAAAGGCCTTTCAGTCTCCTTTCCACTGCCCTCTCTCAGCATATCACCCTCTGAGACTCCCAATCTACTCTGTCGCTAGTCATAAGTTTCCCCTCCATTAGAATGTAAGCTCCTTAAGTTTTGGTGGATGAACAAGAAGGAGAAGATTGGGAAAAGGCTTCCTGCACAAAGCAGAATTTGAGCTTTCAGGGAGCTCAAGAAGCCAGGGAGACTAAGGAGACTGAGGAGGGACGACATTCCTGGCATGGGGGGTGGCCAAGTGCAAAGGCAGAGAGGGGAGAGATGAGGGTATCTAGATAGCACAACAGATGGAGAGTTAGGGCTGGAGTCAGGAAGATCTGAATTCAAATCCTGCCTCACATACTTACCATCCATATGATTCTAGACCAGTCACCTAACCTGTCTGCCTCAGTTTCCTCAACTTTAAAATGAGGGTGATTTGCAGATGGGGAATCTGAGATCCCAAGAAAGGATGGGACTCACTATGGTTGTATATATAATCAGTAACAGAACCAAGACTCAAATCCTCTTAATCTAGAACTGATTTCATCCTTTGCAAGGACACTCTGAGTCAGTGGGGCTATATCTGGGGAATATATTTACTTATGTGGTTGCCAGCAGCATCCTCTGTCTCCATGGTGCAATCTCATAATGAGATCAAAACAGTCCTTTCTAGAGAGGAAAGGTCATTTTTCCATTCAATGAAGCAATAATTCCATCTTTTATAGAAAATACTATAGAGATGTTAAAAGCAATGGAGTATAATAGAAAGAGAATTTGGAGTCAGAGGATCTGGGTTCAGATGCCAACTCTGCTCCTTGCTAGCCTCTTCCTCTCTGTGCCTCAGGTTTTTACTCTGTAAACTATGTGGAGTCCATAATTCATAAGGTCTTTTTTAGCTCTGTAGTCTTCAAGACTACAAATCACTTCCTCCCATTTCTGGGGTAGGCTCTGCAAGCATTATTATCCTCATTTTGCAGGTCATGAAACTGAGGCTCTGATAGTGAAGTCCAGAAAAAGGATTCCCAGGATGCTTTTCAGTATCACAGGCCCCTGTCCCTTTGTGCCATCCAGGTCTTTGATGCAAGCATTTTAATCAGGCTGCAGATAGTGGTGAGAGCAGCCGGTGGAAGTATGGTACCAGCAGCTAGAACTCTGGAACATGGCAGCTATTGACAGAATGGGCAGAATAGCCACAGAAAAGTCATCTCCAACTAGAGATTTTTAAAAGCCTTCTGATGCCTCTATTTCTCCTAGAACATCAAAATATCATTACTCAAGACACAATTGAAATCAGGAGGAAGAAGATAGAAGAAAGTCAGATAATGAAGAAAACAGAGCAGTCCAAGCAGAAGCAAAGAGGCAAGAAGACATGAATACAAAGATAAGTCCTCCAAGAAATACAAATCATAGACCACTCTTCTCATAGTGGAAAGATTAAATTCACCTGAAAATGATGAGGACAGATAGAAAGTCATCAAAGGCTGAGGTCATTTAAGATCTAGATCTCATAATCTTAGTAAAAGCAGAGAAGGCCTACAAGCAGGGACAGAAAGCATCAGGTTAAATCTCAACCAAAGTCAAGACATAGGCATAAAACCAGAAGCAGAAATTGGGAAAGAAGAAAATTGAAAAGCTGTGAATATTTAGCCAAGGTTTAAATCAGACTTCCAATCCACTTCCTTTTAGAGGGCAAAACATAGCAATGGATGCACAAGAAACATCAGCTTGAAAGTGGAACAGAGCAAAGTAATTGCAAGAACAGAGGAAAAAAAGAAATGGTTGAAAAACAGAAACAGCAAGAAATAGCAGCAGCAGCTGCAGTTACAGGAGAGTCTGTCTTCAGTGTTGCTGCTCTTCTACCAGGAAGGCAAGTAACTCCTCAGATAGTCATGACACCTCAAATGGCTGCACTACAGACCAAAGTATTGGCAGAGAAGGGAATAGCTGTACCTAGCTATTATAATCCAGCAGTTGCAAATCCAATGAAATGTGCTGGACAGGAAAAGAAAAATGCTTTGGCAAGGCAAAAAAAAAGAAGGGGGTAAAGTATGCTAAAATTTGGGGAAAAAAATTGAATTTGGGAAGCAAGAACCAAAATGTTGAAGTCAGAAAACCAATGGGTATTAAAAGGAAAGATGAAACTGGTTGCAGTTCAGTTGAAGAAAATTACAAAACTCAGAAGTATTCAGACATCTGGATGTTCAGTGGGAGCACAAACCCACATACAAAGAGGAATGGGATTGGCCTTCACATCTTCAATGCAGAGGAATGGATGCAGTTTGGAAAAAAACCATAATTTTAAAGTTTGGGACTCTGTGAAATTCTCGTTCTGATGTTTTATTCACCAAACAGCTAGCATTCTAGCTTCCATGGATGGTGCACTGTCTTTATTGAAAAATACAATTTTGGGGGTAAATATCAGACCAGTGATACTGACATTAATAATGAACCTATTTCCATTAAATTTGACAAAACTACAGAAGGACAATATTTCTAGTTAATACGTTGTTTCAAATGTAAAGCTGCAGAGGAAGTAAAATCTCACACAGACATTGTGTGTCTATTTTGTACTTAATCTTGTACAGTTATTTTCATCTCTTGAAACATGAAAAATGTTATGAAGATGATCTTAAGAAGATCTGTCCATTGGGCACATAGTAAAACCATAGAAAGTGAGGTTATGGTATTTTAGCCAAAGTTTAGCAAAATAAAAAGATGTTTGTTTTTTTTTAAAGGAGGGGGTTACACAAGGGAGAAATAAGAGGGGAAAGTTGAAATTTGAACCCAGGACTTTAAATTCCAAGTATAAAACTTTTTTATTTCCATGATGGTTTGCAGCTTTCCACAAATCTAAGAATTTTCTCTATGCCTAGGTCTGTGTCAGCCAATATGGTAAACAGAAAAAGAAGACCAGGTCCTCACTCGCCAAGAACTCAGTCTGATTCCATCATTCAAATGTCAAATCCAGAAGCACAGAGGACCCATGGTTTATCCAGGTTCTAGCATTTGTATTTTACCAATTTTTGTAAGTTTACAGTGTTCTAGGTCTATGGAAGACTCTGCCATACTAGAAAGAGCCCAAAATTTGGAGTCAGAACAACCTCAGTTCAAATCCTCTCTGACACTCTAGCTGCATGAGTATGGACAAGATAATCATTTGAAAGTTCCATTTTCTCATCTGTAAAATGGGAATACTAGCATTACCTATCTCCTAGGGCGTCTGGTTAAGAAAAAGTCATTGCAAACGTGGAAGCACTCGTTCTAATTCTTTTATTTTTAGATAAAAGAATTAGAACGAGTGCTCATTCCCCCACCCATACCCTCCAGGGTCCAGGATAGGCAGACTGAGGGGCATGAAGAAGCCTTAACCCCCACAGGATTTGTGCCAGGGAAGCTATTCTAGGATAAGCAACATAGCTTCTTGGCTCACAGATCCATCATTTGAAATGCAAGCTGCCTCTCACCAGCTCCCCTATTTTATTCTGCACCTGTACAATCATTCCATAGTAAACATGACTCTTAATTAAAACACTATTTCTCTTCAGGCAGGGCTGGTTATCGGCTTCCACTCGATACCAATGCTTGAAATATAAATATTTCCACTCAGAGATGCACCCAGGACACCACCTTCTCCAGCCCTGCTTTAAAAGCTATGAGGTAGGAAGTGGCCAAGAGTCCAAAGTTCTCCTTGAGACAAAGAAAAGTTTCGGGATGGGGATTCCGCCCAGGATGTTGGAGCAATGTCCCTGAGATGTCAGAACGCCCACAACTTTGGAACAGTGGGCTATGCCACCTGGAATGTCGATGTGGTCTGCCCAGAACGTGGGGGATCCTGCCAAGTACTACTGTGTCCACTATTGATCAAGTGAAGTCAGACGCCCTCAAATCCACCCCCATGGAGCGGCACCAAGGAAGCTACCAGAGATTCAGGTTCCAGGTGAAGATCTGACTTGGTCTGGCTTGAAGAGTTGAGATTCCAGCCCCTGCTCACTGGACCCCTTCACGGCCCTCCACCCCTTATCCCCTGCGCGAGGTTATTAGATGTGCAGGCTGGTGATCACCAAAAGCACCAGGACATACGAAAGAGAAGCCCTCCCACAGAGACCCAAGTCTTGGTCCCAGATTCTTGGGGCTGGCCCAGGACTGGACAGCATAGGACCCGCCTATACCATCTGCTTCCCCATAGGACATGGGTAAGGACGTAAATGAGGAAGGGGGCTCCTGATGGGAGTGAGCAGGAGACACACAAAACCTCACGGCTGCTTCTGTAACTGGGGTAGTTATCTTGGTCAGACCCACTCAATCATCGTCTTCAGTCCAGTTTGCTGCTCCCTGCAGATAAAAAACACAGATATATGTATGTAAGACCCAGGACCCAGTCCTTAAGGATCTCCTAGTATAGCTGAGAAGATCTCTCTCTCTCTCTCTCTCTCTCTCTCTCTCTCTCTCTCTCTCTCTCTCTCTCACTCACACACACACACACACACACACACACACACACACACATCCTGGAAGAAGTTAGCAATTGTAGACATCATGGGCAGTGGGGGCAGAATGAAGGGCACAGGAAAGGCTGGCAAGAGCCAGGTGTGCAAGGACAGGTGGAGATGAGATTCAGGAAGTAGGAAAGAGCCCCATGACCTCCATCCTCAATCAGCCTCAGCACTTTGGTCCCACTGGAATGAACTCCTCTCAACCCCATTTCAAGGCCTTAAGATCATAAGATTTAGAGCTGGAAAGGATGGAAGAAATTATCTAGCTAAGCCCTCATTTTTTAAAGGCAAATGATTGACTAATAATAAGTCTCAATGTTTTCTTAGCTCCTAAGAGAGCAAGAAAATGAGAATAACTCTTCACTGTATTTTTCCCAAAGCATTTCCCCATTTAGTTTCTCATTCAATTCAATATACCAATACACTCAACAGAGATAGGGACAAGGATTATTACTTCTATTTTATAGGTGGGGAAACTAAGGAAAGAAGCTACCTGTCCAAGCTACCTAGAGAGAGTATAATCTGTGGAACAGATGGATTTCTTCACTACCTACCACCCCACCAAAAACTGTGTCTCATCTCTATTGAGGTTCTGGGATCTGCTAGGGCAGGGCTTCTTAAACTTTTTCCACTCATGACCCCCTTTCACCCAATTTTTACATGTTATATACCTATATACAACATAGGTGTACAAATCAAACATTTACTGATAATTTCATGACCCTCACATTCATTTATGAGACCCCAAATGGGGTCACAAACCACAGTTTAAGAAGCTGGTATGAGAAGCAGAAAGGGAGGGTCCAGAAATCCACTTTTTGCAGGTCCCAGCCAGCTGGCCTAGGGGGAGCAGAGGGAACGATTTTATAGCCCAGGAGGAGGGAGACAGGCAGGTCCTGGGGACAGGCTCTCTAAGAGCTGTGGTGAGTTCACCAGTGCAGGCCAGGCTTCAAGCACCAAACTGGGCTTTCTCCTGCCATACCTTCCCAGTCACAGCTGTGATTCATAGGCAGCAGGGAACTTGTCCTCCGGGGCCCAGCAAGCATCTCGCCTCAGGGTATCTCCACTAGTTTGGGGCAGCCTGAGGGTTCCAAGAATAACAACTCAGATTTCTAAAGCACTATTAAATTGACCAAATACTTCCCTCCCAATAACCCTATGAGATAAGTAGACTAGGTCTTATTATTGCCATTTTACTGATGAGGAAACTGAGGCCAAGAGGGATAAAAGAGTTACCCATTACATAGATAATAAGGTGAGATGATTACCTTAGATAAAGTTATCTATTACCGCCACAAATCAAACCCCAAATCCAGTGATGTTTCTAGGTCACCATTAGGTTCTTTTCTAGTTAACCTCTCCTCCCATTTTACAGATGAAGTAACTGAGACCTAGAGAGAGGCAGGGACTTAAGAGCCAGAGAATATCAGAGCTGGAAGGAACCTTGGACATCATGGAAGCCCAGCTTCCTCATTTTACAGACGAAGGAATCATAGAATTTAAGGATTGTAAGAGACCTCAGAGGCTGGCTAGCCCAACCCATACCTGAATAGGTATCTCCTTCATAACATTCCTGACATCAGAAGCTCAAAGACTTCAACTACCTGTCCAGGCAGTCCATCTTCCCTTTGGAGAAAGCTAAAAACAAAAACAAAAAAAAAAAAAACCTTGGGCAGCTAGGGAGTACCACGGTGCACAGAGCTCTGAGCCTGAGTTCAAATCTGTCCTCAGAGACTTCCTAGCTGTGTGATGTCATGTCACTCTGTTTGCTTCAATTTCCTCATCTATAAAATAAGCTGAAGAAGGAAATGGGAAACCATTCCAGTATCTTTGCCAAGAAAATCCCAAAAGGGTCACAAAGAGCCACACACAACTGAAAATGACTCAACAAGGGATTGTCTTGATCCAGCAAGCACTGGGCTTGAGACCCAGCATACATCCACTGCACTGCTCCGGGTGAAAGGACTCATCCAATGTAACACAGCTAGCTAAAAAGTAGATCTACTACTGAATACCAGCCCACTGATGTTTCTAGCGTATCATGTTTCCAGAATCGAGATGTTCCCTCCCATCCCTCAATAGCCTCAACCCCAAAACATCCCTTGGGCCCTTACAAGGGACCTCTGCTCTATTCTCTGACCTAACAATACCACTACTGGGCATAAACCAAAGGAGATTTTTTTTTTAAAAAGGAAAAGAATCTATGTGTACAAGGATAATTGTAGCAGCTCTCTTCTCAGGGTAAAAAATGGAGATTGAAGGGATGCCCGTCAATTGAGGAATGGCTAAATAAATTGTGATATGTGGTTGTCATGGAATAGCATTGTTCTGTGGGAAATAATAAGCAGGATGCTCTCAGAAAAAAAAAAAAACCCTACAAAGTCTTCCATGAACCCAAGCATAGTGAAATGTATTGTATACAAAATAATAGCTGGGATGGGATGACCAGCTGTGAATGACTTTGCTATTCTCAATAGTACAATAATGCATAACAACTCTGAAATACTTATGATGAAAAATCCTATCCCTACCCAGAAAAGAAACAGATTGTGTCTGAACATAGATTGAAGTGTGCGCTCTCTCACTCTCTCTCCTCTCTCTCTCTTTCTCTTTCTCTCTCTCTCTTTCTTTCTCTGTCTTTCTTTCTCTCTCTCTCTCTCTCTTGCTCTCTCTCTCTCTCTCTCTATCTCTCCCTCTCTCAGAGAATCTCCTCTCTGTCTCTGTCTCTTTCTGTATCTCTTTTCTCTCTCTGTCTCTCTGTCTCTCTCTCTCTTAAGGGTTTTTTTTTTTTTTAAATTAGAGTGAGCTTGGAAAAATCTATTCTCCATTCTGGACTGTGTATTCTATTTCCATAAAAGTTCAGGGGTGAACCAAATAGTCTCTAGTGGAGGGGAGGAAAGAGTAGGTGACACCAATGAAAGTAGTTTAGGATCTGGAGTCAAAGTCCTAACCTTGGATTTTCTAACCTACTACAAAGCGTAGGTGACCTTGGGTAATTGGATTCAATAAACATTTACTGCCTATTATGTGCCAGGCACTGTGCTAAGAGATAGAGATACAAAAAGAGGCAAAAGACAGTCCCTGTCCTCGAGGAGCTTCCAGTCTAATGGGATAAATCCCTTCACTTCTGTTAGACTTTGCTCATCTGTGAAAGGAGACAGCAGGGCCTAAGTTTCCTTCTAGCATGAAATCTCTGATCCTCTTGAAATCATCCACTTCTCTAGGTCTCAGTCTTCTCCTCTGTAAAATGGCCTACTGTCAGGAAAGCATTTTAAAACAATACGAAAATTCAAGATGGCATGATTTTCTGCAATGTTTTAGTTATCAGGGTCCTTATATTTTATAGAGGAAGAAATGGAGAGCACAGAGATGGACAAGGTTTTTCACAAGGTAGGAGAACCTGGATTAGAACATAGGGTTAAAGATGCTACATGAGGGCCTTTCTACAGTCCTATTCTGAGATTCACAAGGGGAATAACAAGGATGGCCCCTGGAACATGGAAATCATCTCACCAGCCCTGGACTTGAAGTTAGGAACTGACTTTACACACATATACTCTGTATATGTGACTCTGGCTGAGACACTTAGCCTCTGCCTGCCTCAGTCTCCTCACTTGTAAAATGAGAATAATAATAGCACCTACCTCTTAGCATATCTTGATGTGAGAATCAAAGGAGATAATATTTATAAAAGAATCTGGCAAACTTTAAAGGGCTGTATAAATGCTAGCTATTACTCTGCAAGGCTTCCCTAGTCTGGCCACAAATTATCTCATAAGATCACAAAATACAAAGGAAAGGTTGAAGTCAGATCTACCTTGAAGTTTGGTTTGAGCTCCCACTAATCACCTGCTCTGCTACACTTGTAACCTCCTCACATTCATCCCTTCCACATCCCAGGTGCTTGCCTAACTCCTTAATCCGGGACCTGGGGGCACAGAGCTATTTCTTTACTATTATTCTCACTGACTACAGGATTACATAGCACCCTAGGTAAAACACTTGCTCCCCATGCTGAAGAAGCTTCGTCCAGAGAGGGTCTATACTTCTGGCAGAGCCTGAGGCAGTTTGCTTGCCTCCCTAGCAGTCCAGCTGGCCCCTTTACTTCCTTGGGGTTGCAGAGGAAGAGGCATCCATTAATAATAATAATAATAATAGCCGATCCTTTTATTATGCTTTAAGATCAAAGATTGTTATGAGATCTTGAGCCTTACCACATTCAGTGAGATAGGTGTAATAGATATATATTTTGTAAATGAGAAAAATAGCTTAGCCATATTCATACAGATAGTAAATATTAGAGCCAAGCCCAGTTCTTCCCTGCCTCCATATTTATTACACCATTTCTGGAGCACAGGAACTCGGGGAGGAGGGGAAAGGGAAGAAGCATTGACTTGATTGTTTACGGCCTGGGGTAAAAGTCCTTCTCATGTGAGGTAGAATACAAGTGATTGTTGTGTCAGCCTTAATACTTGCTTGAGATCCCTCTATTTTCTTGTGGAGACCTAGAGGTGCCAAATTTTCAGGGTTTCAGTGGAGAGATTTTGATGGGAATAAGAATGAAAAAGAATTTAGTGAGAAACCCCCAAAATTAAACCCAAAGCTTGGGATTCCTGATGCTTGACAGTGGGTCTCAAATTATAGTAATTTTTCTCCTTTTTTACAGGTGACAAAAGAAAACACCCTTTAGTGATTTGGCACAGAATCTCAGAGCTAGTCAGGAGAATTTGAATCCAGACTCCTCACCTTTTCCTCTGCTGTAAAATTAGAAGAACAACCCTTGCAAAACCTACTCCCCACAGGGCTGTGGTAAGGAAAACATTGATGATGATGATGATGATGATGAAATTTGCTTTGATGAAATGATGATAGGTGAAATTTGCAAAGGGCTTTACATCAGCAAAGCATTCTAAATACATTCTCATGTGATCCTTGCCACAACACAAGGAGGTAAATATTCTAAGCATTATTACACTCATTTTAAAGATGAGGAAACAGTTTGAGAGAAGTGAACGCCCAGTCCAGGAGAACCCAGGGCTCCTAGACTGCAAATCCACTCATTGCTCTACTGCTCTAACTCAACTCCTTTTGAAGAATGAGGAGGAACAGAGAGACTCATAAAAGGAAGAGATCATACAGTAAGTCCCAACTTAATTAGGAAACTCAGATTCAGAAGGTTCAGAACATAAAGGTCACCTAATGTGTCATCTTTTTACAGATGGGAGTAAAACTGAGATTGAAAGAGAGCAGATGATTTACCTGGGGTCCCAAAGATAGAGCCAAGTCCTCAAAATCCAAATCTAGCCACTAGACCACACTACCTCTTGTCTGAGGCAGGCTCATCTTCCAGAGCACAAGGAGTTCTAAGGCAATGGAGGGATGGAACAGAACTGAGGCAGCTAAGCGGGCCAGCACACTGAGATTCCGTCTCCAGAACTTCAGTGAATTTTTAATGGCCGGCTTTTCAAGCCTCAATTACTGAGTCCAGAGACACTGACAGTGGCCTGAGGAGGCACCAACTCACCCCATGCTGGGAAGAGGGGCAAGAGCTGCTGGGCTGGTTTAGCTGCCTGGGGCGACAGGTCTATCTACTCCTTGCCCTGAAATCCCCGCTTCTTCTCCCCACCATCCCATGGTGTCTGAATACTGGGACTTACTTTGGAGTCACCCTACTAAAAAGCACACACACACCTGCCCAGCACTTTCTGTTCTACTGAGACTCAACGTGACCTAATTTGTTGTTGCACTGGCCCCCATCAGTCCAGAGCTTCCAGTGTGAAAACTGCCTCCACTGATAAAGATCGACAACTCATCAGTCACTTATAGTCCTAGAGAGATTGTGACACCCATTTTCACACAACTAGTATGTGTCAGAGGCAAGACAATATCTGGAGAGGAGGGGAAGGGGGGGGGTGTCTTCCTGACTCCCAGATCACATCAAATCTCTACAATCTGGACTATGGGGTGACATCTCCCCTCCTTATGATGCCTTGGGACTTATAAAGCTCTTTCCTCACAACATCCCTGTGAGATATATGGTAGAAGTGGGGTTAGCTTACCCATTTGACAGATAGGAAAGGTGGAGGACAATAAGGTGAGGTGACAGTTTCCCAATCATATTGGGTCAAAGCTAATGCTCTGAAACCCATAACTCCTGACCTAAAGGCCAACTCTTGGCTACTGTATTATAAACAGACAAATCGGGAGTTTCAAAGGTCCGTTCCAACCCTAGTCACAGATTCAATGATTTTATGACCTAGGGTTAGAAAGTTCATTCTTTTTTTCAGTCATGTCCAACTCTTCACGATCCCATTTTGGGTTTTCTTGGCAAAGATACTACAGTAATTTGCTATATCCTTCTCCAGCTCATTGTTCAAACAGAAAAGTGACTTGTCCAGGATCACACAGTTAACAAGTATCTGAGGGCCCTTTTCTTGAGGCAATAAAACTAGTTTCTAGTGCCCTAGTGTGTTTTTCAGCAAGTCTTTACCTCAAATTCCTCCTTCTGTAAAGTCAGGGTATTATTGTTCTAGTTTCAGCTTCAGGCACTCTGGGATTAATAGTATTGGCCAGTTTGCCCAATATTTCCCTTTATGAATCTAAACTTCCTGGGTAGATGCAAAGGAATAGGGTTGTTAAGAAGGGGGTGCTCAGACCAGCCAGGTAGACAAAGTATTTAGGATTTCTTCTAGTCAGTGAATGTCCAGGCTAGAAGGGAACTGGGTAGATATCAGTCCAACCTCTGTCTTTACAGAACTTGCCCTAATCTGACCCTGAATCCTGGCTCTGATGCTCATTAGCTGACCCCAGGCAAGGAATTACACTTTTCTGAGTCTCATCTACTGAAATAGAATAGAGAGAAAGAGAGAGAGAAAAGAGAGAGACAGAGAGAGATAGAGAGACAGAGACAAAGAGAGAGAGAGAAAGAGAGAGACAGAGACAGAGACAGAGACAGAGAATTTTGCTGAGGCAATTGGAGTTAAGTGACTTGCCCATGGTCACACAGCCAGGAAGTGTTACCTATCTGAGGACAGATAGACTGGAATATGTTAGATTTGAAAATACAGCTTCATATAATTTCTCATCGATTGAAAATGGAATAAAAATCCTGGTACTGTCCACCTCACACTGATGTAAGGAGAATATAGTGCTATTGAAATGGGAATTGTTGTCAATATCATCATCACTATGGTTCTCTCTTCTCATCTTAAATTTGATGGAGTTCATATAAAAATGCTGCCAGGACAAGCCACAATCCTGCCATGTTCTTTTTATACTTCATGTTTGGGGGCCTATTGTATGGATAGATGAAATGTGGTTGTCATCTTATCATGTCATTTTTCTCCAGGGTCTACCAAAAAAAAAAAAAAGCATTATGTACTGGTTCAAATTCTGTGTCTGCCACTAAATTGTGTGATCTTTGGATCAATCACTGAACCTCTCTAAGTCTCAGTTTCCCCATGAGTAAAAAATGAAGGTTGTATTAGACTGCCTCTAAGGTCCCTTCCAGCTCTAAAGCCATACTATGATTCTAATCTTTCTGCATAAAACTTAATTTCCATCTTCCATGGCCCTGATTCCTGCTCAACCTCCAACCTCCACCATCCACCATAAAAAATGGGGGGCTGGGAGATGGAGGAGGAGATACTTTATCAAGCAGTTGGTTCCTAGTCATTGCCCCCACCCCTAGGGGCAGCCTTCAAGAGCCCCCATCATTGCTATCCCCAACTCCATCCCCACCAAGAACAAAGGGAAGACTGGCCATCTCTCCCAAAATATCCAATGCTACAAACTCTCAGCAACATGAAAAATTTTCAAGGCCCAGAACTGGTTCCCTATCCATTCGCCAGACTCCCAGGTTCTCTGGCCTCCTCATAGACATCTCCATCTCCATCTAGTAAATTCTGGGGCACCTCCCCCAAACCAAGAGATTCCCAGGACCTGCACCCAAAAGATTCCCAGGCTCCCCACCCATTCCCCAGATACCAGAGACTTCTGTCTGTCCAAAGATCCTTTGCTCAGGACCTCTGTCTAGCCAGTGATTTCCTATGCTCCCCTATGCTATGAACCCTGGGGCTCCCACTTACTCATAGGAGGCCCAGTCCCCCTCCCCTCCATCCTGGCATCTGCATATGTCCAAGGGAGGTTCCCTGGAAGTCCAGGGCTCTTGCCCATACCCCACTGCCCAGCTCAGGCGCAAGCTCCTGGACCACTCAGTGCCCTCCCACGCTAAGCTGGGAGTCAGGTGCAGGCCCCCTGGTTGTCCCAGACCCCGCCACTGCCCATCGGAAGCCGCCCCCGAGTTGTCCCGTAATTTTCTAGACATCCCCACTGCCCAGAGGAGTCCAGGTCCCCTGGTCAAAGTGCGCTCCCACGCTAAGCGGGGGAGGGAGGGGGCAGCCTCTTAGTTGTCCTATGATTTTCCAGACACCCCAACCACCCGGCCCCCTGGCCACCCAATGCCTTCCCACGCTAAGCGGGGGCGCAGAGTGTGCGTGCCCTCCCAGGCCCCCCTGCCCAGCGGAGGCCCCCCCCCCCCGCCGTCCGGGGCACTCGCAAGCTCCCCACCCGTCCAGCCGCGGCGCGGGCCTGTCCCTCGGCTCCAGCGGGCACTTGGCGTCACTGACGAGCAGCAGGACGGAGCCGTTCTGCACGTTGACCTCGCGGAGGGTGTCCTGCTCGCCCAGCCGCCGGGCGTTGTAGTAGAAAGCCTTCTTCCAGGACGAGACCCCCTGGCGCACCAGCTGGGCCCGCAGGTCGCTCACGGTGTCAGCCGGCCGCACCGTCAGCGGCAGCAGCAGGTCCTCCTCGGACACGTGCACCTGGATGTGGTAGCGCTTCCAGCGGGACAGGCTTCGGCGCAGGGTCTCCATGGTCCCCGCCCCTCGGGGCCCCCGGACCTGCCTGGCCAAGGTTGGGCTGGGGAGCCCGGGGAGGCGTCCCAGGGCCCCTCGACGCCTCCCAGCGCCGCCGCTGCCTCCTCCAAACGCCGGGGCAGGCGAGGCCGGCGGCCGCCCCCGCTGCAGCCCAAACCTGTTGTGGCCCAACCTGTCAGGGCTTGCTAGTCTGCTCGGCTGGCTCCGCTGCCCTCCCCTCGGCATTCCGGGCCCGGGGCCTCCCAGATAGGGCAGGGGCGGGGGCGGGGGCGGGAGTAGGGGCAGGGACCGAGACTGCCAGCCCAAAGCTAGGGGCCGGGCTGGGGCCGGGCTGGGCCGGGCTGGGCCGGGCTGGGCCGGGCTGGGGCCGGGCTGGGCCGGGCTGGGCTGGGCTGGAGAAGGAGCAGGTACGCTTCTGCTTCAGAACCACTCTTCCCAAGGACAAAGGCGTCTAGACGCCGCAAAATTTTCTTCTCAGGAGGCCACAACAGAGTCAAATGCCCCAAATAGAAGAGACTTGTAGAACCTACAACCCAGAATATCAGCGCTGGGAGGGACCCAAGGACACAGAATGCCAGTTCCAGGAAAGCTCTGCGGACCCCTAAGCTAAGCCCTTCATTTTACAGATGAGAAAGTTAAATAGAAAGATTTCAAGACTGAAGAACCAGTGGCAGGCAAAGGAAAAACTTGCACTGAGAGCTCCCGATCCCGGGCTAAAATCACGTAAGCATGATCTGAAACGTAAATATTAAAGCTGGCAGATACCTTAGGGAGCATCTGGTCCAAAACCCTCCAGTTTTAAAGTTGAGGAAACTGAGGTCCAGAGATTTCAAGTTCTTTAATACAAGGTCATACAGTTAACTGAAGTGAAACTTAAACCACGTGATTCCCAGGACCTGCACCCAGTGGATTCTCGGGCTTCCCACCCATCCCCCAGATTCCTAAGACCTCTGTCCAATGATGCTTTTTCATTCAGGCCCTCTGCCTAGCCAGTTGTCCTGTGACCTCCCAGACCCCGCCACTGCCCATCCCAAGCCTGGCCCCGGGTTGTCCCATCACTTTCCAGACATGCTCCCCCATGCTATGAACCCTGGGACTCCCACCCACTCAAGGGATGCACTATGCCGATTCCTAGGAAGAGACAGAAACAGAGGAGTTCCCAGCAAGGTCACATGTGTGTCCCCGAGAGATTATTTTATAGGTTCCAGTGCCTATAAAAGAGGCACCGGATTACTGTTGTGTTCTAGACACTCCCTGCCTTTGGGGCTGATCCAGGTTGGGACTCAAACATTCTTGTCCAGTTCAAACAATTTATCCCTAATAAAGAATGTTCGCCTTTTTTTTTTTTTTCTTTCTTTTTAAATGTTACAGGGGTTTTCTACCAGTTGTATAGGGAAGAAAAGTGGGTTATGCATGGAAATAAAGATGACATTGAAAAATCAATAAAAATAAGGTAAATCTTTAAAATAAAAATGTTCAAGCTGCTCCCAATCCTCACTCATCTATACTTCTCTAGGAGAATGGAAGATATAGACCTTGCAGGGATTGAGTAGTGAAGAGGAAAATGGAGCACACTTGAAGCAGAGAGGAACTGGGATAGAATTCTACCTCTTCTTTCTTATACCTCTGTGATCTTGGGCAATTCAATTAACCTTTCTAGGAATTCGTTTCCTGAACCCATAAGATTGAACCCTTCTGCTTCTCAAAGATCAGGTTCTTTTGATGATTTCAAATGCCATGTTTTTTAAAGGCTAAATATAGACCCAACACTGTTTCATAGGATTTAGGGCTGGAAGAAACCTAAGAAATCATCTAGTGTTCATCCCCCTGATTTTATAGAAAGTGAATATAAGACACCAAGATCATTCCTTAAGCAGGCAAGCAGAATTAACTTTTTTTTTTTTTTTTTTTTTTTTTTTTTTAGCATTTACTATGTTTGGAACTGCTGAAGATACAAAGAAAGCTATAAGAAAACAAAAAATAATTTGAAACATTACAAAAGTGAATGTTGAAAACTATCTTTACATGTAATTGGAAAAAACAAAATGCTATTAAATGAAAAAAAATAGAACCAAAAATGGTCTCCTAACTCCAAGAAGCTCACATTCTAATGGGGGAGACAGCAGGCAAGTACATACATCTGTATAAGTGGAAGGTGTCTCATAGGGAAAGGAATAGGTAGGAGTGATTGGAAGGATCTCTTGTTGAAGGAGGGATTAGCTCTGAATCTTGCAAGAAGCAAGTGAAACTAGAAAGCAGAAGGGAAGTGAAAGAGGATTCCAAGCAAAAGGGACAGCAGTGAAAATTCCCAGTCCAAAAATGACAGGTTGTTTTCTGGAGGCAGTGGGGGGAAGACTTTAGTCAGGGAGAACAACTCTATTTCAGTAGGCTACTGAAATAATCTGGGCACATGAGATGGGCTAGAGTAATGGCATTGTCAAAGGAGAGAAGAGCACAAAAGAAATGGTATGAAAGTAAAAACTGCAGGACTTATCATGTTGGAGATGTGTTTTAGTGCAAACAAGGCACTGGCCCTGGGTACTTAGGTTGCAAGTGTGGGTGACTGGATGGATAATGGTGCCTTTGATAGTAATAGGGAAATTCAGAAAAGAAGAGGGTTGCCATGAAAGATCATAAGTTCTGGACATGTTGAGTTTAAAATAGCCAGTCAACTGGCATTTATTAAGCACCTACTAGGTGCTGGTAATTGCACTAAATTCCAAAGATACAAAAAGAAGTAACCCGTACTTCTCATCTCCCCACCCCCACCCCCCAAAAAAAAACCAGCCCCTGTTTTTTGTTTGTTGGTTTGTTTGTTTTAATAACTTTTTATTGACAGAACCCATGCCAGGGTAATTTTTTACAACATTATCCCTTGCATTCACTTCTGTTCCGATTTTTCCCTTCCCTCCCTCCACCCCCTCCCCCAGATGGCCAGCAGTCCTTTACATGTTGAATAGGTTACAGTATATCCTAGATACAATATATGTGTGCAGAACCGAACAGTTCTCTTGTTGCACAGGGAGAATTGGATTCAGAAGGTATAAATAACCTGGGAAGAAAAACAAAAATGCAAGTAGTTTATATTCATTTCCCAATGTTCTTTCTTTGGGTGTAGCTGCTTCTGCCCATCTTTGATCAATTGAAACTGAATTAGCTCTCTTTATCGAAGAAATCCACTTCCATCAGAATACATCCTCATACAGTATCGTTGTTGAGGTATATAATGATCTCCTGGTTCTGCTCATTTCACTTAGCATCAGTTCATGTAAGTCTCGCCAGTCCTCTCTGTATTCATCCTGCTGGTCATTCCTTACAGAACAATAATATTCCATAACATTCATATACCACAATTTACTCAACCATTCTCCAATTGATGGGCATCCATTCATTTTCCAGCTTCTAGCCACTACAAACAGGGCTGCCATAAACATTTTCAGCCCCTGTTCTTTGAGAACTCACAATCTACTGCGGAATATGTCTATAGGATATCCAATTCCAGAAGCCCAATAAGCAGTTGAAGAAGTGAAACTGAAATCAGGAGACTATGACCAAAGATTATTAATTAACAATCATTTGGGGAGATCCAGAGTTTCCCCCTTTTTTAAAGTCCCCATTTCAAGGCTCAGTCTCTGAAGGACATTGCTAATAAAGAGATTGAATTAACTTTCTCCTCAGTCTTGTAAAGATCCCACCCTGGTGAGGAAGGCCAATGTTCTCTACTCAAGTTTGGGTAAGGACAAATTCTTTGATTAAATTGCTCAAGGCTGGGCAATTTAGAAGTAAATGACATAATCAAAGTTACATTCCCCTCAGTCTCTCATTAGAATAGGTCAACCTCTCATTATAATATTTATTCTCTTTCATTAATTGTTAACCAATCAGAGTTGATTGCCACTCTTAGGAACACCTACTCTTCCAAGGCCATGTAAACCATGAGCCCACTCACCGTGATTTGTCTTTGACATTCAAGAGCATGGATGACCCATTTTCCTGGTAATAGGCTAGCATTATTAATAAGATGATTAATTACCCAGAAACTGCATCTCTCAAACTTTTTAAACATCACAAGAGAGATTAGGGCTAGATAAAGAGATCTGAGAATCATTTGCATAGAGAGGACACTTGAATCCATCGAAGCTGATACAATATAAGGGAGAAAAGGGCCAAAAATAGTTGTATAGGGGATGCCCACAGTTAATGGGTATGTTCTGGAAGAAGATCCAACCTTCCTTGTTCACTAGAGTGGAGGAGATGTCTTTGAAGGACATCTTACCTCTGTTCCCTTCTGTCTGCCCACGAACTTGAAATTCTTCCACTTTAGCTTCATTTTTTAAATTAATTTTTTAAATGAAAATGTACAAGCAAACATTTCCACACATCAAAGAACAAAAAAAGGTTGTGTATGAATCCCAAATCTATTATGTAGTTTGCTTTCTCTTTTCAAGTATGTATTAGACAACATAAGAGTGCCAACATTGCTCTACTTATCCAGCCAACCTCCTGAACTTCCCTTTGTTCTCTCCTTCCTTTTTTTTTTTTTTTGATAGTTTCATTGGTGCTTTTCTCTTTCTTGCCTTTTTTTTCCTCCATAACAAGCATTGCCTTCTCAGTTCCAAGGATGTGCACATCCATACAGATTGACAGAGGCAGAGAGAGAGACAGAGACAGAAAGACACACAGAGAGGATTCTTCCCTAGCTCCCTTGTAACAAACGAATATAGTCAAGCAAAACAAATCCACATCCTGATGCTTCTCTTCTCCATTCCAACAAGAGGTGGGAAGCAAGGTTCACCATCAACTTTCTGGATTTCTGTCTGGTCCCGGCATGATCATACTTCTTAAATCTTCCCAAGTTTGCTTTCCTTTACATCATTGCAATCACTATGTGATTGGCTCAGCTGGTTCTGCTTACTTCACTATCAGTTCATACACACCTTTCCAATTATCTCTGATCTCTCCCTTTTGGCACTTTCAGTGTGATAAAATTCCGTCACAGTCCTATCCTATCATTTGGTCAGCCATGCCCCAGTTAATGGGCACCTACTTTCTTTCCCATCGTTAACTACAACAGAAAACATTGCCACATAGATTTCTGTACCTTATGGATCTTTCCTTTTTGTTTTTGATTTCTTTGGGGGGGAGGGAGGGTTGTGCCTGGCAGAAGTGCATGGTTTAATGACTTTGGGGGATATAATTCCAATTGCTTTCCTGAATTTTATTTTAGTCATTTTTTCAATTGTGTCTGGCCTTTTGGGGGGTTTTCTTGGCAAAGATAATGGAGTGATTCATCATTTCCTTCTCCAGTTCATTTTACAGGTGGGGAAATTGAGGTAAATAGGGTTAAAATGACTTACCCAGAGTCACACAGCTAGTAAGTAACTCGGGAAGACTCATCTCCTTGACTCAAGGCCTGACATTCTATCCATCGCACCACCTAGCTGCCCACACCTTCTAAAATAGTTGGATCAATTCACAGTTCCATACAGATTCCCCTAGGGAATGTAGATGTCCCTAGAAAAAGAAGCCAGTTAAACTTTCATAGTCGTCGTTGGAATGCATTGACCACTTCATATCACTATCCATTTGTAAGGACCCACAAAATCATCAATTTAGAGCTAGGAGGTGATTTGTAGAGGAGATCAGCTAATCCAACTACATTATCCAGATGAAGAAACTGACGCCCTGAGATAAATGACTTTCCCGGGGTCACAGTAATATAGAAGGAAAAATAAAATCTCCTTTTCTCTAGCAAAGCACTTTTATCCTTGCCCCTCCCCCAAAAAAACCTCCCACAGTTTATCCCCTTCAAATCACTTACTATTATGTGAGTGCCAATGCTTAATGCAGTACATGGGTGGTCCATTATCTCTTGCTCTCACTACTTAATTAGTCCAACTCCTTTTATCTTTTTGAGCACAATATGTCACTGCTACTGTGCTGCTGCCTATGGTCTCCCTCTCTATCCCCTACCTGCACCATAACTCCTTCGGTTGCCCTTTCTGTGACCCAAAATCTTGATTCTTTGAGGATCATGACATTCTATAATTTTCTCTCTCTCTCTCTCTCTCTCTTTCTCTCTCTCTCTCTCTCTCTCTCTCTCTCTCTCTCTCTCTCTCTCTCTCTCTCTCTCTCTCTCTCTCTCTCTCTTTCTTTCTCGTATTCATTATATATATGTGTGTGTGTGTGTGTGTCTGTTTATATCTTTAGATATATAGAAACTTCCATATAATCTATGTTCTCTTTTGCCTTTTGAACCTGAACTATATTTTCCAACATTTTTTGAGTATCTTCCCCTATTCCCATCCTCTCACTGAAGCCTCTGAGTATTAAAACATATGTTGATTTACTTTAGAGTTCTTAATAGAATTTCTCTACATCTTCATCCTCTGCAACAGCTGTTAGCACATAAGCTGCAATTATCTTCATGTTGATTTTTTTTTTTTTTTGCTGACACTTATCATGAGCATTGTAATGGAAGATGACCAAGTGTCCCATGGTAAAAAAAAAAAAAATTAAAAGTATTCATTAAGGACTTACTATGTGCCAAGCTCTGTGTTAGAATATGGAGATGCAAATAATAATATTTGTGGTTGCCTTTGGGCATATGACAAAAAAAAATCAGCCCCACCTCTCCAAGGAGTTCTTGTGAGACATCCTTCCATTGAGCTTCAACTTCCTGATAGCACCTGGTTTCCTTCATACCAAGAATCTCAAAGAGTTGTTTGATGTACTTCTTCCAATGGTGGGTCAATCCATTGGCTGCTGGACCAATGTGTTGATCTCACATTTAGAGTCCCAATGGTTAAGTTAATATTTATAGATGGTCTAAAAACTCAGTGATTCTTAGTACCATCTGTCTTCATTTCTGCTATTCTGCCACCATCTTTGCAGAAGCAGATGGCCCAAAATGATTGAGGACTGTTGGTGTTTTTCTTTGTTCCATGGATTGCCATGGCCAAAGAATTCATCACCTAGTGACCAGCCTCCTGGCTGCTTTATAGAACCCTTCTATACTAAACTAGGTTAGTCCTTTAAAAAAAAAAAAAAAAACAGACCCTGGTTCCAGGACCATACTCATGACAAAATCTGACATCGCTTTTTAAAAAACCCAGAGAGGCAGCTAGAGGATGTACTAAATAGAGCACCATCCCTGAAGTCCGGAGAATCTGAGTTCAAATCTGGCCTCAGACACTTAACACTTCCCAGCTGTGTGACCCTGGGCAAGTCACTTAACTCCAATTGCCTCAGAAACAAACAAAAAAAAAAAGATTGAAAAAAAACTCCAGAGTCATCTCACTACACCATAATGAAGCATCATAACAAGACTTTTGTGAGAAAAAAAGCTCACAAGCCATCCTTTTACTGATGTGACATAGGAGGTGCTGCATTCCTATAATTTCTTTCTCTGAGGGAGGCTGAGATCCGATACATTACTTGAGTTCAAGAGTTCTGAGCTACAATAGGGCTCAGGTTAATTGAGTGTCTAAACTAAATCCAGAACTAAAAAGGCAAGCCCCAAAGAGCAGAGGACCATTCAGGTTGCCCCTCATTTTGAGGGACAAAGGTCAGAAAAATGCAACAGACTGAAGTTTCTATGCCAATCAGTATTAGGATCAGACTCATGAATGTATTTCCAGCCTGGAAAAAATAGGGATCCTTAGTCTCAAACCCAAACTTTAATGTAAAGTGGATACTACAGATTACCATTAGTTTTATCTTCTCTTTGCACCTTTCTGTTAAATATATCATATGATTTGGGGAGATCTCACCTGTGATTTCATTGGTTTAAGGAACTTGCCAAAAGAAAACTCTCTCTGGTACAGATGGACATAAGTACAACTTAGAGATTTAGGGATTTGTCTAAGGTCATGTCACATAGCCAGTATGTAACAAAGATGCCACTTGGAACTCCCTAGGCAGCAAGATATGATGCAGGCAATAAAGTGCTGGATCTGAATCAGAAAGATCTCAGGTCAAGTTTGATACTTCCTAGCTGTACAACCTGTGCAAATGACATAATTTCTTTGCTTCAATTCCCTCATCGGCAAATAATAATAAAAATAATAATAACAGCACCTACTTTGCAGGTTTGTTATAAAGATTAAATGAATAATATTTGTAAAGTGCATTGAGAACTTTAAAGTACTATATTACTCTATTATTCATTATTATTCCTAAGTGTGAGTCTAGTTCTTTAATAAAAATGCCCCCAATGCCTCTTTTTATGTTGGTTGTTGTTCTTCCTTCTTAAAGAGGATTAAAATGACATTGTTATGTTGGAGTTAAGGTACTTCTGACCATTGGACCACCATGAGCTCAGAAGGCTCTATTACCAGTCAGCTCGAATAGTCCATGTGAGCACTTGGAGTGGAGTGGAGTGCCCTTGATGTGGGCACATTATGCTAGATGATCCTTTGACAGTATATCCCATGGCACAATGCTGGTAAAAAAAAAAAAAACAATCCCATGATAATTGATTCCGAAGATTTTTAGAGAGACCTTGAGACTGTTCCTCATATCACTTCCTCTGCCATCCTCATGAGCTCTTGCCTCCATAAGATAGTCTTTTAGATAAACATACATTTGTCATTTAAACTCATGGCTAGCCCACTGGAGTTGTGTTCAGTGTCTGGTACCTTATCTTGACAAGTATGTATAAGAATACATACTTGTGTTTGTGTATTTATTCCTTGACTAGACTATAAGTTCATGTGACTATGGATAGCTGTGATTTCTTTGCTTTAAAACTCCTATTTGTATCCTTTGACAATTTTTCAATTGAGCAAACACTTGTATTCTTATAAATTTGACTCAATTCTCTATGTATTTGAGAAATTAGGCCTTTTTAGAGATACCTGTTGCAAAAAAGTTTCCCTAGTTTTCTGTATAATTTTGGTTGCATTAGTTTTATTTGTTCTAAAGCTTTCTAATTTTATATAATCAGAATTATCTATTTTACATTTTGTAAAGCTCTATCTTCTTTGGTCCTAAATTCTTCCCTTATCCATAAATCTGACAAATTATTTCCATGTTCTCTTAATTTGCTTATGGTATCATCCTTTCTGTGTTAATTATGTATCCATTTTGATCTTATCTTGGTATAATGTATGAGATGTTGGTCTATACCCTATTTCTGTCATACTGTTTTCCAGTTTTTCCAGCAGTTTTGGTCAAATTCTGAATTTTTATTTTTAAAAGCTTAGATCTTTATGTTTATCATATGTTGGATTACTATGGTCATTTACTTTAATGTAATTTGTACCTAATCTATTCCAGTGATTCACCACTCTATTTCTTAGCCAGTACCAGATTGTTTGAGATCTGGTACAGCTTGATTCCACTAATATCCTTGAGCTTTTGTTCTTCCAGATGAAATTTGTTATTTTTTCTAGCTCTATAAAATGATTTTTTAATAGTTTTGATTGGCATGATACTGAATAAATAGATTAATTCAAGTAGAATTATCATTTTAGTTATTATCATTTATTTATTATCAAATTATCATTTGTTCAGCCTATCCAAGAGTTAATTAATATTTTTCCAGTTGTTTATATATGAATTTATTTGTGTAAAAATGTTTTATAGTTGTGTTCATATGGTTCCTGGGTTTGTTTTGGCAGATAGATTCCCAAGTATTTTATATTATCTATGATTATTTTTTTAATGAAATTTCTCTTTTTATTCTCTTGATACTGAACTTTGTTGGTAATATAGAGAAATTCTGATGATTTAGATAAATAGTAATTTATCATTTTAAAGTAAGCTCTAGTTAATAGTTATAGTAACATTAGTAATTAATAGTAATACTTTTTATTATGAATGAGTGCTACATGTTGACACGTTTTTCTTGCATTTGTTGAGATCATCACATGTTTTCTGTTGGTTTTGTTATTGACACAAGTAATTCTTAATCAGCATTCCCTGTTGGTGTTGATAGTGGTGTCTTAGAGAAAAAGATAAGTTGCTGAGGCTCAGCCCTCTGCTTGAGCAGCTGGATCCCATCTTTGGGCTGTCTCCTCAGAGAACATGCTCCATCATTCTTTCTCTCCCATAGCCAACCTCTCCCTCTCTGATGAAATCTTCCCTCCCATGCTCTTCCCCCAACTCCCTCCCCCCAATTCAGCTTTTCTCTACCTTTAAAAAAAGGAACAAAAATAATAAGAGGCAGCTAGGGGGTACAGTGGCTAGAGCACCCTTGAATCAGGACACCCTGAATTTAAATCTGATCTCATACACTAGTCGTGGGACCCCGGACAAGTCACTGAATCCCAATGCCTCAAAATTTTTTTTTGAATTCTCTCCCTCTACATTGGAACAAGAGTTTGAAGATTCAGGTGCAAGTCTTAATTGTACCACTTTGTGTACTTGTGACCTTGGTTATTATTTAGGTCTCAGTTTTGCCACCTATAAAATTAGGAGAACTGTGTCTCTCTCCTTCACAAAGCTACTGATAGGATCAAAGGAGATATGGACATATAAATGCCAATTACTTCTATTATTGTAGTTTTTACATATGTGTACCCTATATTCCCTATAATATTTCTGAGCATTGGGACAAGTTGACATCCCAGCTGTGCTATTAATTAACTGTGTGATCTAAAGTAAATTATTTGGCCTTTCTGAGCCTCAGTTTTTCCACTGTAGAATGAAGGGAGTGGGTTGTGCTTTGTTCATCCCCGTCTCCCTCTCAGCTGGGTAGAAGGTGAGGTACCCAGGGACTCAGAGAAGGGATGGTCAGAGGAAGAAACATTTCCGTAACAGATCAAGTTGCTAAAGATCCAGCCACCAAGTCAGGCCCTAGCATTTCCTTTTCCCCCCTGATTCCCTGCCCTCCTCCCATCTGACTCACTGTCCTCAGGGACTGGGAACAGCAAACTCACTCTGGCACATGGCTTATAAACATGGATGTCAAGAAGCCTGCAGTGAGCCCCGAGAGTGTCTGGTGCCACTTCCAATTAATTCTGGATTTTTCATTAAACCGTTATTAAAAGCCAGGCGGACAGCGGGAAGAAGGCACAGTGACTGGGGCAGTATATTAAGGAGTCTGGTCTTGCCTCGGGATACTTTATGATCTGTCTCTGGCAATTATGGCAAAACCTTATGAAGGGCCAAGCAGGGAAATTTTGAGTTCATAGAATCATGGAACCTTAGAATAATAGAATCTTAGAAGCTAGAACTTTAGAATATTAATAACCGGCTATTAATAACTGTCATATTAGAGTTTACCAAGTACTTTACAGACATTTGTTCAGTTGAATCCTCCAATCATCTTATGAAGTGGTTATAAGAGTAATCATCCTCATTTTACAAATGAGAAAAATTTAATTTCAAAGGTGTTCAGACACAAGTCTGGGATGGGATTCAACCCTAGGTTCTCTAAGACAAATTAGAATACTGAGCTTTAGAATCTTAAAATCATAGAAATTTATGTTTCAGGGACATGAATCTTTACCATTGGGACATAGTTGCCTCTACCCCTCTGAGTTTTAAATGCTGGCACTGAAAGGAGCCATTGTTCTCCTCCTAATGCCTCCGCCCATGTCCACCCCTGTCTTTGGGAAGTAGCTCAGACCAATTTGCAAAAGCTACCCCATCAGCCCCAGAAGGAGTAGAAAGCAAATTGAAAAAAGTAGGAGTACCTTTCCAAACACCCCTCTCCCATATATTCTGGAGGGATGTTGACATGTACCTCACTAGGATGCTGGGGAAGGGAGTACATTATATATGTTTTCACTCTAAACTAGCCAGGAATGGGAAACAGAACCTTGTTATGAGAGAATACCCTACTCCCTTCAACACTAACTTATATAATTAGCAAGATGCTCTCCATCTTGATACCTTTATCAGCTGGAGCTGCCTTCTTGATTGTTATAGAATCAAAGGTGTAAGTTTGAGGTGACCAAATTCCCATGCAACTCCACTGAATCAATCACAAGTATAAACTACATATATTAAGAATTGAATGAAAGTGGATAACAGACAGACAATGTCTTGTGGTTGGTTGGAGTGAATCAGTCATACCCTGTGGAGACTGACTAAAATAGCAAGCTAGTTCAGAATCTAGACTCCAGTAGCAGACCAGTCCACTGATCAGGTAACCCTAGCCAAAACTCTGGAAAGAAATTGCTCAAGGGGAAGAAGAGAGTATCTGTCCCCTTATCCCTCCCTCCATGTTCCTATACACACATAGAATGTATGTATAATACCCAAAGAATGATGACCTGATGATTTTTGAAAAGTCAAAAGAGCTGGACTTCCATTTGGTATTGAAAGCTGCTGCACTGAGGACAAGGACAAAAACTAGACATAATGATGTCTATTAATTGACCAACAAGGAAAGGCAGCCCTATGGGGGTCACTGATGCTCAGAGTCTATCAAAAAAGACCATTCCCCAAAAGAGAATTTTAGGAGGAGACCACAAAGGGAGAAAAGGATTTTCAAAAACCAGGATCTACGAGCTACTCTTTTGCTATAGGTATTCTCTAAGCCTGAACCCATTCTCCCCAGGAACCTTGCAAGGTCTGAAGTCATGTGGGTCCTAAATTTTACAAGAGATTGTTTCTATGACAACCAACCTCCTTATCCTTGCTAAATAAATACCCTTTTGTAAGAGCTGGATAATTGATAATAATTGGGGAAAGAGAAGAGGGAAGCACCAACTATATTAAAAATGACCCCTAAGGACCCATCAGTTCTTCCAAGAGTGACTCCTAGAGAACAAAGCTGCTCTAATACTGTCAGTTGGGATATCTCATTTCTCATCAGCAGTGTTGCTTTTGGACTTCTGTATCAACTCCTGTGCCAGGTACTTTTCCCTTTTGTATTTTGCCTTTCCCATCAGATTGTAAGCTTTTTGAGATCAAGGACTATCTTTGTTTTTATTTCTATTTGTATCCCTACCACCAAGTACAGTGCCTGGCACAAAATAACTGCTTAATTAATGTCTATTCATTGACTACCAGCATAATTAATTGCTCAATTGTCCCACTGCTTGAGTGAGTTAGATTTTAGAGATAACTGAGCAGAGAGATAGCAGACTGGTAGATACTGATGGGGGGACAAAACTATTCTGGTAACTAATAGAGAGGAAAGTAAGGGTGGATTCTTATCTTTCCCCTTGACAGAACGCTACTAGAGGATGACTCTAAATTACACTGTCTCTAAAGTAAAGGAAAAAGGAGACCCACTAAAAGGGGGAAAAGGAATCTCTTTTTTAAAAGAAAGCTTTATTTATAGCCTTTGTTTTTATATTGCTTATGTTTTCCCAGTGACTGTCTCCCAGAAAAACACATCCCTTATAACAAAGGTTTTTTTAAGAAGATGACAAAGATTTTAAAAAACCCAACAAACACATTTGTAAAAAGTGGCATTATATAAAATGTTCCACACCTGTGGACCCCCACCTCTTCAAAGGGACAAGGGGAGGATTCTTCTGATTACTCTTCTCTAGGGCCTGAGCTTATCCTTTTATCATTTTGCAAAGCTAAGTTTCAACCATTTGGGGAGTGTTGCTCTTTCCAATTACATTTCTGTAGTCTATTGTTTTTCTGGCTCAGCTTACTCCTCAATGCACCATTTTATGTCTTTCTATACTTCTGTGTATTCAACCTGTTTATCTTTTCTTACAGGAATATCACATTACATTCATGTACCACAATTTATTTAGCCATTTTCCAATCAATGGCATCTACTTTGTTTCCAATTCTTTGCCACCGCAGAAAGTGGTGCTATAAATATTCTGTTGTGTATGGAGACTTTCTTCTCATCAATGACCTTCTAGGGAAATAAGTCTAATCGTGGAATCACTGGGTCAAAGGGTTTGGCATTTTAGTTATTTTATTCTCCTGATTCCAAATCGGTTTTTTAAATGGTTGTACTAATTCATGGGTCCATCAATAATGCATTAGTCTGCCTTTCTCTCTACAACCTCTCAACCCTCACTATTTTCATCTCTTGCCATCTTTGCTAGTTTGCTAAGGGTGAGGTAAAACGTATTTGGATTTGGATTTGAATTTGAATTTCTCTTATTATTAGTGATTCGGGGCTTTTTTTCATATGGTTGTTAATAGTCTTGTCATTTTGTGAGAACTGATTACTCATATCCAGTCCTATGATCCAGTAATATTGACTTCCTTGATGTTCCTCAATCTCTCAACTCTCCTCTTCCTTGTCCTTGACACCTAATTTCTATGACTTCCTTCAAATCTCAGCTATAATCCTATTTTTTGTACAAGAAGCCTTTCCTTATTTTCTTTAACAAGAATCCCTCATCTTTGTTGGTTATAAGCAATGTGAATATTTTGTACATATTTTGTTTATATAGGTATTTGCGAGTTGTCACCTCTCTTAGATCAAGAGCAAGGGCTGTCCTTTGCATTTCTTTGTGTCCCTAGTACTTAGCACAATGCCTGGCACATAGAAGGATCCTAAAAAATGCTTGTTTACCTATCTTCACTATTGGGCAATGTCTACTGGTCTCCTATATTTCTGATAATTATCTGTACAGCTTAGATAGCAAACCCTTATCACAGATATTTAATCCAAATATTTTTTCAAAGTCTGTTGCTTCCCAGATGTGTTAAATTTGTTTGTGCAGAAGCTATTCAATTTCATGTAATCAAAATTATCTATTTTATCTTTTGTAATTGGCTCTATATCTTGTTTGGTTAAGAATTCATTGCCACCCATGGCTGGGAGAGATATATGAGCTGCTTCTCTTTAATTTTTTTGTGGTATGATCATTATTATTGATGTCATAATTTTATATTTATCGTGGAATATAGTGTAAAATGTTGGTCTAGGCCAATTTGTGGCAGACTGCTTTCCAATTTTCCAGTAGTCCTTGCTAAAGAGGGAGTTCTTTCCTAGGTAATTTATGTTTTGGGGTTTATCAAACACTGGTTTGTTGAATTCAATTATTTCTGATTCTTTCTTTTCTAATCTGTTCCTTTGTTGTACTTTTCAAGGTTGGTTCTTTCTTAACCAGTACCAAATGCTTTTGATAATTGTTCTTTAATAAAATAGTTTGAGAACTGAAAGTCTATCTTCCCAGAAAGTTCTTTTTACTCTCTTTAGGTCTGGGTATGAATCTTATGAATATGTTCTTTATTTTATGGCAGATGAGCACTATCATTGGAGAGCTCCAGAAGATGCCACTTTCTACCCTACCAGTACAAACAATCCAGATTAAATGAGAGGTTCCCAAAGTAAACCTGGGGCTTTCCTATCAAGAAGGAGTCTCTGACACAAGAGTTATATTTAGAATAGCAGGATCTTAGGATCACAAGCATAGAATTTCAGAACCTGATAATATGAGAACCTTAGAAATATAAAATTGTAGACTCTTAAACCCTTAAATATTATGATCATAGAATCTTGGGTCCCTTAGGATAATAGAAATTTAGAATGACCAGATGGCAGAGCTAGAAGGACTTTTGAGACTTTGATATTCGTAAGGGAAGGGAAGTGGCTTACGCAGGGTCATCCAGAGAATTAGAGACAAGGTCAGAGCTAGAAATGGAGTGGAGGGAGTATATAAGGAGGGGAAGATCAATTGGTAGATCCTTGAAGTCAGATGCATGACTAATGCAATCCCATGTCCTCAGAACAGTGGAACTTGAGTTTAGAAAAGGAGAGGGGAAGAACAGTTTCAGGGACCCAATGGGGAAAGGAAAATAATCCTACGAACTATCAAAAAGTAAGAAAAAAATCAAGAATGTGAGAATTTCTCTGATCAGCTAAGAGACCCCTGCCTTGAACTACTGCAGAAAAACAGGTGGAAAACTGATGAAGCAGCAGAGACAGACATCAAATGTTGATTTGCAGGTGCACATAAGTCCCCTCAAGCATGGAGAAGCCCCTCATTCTGTTCCCACTCACCTCACTCAATACCCTGAGACCAATGATATCTAAGTACTTAGGAGTGCACAAAGTCTCACAATAACCATTCATGGGGACAGAATTTTATACTTTTCCTTCTGTCCTTACACAATACTCCCTGGGAGACCAGCAGGACATATACTATTACCCCTTTTTTATAGACAGGGAAAATGAGAAGCAGAATCTATAGATGCTCTCAGAGGCCCCTGCAAATTCCAGTACTCAATATTTTAAGGTTATAAACTATCCTAATCCTTTCATTTAACAGTTAGGGAAATTGAGGGTCAGAGAGAAGGAGGGACTTAAGTAACAGAATTGAGACTCATGGTATGTATCTTCAAAGTTTTGGGGTTTTATTTTTTAATTTTAAGAAGTTGCTTTGTAGGGGCAGCAAGGTGGTGCAATGGATGAAGCCCCAGCCCCAGAGCCAGTTGAATTCAAATCCAGCCTCAGACTCTTAGTAGATATATGAAAGAGAGAGAGAGAGAGAGAAAGAGAGAGAAAGAGAGAGAGAGAGAGAGAGAGAGAGAGAGAGAGAGAGAGAGAGAGAGAGAGGAAGAAAGGAAGAAATTGCTTTGTAGACGACTGAAGAAAGGAAAGGAAGGAAGGAAAGAGAGAAAGAAAAGGAAGGGAGGAAGAGAGGAAGGAGAGAAAGAAGAAAGAAAGAAAAGAGGAAAATTGTTTAAAAAAATTAATTTTAGGTGATTGTAGTGAAAAGCATCCTAACAATGAGAATTATCCCTAAGTGGAATAGGCTGCCTAAAGAGGTAATGAGTTCCTTCTCACTGGAGAGAGATCTTGAAACAGATTCTAGATAATCACTTGTCAGGATGATGCAGAGGGGCTTTCTGCATAGATACAGATTGGGCTCAATGCCTTTTGAGGTCCCTTCCAATTCTGAGTTTCTCTGATTCTGTCAAAGCAGAATCCTTCTTGGACACAGACACAAATTTAAAGGTCACCCAAGACACCCCTCTGTCTCCAGTTCTGAGGTTCAATTGTGCTGATTTCTGAACTCCCAGTATCTTAGAAAAGGGACCTTAGGGACCAACTGATAAAACCCAGACCTAAGAAGAGTGTCTACAATATCAATGACCAGTGGTGACCCAGTCTCTACTGGCCACCCTCCAGTGAGGGATAATCCACTGCCTCTTGAGGAGGCACACTCCATTTGGGAATGATTCTAATTATCACAGTTTTCCTCTCTGCAACTCTGACCCACTTTTCCTAGTTTTACCCTCTAGACAAAACTTGTGTGAATGAATTCAATCCTTTTTCTATGTGACATCCCTTCAAATATCACAGATAACAGTCATATTCAGAGCAGCTAGGTGGACAATAGGTAGAGCACCAGCTCTGAAGTCAGAAGTACCCAAGTTAAAATCTGTGACCACAGGTATGTCACTTAACTCCAATTGCCTCAAAACCAAAAAAGAACAATCATATTCTCCCTAAATCTTCCCTTTTTAGGTCAAACATCCCCAGTTAATTCATCTGACCTTGCATGACAATCCCTTCACTGTTCAAACTTTTCTCCTCTGGATTTTCTCTAATTTGTCTATGACTTTCTTAAAATATGGCATACAGAATGGAATACAGAACCCTAGAAGAAGTCTGACCAGAGTTGAGTATAGTGGAATCTTTACCTTGCTAGTCCTTCACTCTAGTCCTCTCTCTCTCTTTTAACATTTTTTTTCAATTAATCAAATTCTACTTTCTCTGTCTCTCTCCCCTCTCATTTAAAAAGAAAGAAAAACAAAATCCTTAAAACAAATATTTATTTTTGTTATTGTTCAGCTTTTTCAAGTGTGTCTGACTCTTTGTGACCTCATTTGGGGTTTTCTTAAAAATATACTGAAATAGTTTGCCATTTCTTTCTCCAGCTCATTTTACAAATGAGGAAACTGAGGCAAATAGGAAAAAAAATTACTTAAGGTCATACAGCTAGTTAGTGTCTGAGTCAGATTTAATCCTTACTCCAAACAGCTCTTTACCTACTGAATTACCTTGTTGCCCATAAATAGATATAGTCAAGCAAAATAAATCCTCCCAGCTACATTTTTTAAAAAGTCTCAATCTTTCCCCTGACTTCATTGCTTCTTTGTCAGGATGTGGGAAGCATGTTATCTGACCTTTCAATGAAGACTCAGAAGTGCATTAGCTTTTTTTAATTTAACAACTGTATCCCACTTAAATTCATGTGGAGCTAAAAGTCCACTAAAGTCAAGTGATCTTTTCCACATGAACTAATTGCAGTTTTGAATCTAGCTTCACATTCATCTCTGTCAAATTCTAAGTAGTTGTGGTCCATTATTCTAGCCCATGGAGATCCTTTTAGATCCTGATTCTTTCACTTATCACATTAGCTATTCTTATCTTCATGTTATCTCTAAATAATAATAAAATGATATTAACAGCTAGTATTTGTATGCCACTTTATGATCTGCAAAATACTATTTACAAATATTATCTCATTTGATCCTCACAATAACCCTGGGAGGTAAATGCTATTATTATCCTCATTTTCCAGGCCCAGCACTCTATCTACAATATTGCAATCTACACTATTATTCAAGTCATTGATATTAAACAGCACAGAACCAAGAATGGATCCCTGGGATCCTTGCCAGGGATATCTTTCCAAGTAGATATTGCCTATCACATGGCTACCCTTAGGGTCTGCTAATTGAAGCAATTCTGAATTCTCTGTTATCAAGAATAGAATAGGTGACTTTGTCAAATTCTTGGCTTAAATTTAAATGCATTAGATCTATAGTATTCCCCTGATCTAACAATTTTGTAAACCTGTCCAAAAAAAAGAGAAAAGAAATCAATTGAGCATGCCTTATTTTTGAAGAAGCCATGTTGGCTCTTTATGATTACTGTTTTCTTTTCTAAATACTCATAAAGAATCCCTTTAATAATGCATTCTGGAATTTGATCAAGAATCAAATTCAAGCACACCATATTTCAATTTGATTCAGCATTTAAGTACTTAATATATGCACAATACTGTAGATAAAAAAATGAAAAATGACCCAATCTTTGCTTAAGATCATGCAATAGACTTGAGGAGGGGGGAGGGACAAAGATTATCTGAGTATAAATAAGAATGATAGACAGGAGAATGTGAAGGGAGCCCAAGATGAGATCAAAACAAAGGACAATAAGAAGTTTGAGGAGAAAATGATCATTTTCATATGGGGATAAGGGAGTGCTTCTAAGAGGAAGTACAAGCTGGATTGGATCTTGAAAGAGAAGGACATCAACAGGCAGGAATAAATTTAAAAATGGAAAGGACATTAGGGGTATCAGGTTCCAGATTGAGGAACAGCCTGTAGGAATATCGAGAAGCAATAAAGGACTAGACAAGAATAGAGAAGGAAGAACAATTCATTTAAACTGGAAATTCAGAGCCAGACTATGAAGGGACTTAAAGAGCAAGTTCAAGTTTTCTTTCCTGTGGGGAAAATTTTTTGAGTTGAAGAGTTCAAAAGGAAGATAAGGAAAGAAGAAAGGAAGGAAAGCAGGGAGTGAGAGAGAGAGAGGAAGGGAGGGAGGAAAAGAGAGAGGGAGGGAAAGAAAAAAAGAAGAAGGAAGGGAGGAAGGAGGGAGATCAGTAGAAATATCTCAGGAAAGAAGAGATGAGGGCTTGAGCTAGAGGAATTGCAATAAGAATGGAGAGACAGGAAAGAGTAGAAGATATAAAGGAAGAAGAGTGAGTACAACTTGGCTATAGAGGGTGATTAAAAAAAAAAGTCAGAGATGAGCCTCCATTCTTCCTCTTTAAAATGAGACAACTGGCTATATTCTCAAAGAGATAAAAAAAGAAAAAAAAATTCCATGTGAGAAAATATTTATAGCAGATCTTTTTATGAATGCAAAGAACTACAAAGTGAGGGACCACCCAGTAATCAGGGAATGATTGAAAAACATATTTGAGTGAAATGGAATACTATTTGTGGTAAGTCACAGAGATGTCAAACTCAGGCTAAAAGAAGTCCATCCATGCCTGAACCAAATTAAAATATGATTGGAAAATGTTTATACAAAATATATTTAAAATATAATACAACATAGATAATGTTGGTTTGTGGTTTTTCCAAAGTCAATTTGAAATTTTTAGGATCTATTTATATTTGAATTTGACACTACTGTTGTAAGAATTGGCAAAAGGCAGAGTCCAATGAAACCTGAGAAGATTTGCATGAACTGATGAAGATTAAAGTGAACAGAACCAGAACAATTTATATAATAAAAACATCATAAAGAGAAAAAATAACTCAACTTTGAAAGACCTGAGAATTGAGCAACACATGATTCCAAAGGACCAGTGATAAATGATGCTACTCAGAGTAGAGAAGAAGAAATATTTTTAGATATGGAAAATAAAGGAATTTGTTTTACTTGACTGCATATTTATTACAAAGCTTTTGATTTTGTTTCTCAATTCGGAAGAGGGAGATATTTTACCAATTAAAATTATAAATAAATGAAATGAAACAGCCGGATTAAATAATCTCTAAAAATCCTTTCAGCTTTAAATTCTTGGATGATCCTTTGTCTCAGAAATTTCAAGGCAGTATAATGCAGAGAGATGTGATTGATTGGAAAATATCAGATATGAAGTTAGAACACTAGGGTTCACGTTCCAGCTTTGCCATGGATTAGCTGTGTGATGTTAAACAAATTCCTTCCTCTCCCTGAGCTTCATTTTTCCATCTCCAAAATGAGGGGGTTGTATTTCTCTAGCCCTGAAAGACTGTGAGCTTGTGAGTAAAGAGACAGATTAAATCCTCTCTCAAATCCCAGCCCTGAGTTTCCCTGAACCCTGGAATGCCGGATTGAGTGGGAAGGGGACTCAGCAGCTACATTGCCAGTCCAATTCTCTTTTCTAACACCTTTCCCCACTAAAGGCACCTCAGGCTGAATCTAGACTCTCCCACCAGGGGATGTTCAGCCTTTTCCTTGCTGATAAATTGAGAGCTAGGCTGACAAAAAGCCTGACTTTGGTAGCACAGTTATTTGCATAATCATTTGCATAGTTCTACATGAGTTACTCATCAAACTGTTCTGTTAAGTAGACAGACTTTTTTGCTCTCTTTAGATCTATTATTCCTTGAAGTTCCTCCTTTCCCTAGCCCCCTGCCTGATAAATCCCTTATGGAATTCCCAAGCAGGAGGTGATATTATAAGGTTTATGATGTGATGTGGAAGCCCAGCTTTATTAGAGATATCTGATAGACATTATGCATCTGAGCAGAAGAGTGATAGAATTTAAAGGAATATGGGGAACTTGAATTTCATATGAGATCCTTGAATAGGGAACTTAGGATTTTACACATGAAAAAAACTGAGTCATAATTAGAACATAGGCCTTTTAACACCAGATAATAATAATAGCTCATATTTCCCCATTTTAAATGGGGAAACTGAGGCAAACAGGGGTTAAACAGGTCACACAGTTTATAAGTATCTGAGGCTAGATTTCAACTTGGGTCTTCCTGACGCTAGCACAGAATTCTAGGCACTGCACCATTCAGCTGCCACAAATCTATTGTACTTTCATATTCCCCACAAAGGCTTAGTAAAGAATTTGGCCAGAGTGCTAATAATAATAAATATTAATAACTAAAATTTATATATCACTTTAAGGCTTATAAATCATTTTACAAATTCATTTTATCTTTACAACAACTCTGGAAGGTAGGTACTATGATTGTTTCCATTTTACAGATGGAGAAACTGAGGCACAAAGAAGCTAAGGAATACCTAGTTATTGGGTTTCTAAAGCTTTCATGATACCAGACCTGATGGTCTATCCACTGTGCTATCCAGCGGCACAGGCCAAGGCAGTTGTACATCCAGGCTACGTTAAGTTCATGGAAAGATGCGAGACAGTATGGTATGGGTTTTTGGAATCTGGGTTCAAATACCGTATCTAACTTATATAGGATTAGTGCCCCATGGCAAATCACAACCCCCCAGTAACATGGGCAACTCTCTAAGATTCTTAGTCCATAGACTTAAGTGTTTAATATATGTTTCTTGATCTGGAAGTTACAGACAAGTTGCTAAGGTGCCTCAGTAGAGAGCATTATTTCCACATCAGGATTGCCCCTACAATGATGAAATCACAGTCTCGAAAACAACCCCTCCCCACCATAGTTTCCTGTCCTCCACCCTGGTCTGACCACATCTGAAATTTTTTACTCAATTCTGGGTTAGAATGCATAAGAAGAATTAAGATTAAATTTCTCTTTGTCCCTGAGAGCAGCTATAGATCGGAATTGCAGAGTGGCCAAGTTAGACTCAATATGAGGGGAAACCTTACAAATGATTAGTGTTATCCAAAAGTGGAATGGGCTGCTTCTTAAGGTAGTGAGTTCCCCATCCCTGGAGGCTTTCAAGAGAAAACTGGATGACTACTTGTAAGGAATGTTGCAGATTGCATTCCTGTTTAGGCATAAATTGGTTCAGATGCCCATGAGGGCTCTTTTCAGCTCTGAGATTCTGTGAAGATTTACAGGGGCAACAATCTAGAGATGGGAGTGGGGACTGGAGGCAGAGTGAGCTATTAGAAAGCTTTTACAAGAGGGTAGGTGAGAAGTGAGAAGCTGAACCGACATTGCATCGGGAAGAGGAGGGGATGGAGTAGAGAGAAATGGTGCAGATTGAAGCAGCAGGATTTAGGAACAGATTGAATACGGAATGGGGGTGGGGGACTGCAGGAGGAGTCAAAGATGACTTTGGCTGAGTTTCCAGCTTGGATGACTGGGAAAATGGCGGTGCCCTTAACAGAAAAAGGGAATCTTGGAGAAAGGGCAGGCTTAGAAGGGAAAGTGATGATTTCAGCTTTGGGCAGATGGATTTGGGGGGAGGCAGCCAAGAGACCTCCAGCAGGCAGTTAGAAATTCCATACAAGAGATCTGAAGAGAGATTGGTAAGGGGTGGGGAATGGAGATATTGATTTGGGAGTCAGAGGTACTATAGTGCCGAGAGCAGGTAGGAACCTTAACAAGCACCTGCTCCAAGCCCCTATTTTTTTAAAGAATGAAACTAAGGTCTCCATGTTAAGTGACTTCATTAAGTTCACATGAGGAGCAAGTGGTATTCAAAGCTGGACCCTCAAACTCTAAATCCAATGCTATTTCTCCAAATCATCTGCCTAGTGGTGATAATTGAGGACCAAGTGTGAGGGTCCATAGGGAGGCTGCAAGAGAATGCTTCAGACACAGAACAATTTTGAGCCCTGGAATGGCAGGGGAGGGTCAGGGGACCGTTTGCTACTGAATAGTACCATCCAGTGGCTAAGTTGGGGTACTGCAGATGTGTGAGAGTAACAGATCACTGCAGGATGGGGTTGGGAAGGATGATGTGAAGGATACAGGGGGTGAAATGGCAAAGGTACCTCTGTGAGTCAGGCCATAGGGAGCAGAGGTGCCTTCCTGGGCAGAGAGTCCAGATCTCTTCCTTTGAAAACTTCCAAAGATTTCTCATCAGCCCAAAACTTCCTGAGGTGGGCACAGAGGGCAGTTGGGAGAAGGGCTATCCAAATGGGATCTGTGGTTGCTATGGGACAGTGTTGCCAGGGAGATGGAAGAGAGACTAAAAGACAGAGACAGGCAGAGAGAGACAGAGATCAGGGAGGCAGGGAGAGAAGAGAGGGAAAGAGATGGACAGACAAAGATTGGGGAGGAGGTGAAGGGAAATAAAACAGGGAAGGGGAGAGGGAGACAGACAGATGGACAGAGACAGAGGCAAAGAGAGGGGCAGAAAGGCAAGGAGAGAGGGAGAACTAGAAGGAGTAGGGAGGGGGAGAGGAGAAAAGAGAAGACAGAAAAAATAGACAAGACAGAACTGGGGGATGAGGGATAGAGGAGAAAGAGAAGAGAAGAAAGGAAGGAAGAAGAAGAAAAGAAAAGAAGAAAAAGGAGGAGAAAAGGAGGAGGAAGAGGAGGAAGAAGAGGAGGAGGAGAAGGAAAGGGAGGGAGACAAAAGAGTGGCATTCAAAGCCCTGCACAATGTGATGCCACCTTACTTTTCCAGCTTTCCCTCATATTACTCCCCTTCAAACACTCTGACAAACAGGATGAACTCTCCTCATTCCCTGTTCCCCACAGCTCTCCAGCCTCTATGCCTTTGCTCACAAGACTTTTTCCTAAACCTGCAATGCTCTTCCTCCCTCTGCCACTGAATTCCTAATCATCTTTTAAAGCCTTTAAGGGAGCCTGTGGCTTGTCCTTCCTCCCTCCCCTCTCGGGGGACAACAGCCTCTCCCCTTCCCCAGCCTCAGAGCGCGGCACTTTGTCCGTTCCCGCTGCTCTGACACACAAAGTACTTGGTTTCTCCTGCAGGTCCTTTCGGTCCCTGCCTTAGCCCGCGCTGGGCTGGGGGCTCTGCGAGAGCAGTGACTGCGTGCGATCTGGACCCTGTATCTCCTGCAGCCTCCAGCATGGGGGTCCCCTGCCCGGGGGGAGGGGTGATCCCTGACTAGATTTTATTTGCGAGACGAGAGAGATGCGGAGGAAGAGGAGAGCCCAGAGACAGAGACAAAGAAAGGGGAGAGGGAGAAAGAAGAGACAGAGAGAGGGAGGGACGGAGGGGGAGAGGGGAAGGAGGAGAGCAGGACAGAGGTGGGGAAGGAGGGAGGGAGAAATGCGACAGAGACACACACAGAGGGGGCAGGACCTGATGCTGCCATCGCTTTCCTCAGACAGGGCAGCAAAGATAGCTGGTCCAGGGTCAAAAGAGCCCCGGGATGTCTCAGGTTGTTCTCAAGCAGGAGAGCGGCAGGTGCCAGGAGCAGGAACTGGGGGAGTGGAGCGTTAGGGAGTCGAGTGTGACTCTTTGGCGCCACCCAGTGGCGGCAGGGAAGGAGAGCACCTACTCTCCAAGTCGCCCCGCGGCCGCACTTTGGGCTACCTTGCCCGGCACTCGCGCCAGTCTTCCTGCCAGGAAGAGAACCGTATAAATCTGCATACTGTTATTGGATTTAACACGTAGTTTAACATATTTAACATGTATTGGATTACCTGCCAGCGAGGGGAGAGGGGGGGGGGGGGGTTTGGAGCAAAAGGTTTTGCAAGGGTCAATGTTGGAAAAATTACCCATGCATATGCTTTGTAAATAAAAAGCTATAATAAAAATAAATAAGTAGGCTGCTACTGTTCCTCCATAATGACCAGAGCCAGGCCTTGGCGGGATGGGGAGGGGAAAATGGGGAGCCTCCTCCTTTCCTCCTTATTCATTCTTCTTCCTCCTCTCCCTCCCTCCATCCTTCCTTCCCTCCCCCCACTCTGTTACAGAGTTTGTGTCTCCTCCCTTCCTCTTCTCTCTTTGTTTTAGGCAAAGGCAAAAGCTCTGAGGACCAGGACTCTGGGTCCTGCCCCTGTAATTTTGGACAGATCAATCCAACTCTCTAGGTTTCTGTTTCTTCATCTGGAAAATTGAGGGGGATGGACTCAATGACCTTTAAGGTCCCCTTTCCTTTTTCTGGTTTTCTCTCTTACCTGTCTCTCTCTTCCCCCACATCTTTCCTTCCATTGTATCTTTAATCCCTTTAATTCCCTCCTCTCATTTGCTGGTCCCCAGTCCTTTCCTTTTCTATCTCTATCTCTCTGTCTCTGTCTGTCTGTCCATCTGTCTTTCTCTCCACTTCCCTATCTCTTTTTTATTTCTCTTTTCTCTGCTACCCTCCTCTCTCTGTCTCTTTCTATTCCTGCCTTTCTTTTTTCCTTCCCTCTGTCTAGCCATACCTTCTTTTCATCTCTCTTTCCTCTGCCCGCCCCCCACATGCCATCTTGTTTCTCTCTCTGCATCTCTTTTTTCCCCCCATCCTACCACACCCGGAACTGCTCCCAACCAGCACCTCCTGGAACCTTCTGGTGTTTTCCTTAATCAAAGCTAATTGGGAAGGGGGGGTTGTCTCCAGCCTTTGCTGGCTGCCTCTAATCCATGGCCTGGCAATGTTATTAAGATGGTATTTTAGTATTTCCCTTCATCCTGGCGCTAAGTGACTCAGCCCCAGGGGGAGGTGTTGGAGCAGAATGATTAACCAAATTAGCATTTTGGAGACACACTTCACAGACTCCCTTTGGCAGAGATTAAATTCTTCCCCTGCCAGCACCCTGGCCCTGCTGAGAAGATGACATGGTGGCCTCCTTTTGCCTTGGTCTCCCTGGCCCTGTCCTTACTTCCTTCAGCCATGTAGGCTAAATGCTGGAGGGGACACAAAGTTTAGCAAGACCAGCTCCTTGCCCTGATGGAACTCTAGTAGGAGTCTAGGAGGAGGATGTGACATACAAAGAAATCATTTGACTGTTCCATATTCCATGACTGGTGTATCAGGCAAATACAGACTAGCTCCAGGCTGTGGAATTACTATAAGAGGATTTGCACACAGGAGGTGATGTAGAGAAGAGCATTCAGGGCTTGTAGAGTTGGGAAAAGAGTGCCATTCCAAAAGGGAGGACAAAAAAGAAAGAGAAGGGGGAAGGGGAAGAGGGAGGGAGAAAGAGAGATCGAAAAAGAGAAGGAGAGGGGCAGGGGAGGGAGAAAGAAAGGGAAGGAGAAAGAGAGAAGGAAAGAGAGAGAGAGAGAAGAAGAAGAAGAAGGGAAGGAGAGAGGGAGGAAGGGACAGAGAGAGAAGGGGAGAAAAAAAGAGAGAGAAGGAGGGAGGAAGAGGAAGAAGAAGGGAGGGAAGGAGAAGGGGGGGAGGGAGAAGGACACTATTACTTGAGAAATGTAAGGACACCTAAAAGAAGATCACCACCTCATTGGGTGGATACCCAAGAACAAGGAAAAGGACAAGTGTGGCACAAGATAAAAAGGACTTCATGGGTTATGATCTCATTCAATCCCATTTTCTCCAAAAGATTACCACCTCTATCATCCCCACATTTTCATTAATCTTCAATTGTTTACTACATGATGACCAATTCTGATGGATATGGCTCTCTTCAAAAATGAGATGAACCAAATCAGTTCCATTTGTTCAATAATGAATAGAATCAGCTACACCCAGCAAAAGAACTCTGGGAAATGAGTATGAACCACTACATAGCATTTCTAATCCCTCTGTTTTTGTCCATTCACATTTTTGATTTCCTTCTCAGGCTAATTTTACATTATTTCAAAGTCCAATTCTTTTTGTGCAGCAGAATAATTGTATGGACATGTATACATATATTGTATTTAGCATATATTTTAACATATTTAACATGTATAGGTCTACCTGCCATCTGGGGGAGGGGGTGGGGGGAAGGAGGGGGAAAGTTGGAACAGAAGGTTTTGCAAGGGTCAATGCTGAAAAATTACCCATGCATATATCTTGTAAATAAAAAGCTATAATAAAAAAAAATCTTCAATTGTTCCCTACCTACTAAATGCTTTCCAACTGCCTACAAATGTACCTATATTTACCCCATCCTAAAAACAAAACAAAACACCTCATTTGAACTGTTCCTATCCTCTAACTACCATCCTACATCTCTTTTTCATTTCATGGCTAAACTCCTTAAAAAGACCATCTACACTCACAATTTCCAATTCCTTTCTTCTCACTCTCTTCTTAACTCTTTGAAGTCTGGTTTTCGATCTCATCAATGAACTGAAACTGCTCTTTTCAAAGTTACTAATATATTAATTGCTGCTCTTTTCAAAGTTACTAATATATTAATTGCCAAATCTAATGACCTTTTCTCAGTCTTCATCCATTTAACCTGGAAATGTTTATCTTGTATCATTCACCGTGTTCTTTTAGGTTTTCATGACACTCCTTTCTTCTGCTTCTGTTCCTACTTATTTGATCATTTCTCAGATCTTCATCTACTGGATCTTCATCTAGATCACACTCACTAATGGTGGGTGTCTCCTGATACTTTGTCCTGGGCTTTCTTCTTTTCTCCCCACATAGAACAAAGCTTCTTAAACTTGTAACTCAATATGGAGGTCATGAAATTATGAGTTACTATCAGTAATTATATACACACAGGTTCAAGTAAAAATTTCTCAGATAAAAAGAGTTGCAAGTAGAAAAAGTTTAAGAAGTCCTTGCTATCAGGGTGAATGTTGAAAACTATCTGCATATATTTTGAAAATAAAGAGCTATTATTTTTCAAAGAAGAAGAAAAAGCACTTGCCATAAAGTATGTGAAAGGGAATAATTTATAAGACTCAAAAAGTAGGAAAGAACGAGGTTGCAAACAGCTTTAAAAGCTAAATAGAGGTTTTGTATTTGATCCTAGAGGTAATAGAGAACCACTTGAGTTGGTTGATTAAGGAAGTGAAATAGTCAGCACTTTATCAATTTAACAGGTGATCAATCAATTTGAAAGGTATGTGGATAATGGCCTGGAGTGGAAAAAAATTTAAGTCAAGGAGAAGAACCAATAGTTCTATTGCAATAGTTTAGGTGTAAGATGATGAGAGACTATACCAGTGTGATTATGAGAAGATAGAAGGGAATATGTGTTAGAGATATTACAAAGAGAAATTGGATAGAAGTTGATAACTGATTAGATGTAGGGCAGGAGACTAAAGAGTCATGGAATTGTCTGGATTTAAAGTCATATGCAATAGAAACTGGAAACCGAACAGATGCCCTTCAATTGGAGAATGGCTGAATAAGTTATGGTATATGAACATTATGGGATATTATTGCTCTGTAAGAAACAACCAGCAGGATGATTTCAGAGAATCCTGGAGAGACTTACATAAACTGATGCTGAGTGAAATGAGCAAAACTAGGAGATCATCATACATGGCAACAAGATTATACGATTCTGATGGATGTAACTCTTCAACAATGAGATGATTCAGAGCAGTTCTAATGGTTTAGTGATGTAGAGAGCCCATCTACATCCAGAGAGGACTGTGAGAACTGAGTATGGTTCACAACATAGCATTTTCACTCTTTTTGTTGGTGTTTGCTTGCATTTTTTTTTTGTTTCTCAGTTTTTTCTTGTTTCCTTTGATTTTTTGGTGTGACAAGATAATTGTATAAATATATATGCATATATTGGATTTAACCTATATTTCTGCCATATTTAACATATATTGGACTACTTGCCATCTAGGGGAGGGGTGGGGAAAGAGGGAGAGGAAATTGGAATACAAAATTTTGCAAGGATTGATGTTGAAGAACTGTCCATGCATGTGTTTTCTTTAATAAAGAAAAAAATTAATAAAAAATAAAGTTATATGTAATGACTATGGATATTCATTACAAAGGTGTACTTTTTTCTTTTTTCCCATTATATTGGGTATAGAGAAGAAGAAAAAAATAAATATTTGTTCACTGGAAAGTGAAATGAAATGAAAACAAAAATACTAATTGAGGTCCAATACCAAAAATGGAATCAGGAGGCTCTCCCAGAAAAAGGTAGGGTTGAGCTTTAAAAGACTTAGCAGGAATGCACCAACATAGGAGCCATCAGAAGTCTTAGAAGAAAAAGTTCAAACAAAAGCACAGAGATGGGGAAATATGAAGCATGGTATGGGAGTGGAGGAGCAGGGCATGAACCCATTTGACGAAACATGGAACTTTGAAAGGGAGCCAAGTGATGTTAGGCTGGACAGGAAGAGCGCCATCAGGTACTTGAAGGGTTGTCTTGAGGGACAAAGATTAGATAATTTCATTTCCAGCCAAGAGGGGAGAGCCAAGAGCAAAGCAAGGAAGTTACACAGAGGTAAATTAAAACTTGTTGTCAGGGAAAAAACCTCCTAAGAATTAGAACTGTCCCAAACTGGAATGCGCTGCCTCAGGAGGCAGTGGAAGGTCTTTCAGCAAAGACTGGACAAGCATTTGTCAGGGATGGTTTGGAAGAGTTTGATCCTTGGAGATCCCTTTCCTGCTGTGGAATTCTGTGATTTTCAGATCATAGAAGCCCTTGAATTTCAGACCAAGAATCTAGAGGTGATAGATAATAAAGAATCTCTCAATTGATGATCAGCAACCATTTATTAAACACTTACCATGTGCAGAGTCTGGTGCTGGACACTGCGGATGGGAGGGTAGAAAGACAGATTGGAGGGCAAAAAAAAACAGAGGCAGCAAGACCTATTTGAAGGTCCCCTCCATGAAACCTGCCTTATCCTCCTCGAGCTAGAAATGGGGCCTTCTCCCTGGAGTTGATTGGTTCTCTTTGGTGATTTCTTCCTATGCAGGAAAATATTTCCCAACTTAAACTTATTGATATACAAGTTTCCCTTCCCAACTAGTCTAGAGGCTGAAATTTTGTTATTTTTAATCTCTACCTTTTCTCAGGTAGGCGCTGTGATAGACCCTATCTTGAGTTGAACACCAGTATAGAGGACACAGGATCCCACTGTACTTATTGCTTGTTGATTTCCTTTAAAAAGTATTCTATTTGTGGAACTGTGCCCAAAGGGCTATAAAACTGTGCATAGCCTTTGACTCAAAAGTGCCATTACTGAGTCTGTACCCCAAGGAAATCACAAAGGAGGGGAAAGGACCCACATGTAGCAGCTTTTTGTGGCAACAAAGAATTATTGTCCATCAATTGGGAAACAGTTGAATAAGCTGTGGTATATGTAGGTAATATTCTATAAAAAATGACTTAGAAAGGCCTGGAAAGATTTACACGAAATGATGCTGAGTGAAACAAGCAGAACCAGAAATACATTGTACATAATAATAGCAAGAAATGTGCAAGTCAAGAAGACTTGGTTCTTTTCTGTGATTCAGTAAATCCAAAGCAATCCCTATAGATTTTGGACAGATGGCATTTTCTGCATGCAGAAAAAGAACTATAGAGATTGAATGTAAACCAATACATACTATGTTCACTTCTTTTTTCTGTTTTTTTCTCTCCCATGGTTTTTTCCTTTTTGTTCTGATTTTTCTCTCCCAATATGATTCATAAAGCAATGTGTATTAAAATAAATAAATAATTTTAAAGTATTTGATTTGACCACAAAAGGCAGCCTCAAAAGCTCTCCTCCACATGCATATGCCAAATTATAGGAATCTTTAATGCAAACACAAAGACAGCTTTGCTCAGTGACTCAGGCAAGGCACAAAATAGGGGGTTTTTGCTCAGCAAAGATGCTTGCCCTTATCATGGAAGATGCCTTGAGCAGAGTGTGAATGGTAGAGTAAGAGCAGTGAATGACTCCAGCAAATATTCCTGCTTACAGAGGATGTTGTTCTCATTTCCTTTGAATATTTCAAATTCAACATGTCCAAACAGAACTCATTATCTTTTTCCTTCTAAACCTTCCTCTCTTCCTAACTTTGTTATTACTGCAGAGGGCATCCCCATCTTCCCAGTTCCCAAGACTAACAACCTAGGTGCCATCCTCAATTCCTCATTCTCTCATCCCCCATATCCAGTCTGTCAGTTTTGCCTTCACAGCATCATTCATATGGGACTCCTCTCCTTTTACACTACCACCAGCCTGAAACAGCTCTTCATTATCTTATATCTGGGCTATTGTAATAGCCTATTCAAAAGCCAGTTCAAATCTGGCTTCAAACCCTTACTAGATAAGTACCTTGACTCTGTTTACCTCAATTTCCTCAACAGTAAAATGAACTGGATAAGAAAATGGCAAATCACACACAAATCCTTGCCAGTCAAATTGATTCCCCTAAAATACAAGTTGCTCCCTTACTCAACCATTTTCAGTGGCTCCCTATCATCTCCAGGATCAAATATAAAATCCTCTGTTTAGATTTTAAAACTGATCCCTTACTGCCTTTCCAATCTTCTTAGCCCTTACTCCCTCCCACCTTCTCTATAATCCAGTGACGTTGGTCTTCTGCTGTTTCCTTTGCTTTCTCACAACTCTGGACATTTTCACTCCCATGCCTGGAAGGTTCTCCCTCTTCATTTCTATGTCCTGGCTTTCTTGGATTCTTTCAAGTCCCAGTTAAAATCTCACCTGAATCCTGTAAACACTAATGCTTTCCTTCAGAGATTTTCTCCAATTTGTTCTGTGGACATTTTGTTTGTATATAATGATTTATACGTTACTTCCTCCATTAGACTGTGAGCTTTTTGAAAGTAGGGACTGATTTTGCCTTTCTTTGATTCTCCAGCATATATAACAGTGTCTGACACATTCTTGAGCACTCAAAAAAGATAGCTTAACAATCCACAGAGGAAAAACCAAATGGATGAGAAACCTATCAACTAGACTTTGACTTGCAGTTGGATGGGCAACCCATTGAATTAGCCATCAATATATACACAAACGATGAACTAGACTTAAAATTGAATGGAGGAAAAAAAGGTACAGGCTGATTTGAGAAATCGTACAGTGTTTTTAATAATGATGAGCTAATTTCTGACACAAAACAAAGTCCTTTACTAGTACCCACAAAATATTAAAAGACCTAAAAAAACCAAACAAACAAAAAGGTTAGCTAAGGGGGGGAATGGATAGAGTTCTGGAATCAGGAAGACCTCAATTCAAATCTGGCCTTTAGACACTTACTAGCTATGTAGCCATGGGAAAGTCACAATTCAGTTTTCTCAATTTTCTCATCTGCAAAATGATCTGGAGAAGGAAACAACAAACCACTCCATTATCCTAGCCAAGAAAACCCCAAATGGGGGGTCACAAAGAATCAAGCAACAAAAAGAAAAAGGTCTCCTAAATATTGAGACTCTATAGATAAGAACTAGAGGGGATAGCAAGATATGGAGCAATTAAATGTGGTCATATGGAACAGATTAGCTTTCTGAAGCAATCCTAATAATTATAACAGACAGCTGTAGCTAGTTGAAAGAGCATTGAACATGGATTGTGAATTCAAATCCCAATTCATATATATTCTGACTCTGCTCATTAAATTACATTTTCCTCATCTATCAAATAGGGCAATAACCTTTGCATTAGCTCTTGGGTTGTTGTGAAGCTGTTTCAAAAACCTTAAAGGAAATGAGGATCAGCACTAGACCTTTGATTTCATGGATGTAAAATGCAGGTAGGCACCTTCTCTGTAACTTATGGTATGAGTTGCCAAGAGCCCTGAGAGATTAAATGATTTAAAGCATTGTAGAAATGGGAGTTATTTTTAGTAATGGTTATTTGTTGAATTGCAAAGAGGAGGGGGGAAGCCAGGTGGAAGGGGACCAATCTTCCTCACACTGCTTCAGAAAAGGGAGTGAAGCAGAAGGAATCTTAGACATCAGAACTGGGAAAGGACTTAAAGATCACCTAGTTCTGGAGACTTTACTTCATCTGTGTTTTGGATCTTTTGGACAATCTAGTGAAGGCTGGGGACCTTTTCTTAAAAGATAAATGAATAAAATAAAATTCATATGATGTCAAAGGAAACCAGTTATATTAAAATTCTCTCTCTCTCTCTGTCTCTCTCTCTCTGTCTCTCTCTCTCTCTCTCTCACACACACACACACACACACACTTAAATTATGATACAATTCATGGAGCTCCTGGAATTTATATTTGGAAATCTATTGAGGTAGCTAAGTGGCCCAGTGAATAGAGCACTGGGCCTGATGCCAGGAAAACTTGAATTCAAATGTGGCCTCAGATACTTATTGACTGTTTAAACCTGGACAAATCACTTAATCTGCATCTGCTTCAGTTTCCTGATCTGAAAAATGGGCATAATAATAATAGAACCTGCTTTCCCAGGGCTGTTATGAGGATAAAATGAGACAATATTTATAAAACACTTTGCAAACCTTAAGTTGCTATATAAATTGTAAAAATGCTTTTATGGTTCATTATTATTCTCCTCTATGGTTCAATCATACATGGAACATTTTGCTTAGTCTCATTTTAGGGGAGACAGATCCAAAGAAAGAGAATGACTAGAGTGAAAAGGGGATTGGGAATTATCCCATGGGGGATTCATTGCTGAAGTTGGAGAAGTTGACTCTGGGAAGGAGGACACCTCAAAGGGATCAAGTCACTTGTTCTTCTGTGTGTAATGAAGGTCTGGTACCTGGGCAGTCTCATCAGCTTTCTAAGCTAATGCAATGGAAAACCCTGATGAGCTTGCTTCTGGAAGAATCAAACTGATGCATAAAGTGCTTTGGGGAGACTAGAATAGGTATAGATATTCTATAACTGGTTTGGGCTGACTTGCCCAGCTCATGGGATAAAGGAAAGGTTTCTTAATTAGCTTATCATCAGAATCAATTAATTCTTCTGCTGTTTGGGGAGAGGGAGAGGAGGAGATTCTTGTTTCTTTTTTCTTTTTGTTCATTGTTAATGCTGTAATCAGGGTTAAGTTACTTTCCCAGAGTCACACAATTAGTAAGTGTCAAGGGTCTGAATCCAGATTTGAATTCAGGGCTAACTCCTCGGTGTCTGTGACACCTAACTGCCCATGCCTTGCTGGGTCTTGAGGGATCTCAGTGACTTTTTGCTCATAGCATCTGACAAGAAACCATTTGGGGAAGAGGAAAGATCTTCTCCCTTTTGGAGTCATGTAATGATTTCTATGATGCCCTATGCTTAAGTATCTTTTCTGAGGCAGGTTGAGAAAAGTCTATCTCCTTCCATTTGTCCTCTCTTTTCTTTTCTCAATTTAAGAAATAATTATTACTAATAATTATTATAATACATATATATAAATATATCATATAACATTAAAATATTATAACAACATGATAATAATCCCCTTTTGTAAAACAGCTCTAAGAAACAGGTGTAAGGTCCTTAACTTTTTTATGTTTCCATTCTCAGTGAAAGAAATAGAATCTCCAACCTTGAGAGTTTCAAAAGGGAGTGAAACAGAAATCTCCATTCTCAATAAAGGGAGTAGAGCCTCCAACTTTGATAATTTGGAAAGATTAAGAGAGTAAAACAGAAATCCTCATTCTCAGTAAAGGGAGTAGAGTCTCCAACTTTGAGAGGTTTGAAGGATTAAGCGGGTGAAACATAAAAATCTCCATTCTCAGTAAAGGGAGTAGAGTCTCCAACTTTGAGAGTTTGGAAAGATTAAGAGAGTAAAACAGAAATCCTCATTCTCAGTAAAGGGAGTAGAGTCTCCAGCTTTGAGAGGTTTGAAAGATTAAGAAGGTGAAACATAAAAATCTCCATTCTCAATAAAGGGAGTAGAGTCTCCAACTTTGATAATTTGGAAAGATTAAGAGAGTAAAACAGAAATCCTCATTCTCAGTAAAGGGAGTAGAGTCTCCAATTTTGAGAGGTTTGAAGGATTAAGAGGGTGAAACATAAAAATCTCCATTCTCAGTAAAGGGAGTAGAGTCTCCAACTTTGAGAGTTTGGAAAGATTAAGAGAGTAAAACAGAAATCCTCATTCTCAGTAAAGGGAGTAGAGTCTCCAACTTTGATAATTAGGAAAGATTAAGAGAGTAAAACAGAAATCCTCATTCTCAATAAAGGGAGTAGAGTCTCCAATTTTGAGAGGTTTGAAAGATTAAGAGGGTGAAACATAAAAATCTCCATTCTCAATAAAGGGAGTAGAGTCTCCAACTTTGATAATTAGGAAAGATTAAGAGAGTAAAACAGAAATCCTCATTCTCAATAAAGGGAGTAGAGTCTCCAATTTTGAGAGGTTTGAAGGATTAAGAGGGTGAAACATAAAAATCTCCATTCTCAGTAAAGGGAGTAGAGTCTCCAACTTTGAGAGTTTGGAAAGATTAAGAGAGTAAAACAGAAATCCTCATTCTCAGTAAAGGGAGTAGAGTCTCCAACTTTGATAATTAGGAAAGATTAAGAGAGTAAAACAGAAATTCTCATTCTCAGTAAAGGGAGTAAAATCTCCAACTTTGATAGTTTGGAAAGGTTAAGAGAGTGAAACATAAAAATTTCCATTTTCGGTAAAGGGAAACTTAAGAGTTTTAAAAGGTGAACCATAGAAATCTGGGAGTCCAGGGTGGGTGCTGTAGCATCAATGCTCCAGTGAGCAAAAAAGCAACCTTTGAGGAAGCCTTTGTGACCCAGTGGAAAGCTAAAATGAGTACTTATTTGTCAAAGAGGTTGCCAAACTTGGAGGTACTATGTAGGAATTGAGCCTACTCCTCTAGAGATTTAGGTGATGTAGAAGAGAGTATGCCCTTGAGATGTTGGGAAGAATGTTTGTATATTTATTCTGGCTATGTTTTTGAAGTAACCTTTTATAAAAAGCCACTTGATATTAAGTGGCTAAATGGAACAAGGCTAATGGCCTCTAACAATAAGAGAAACACAGCTATTGGGAGCACAAGCTGATGGGAAGAAAAACAGTTATCTTATCGTTCAGATATTATTATATATAAATATATTAGCATCCTAAGGGAGGTAATTAGGTGACCCAATAGAAAGAGTGTCTGGCCTGGAGTCAGACTCCTTATCCTGAGTTCAAATCTGGCCTTAGACACTTATTAACTGTGTGACCCTGGGCAAGTCACCTAACCCCATTTGCATCCTTATCTATAAATAGAGCTGGAGAAGGAAATGGATTCCAGTATCTTTGCCAAGAAAATTCCAAATGGGATCATGAAGAATTGGTCACAACTGAAAAATGACTGAACAATAACAAATCCTAAGGGGAAGATATAGTCAAAGCTGGCCCTTAGGAGAGTAAGTCAGAATGCAAGTGTAAGACCTCATCTGGAATAAAATTGGACCTTATATGTTTGTGGGGACTCCTAGAGAGAATTTCCTCCTGGGACTTTGGGTTTGGGATATGCGAGTATATGAGGTCCTAGAGAAATTGGGAAAAAAATAAAATAAAAATTTAATCTACAAGTATGCAATCAGTTTTCCATTGGGCTCCTTCATAAGTTAGTATGATTGAAGTGGTTTTATTAAAAAAATGCCGTATTTATAGATATATTGAATGTTTAAATCTTGGTAGTTGATTACATGCTAGTTGATTACATGCTTATTAATATCAAGTCTGATATTAGAAATGGAGAGTTTGCATTGCTAGAATAATGGCATCTCACTGAGAAATGTTCATCATTTTCTGTGTTTAAACAGATCTAGACTGCTTTCCTTGTTAAGATTCTCATGCCCTACAAGTCCATAGAATGAGATTTCCTGTGTGCCTGGAAAATTCAAGGAATCAACCACTCTGACTTAGTTCTTTGTGGGAGCCTTGCCTGTCTTTGGGGCATATTTGACTTTGTTTTGCTATTTTCCCTAATTGAAGTTTCTTTTTCTATTAACTGAGTATAGAATTCTATTTGGATTGCTCTTGCAGTGGCAGGGATCCATGGGATAAATTTCAGGTGCTCTTTGGAAAGAAGACCCAAGGAAATATATTTGAACCTCTAAGGGGATCAACTATAGTACAGATGCCTTTGTGAGGTAAGTGCTATTACAATCTCCATTTTATAGTTAAGGAAATTAAGGCAAAGATCACACAGGCCAGGGTCACACAGGTGATACATATCTGAAGCTATATTTGAATAGACCCAAGGTCTAATTATTAATAACCTAGCTGCCTCATTTCTGAAGATCAAATGAAATTTTATCAGTAAGGAGCCTAGCATAATAGAACAAATGGTCAATAAATGCTTGTTCTTTTTCATTTCCTACTTCCCCAGAGATTTTGGTTGCCATGTATAGAAAGGAACACTTGGAAATTTTATCCAGACCTCAGCTAGACCCCAGGCCTTATGAACTGAGGAAATCATGGTAGAGTTTTAAATTGGGATGGTTGTGGTCTCAAAAGGGGTGAACTTCTAGTCAACTCCAATTTCTTAATCTGTGTGTGGAGAATCCCATGTGTCCTGGAATTGTGTTAAGGACTGAGTTTTCTTGAGATGGGAAGCTTGATCTTTTTTTTTTTTAATCAATTACTGAACCCATATTCCAGAGCAAAGCCAAGGAGCCCTTGAGGAATGGAAAGAGGCAAAGTATTCTAGCTCCTGGCACTAAAACAAGTAAATTTGGTTTCTTCCATGAGAGTGAAGGGGTGACTTCCATCCCAGTTACAGAATGTCTACACAAAATCCACTTTCTCTCCAAGATACTTCCCTTGCTTGTTGTCAAGATTCTTCCAGAAACAAGCTGTTTAGTATCTTCCACCTGGAAAGATTGCATCAATGAAATGAAAGCATTAAGATATTTATCATACTGTTAGATTTCAAACAGTTTTCCATAAGTCACACTGAAGGTATCTGATTTCAGGATTGGAGAAAACTCAGGAAATACTCAACTGCTCAGTATCTGAGCTCTTTAGACTAACTTTGTAATCTGGTTTGATTTTATTACTAAGGCAATGCCAAAGATTTCTGAAGAACCTCAAATTAAATTGCCACTTCCATCATCAGGTCTCTCGCATATCCTAGATCTCTCACTAGCTCCCTATTATATAACTCCTTCACACTTAGAGCCCCTTAATTTGGCTTTGAAGGATTAAAAGATTTTAGGACAATAAGAGATCTTAGAGATTTATCTATTCCAACTTCTTCACTTTACAAATGAAGAAACAGATCCAGAGCTAGAAAGGGAGGTACCCAAAGTCACAAAGGAAAAGTTTGAACCTGAAAAGGGAAAAAGTAAACAGCCTATGTGTATCCAGAAAAACACCTACCACAGAGTTTAGATATAGTGTAGGAAATATAACAGTAAAAGCAACCTACAATTCACAGGAAAAAAAAATCCAAAAAAGGACTCAGTAATAAAACCCATAGACTCTGATTTGTGGTTGTTGAGTCATTTTTCACTATGTCCTACTTTTCAAGACCCCATTTAGGTTTTTTTTTTGGCAAAGATATTAGTTTGCCATTTCCTTCTCCAACTCATTTTACAAATGGGCAACTAAAGCAAACTGGGTCAAATGACTTGCCCAGGAGCATACAGCTGCTTCTGCCTTAAAGTAGATTAAGCAAAAATAACCAGAAACAAATATTTTTATAGAGGAAGATGAAGACAAAAATCCTAATTTGAGGGGGGGAACCATATTAAGAACATAAGGAAAAAATATAAATCACTCATAATTTTAAATATGAATGAATTAAACAAGCCAGTGAATATGATTGAAAAATTACTAAGTAACAACTTCTTGACTCTAAGCCCAGCCCTTGAAAAAAGTTCTATTTAGGGACTTACCAGGTGGTGCAGTGGAGAGAACCCTCACCTACCACCTCTATCCTTCCCTATCCCACCCCTGCCCTGCCCTAGAGTCAGGAAAATCTGAGTTCAAATGTAACCTGAGATATTTATTGTGTGATCCTTAGCAAGCCACTTAAACCTCTGATTGCCTTAGTTTCCTCATCTGCAAAATGAGTTGGAGACAGAAATAGCAATAACCCTGTTCAATGACCATCTGATCATAAACATAAATCAGGGTACAAACCAAGGAAATATATGCCCATCAAAAATATTTGCTACTATGGGGGAAGAGACTTAACAAAGAATCCAAAATGAAGAGAAAATTTTTGTGGTAATGAGGTCTTCCAAATGCTTCTATTTGCAGATGACATTATATTAGCTGCATAAAGCTCTGGAATATTGGAGAGCCTCCTGGAAGAAATCAATAACCACTCAAGAGTTGGGTTGGGCCATCCACTCAGGAGACATCAAGTGATTAAAGAATATCTATTGCTCAGATTTTGACAAGAGCTTATCCATCATTATATATATATTTGGGACAGTGTAGTACAGTACAGAATTAAATAGGGGAAGAAGGGAAGGTTAAATTGCCTTTAGGAAAAAGGATTGCTTCTAAGATCAAATATTAGCTCCTCTGTTTTATTTTTAAAACTCTTCACAATCTGGAACCAGTTTACCTTTCCAATCTTATTATACATCACTCCTTCCTATTGTTTACAGTATGGCCAGAAGAAGCATTTATATACAGATTTAAGGTTTGTGAAATACTTTACAAACATCTCATTTCATCCTCCTCAAAAGAATCCTGAGAGATGGAATATTATTATTCTCATTTTACAGATAAGGTAACTGAGGCTAAGAATTAAGTGATTTGCCCATGGAGTTAATATCTGAGACTGGGATTTGAATTTGGGCCTTTGTAACTCCAACTCAAAGTGTCTCTGATATTCTAGATGCTAGTGCCTTCTCTTCATAGATTGCCTGGCATTTATTCTCTGTATATTTTGAGTATGTTTATTTATGCATACAAAATTATAGATTCTGAGAAGAGGAAGGGACCTCTAGTCCAACCCAAACATGTAAGGAATATGTATTCCATAAAATGAGCTTCTGCTTGAAACCCATGCTGCCTTGGAACTCCAAATTGTCAAGAAGTTGGTTCATGGCTTCAAGTCAAAATTTGTCTCTCTTCAAATTCTACCTTTTGCTCCAAATCTTTGGTCTTGGGAGATTATTTGTTTGTTTATTAATTTTGTTTTTTTGGGGGTAAAAAAATTTATATTAAACTTAAATATAAAATGAGAAAAAGATTGCCAAGTACTATAGACCACAAGAGAATATTCAACAGAAAACATTAAATTTCCATTTCAAGACAATCTATGTAATATATACCACACATTGTTTTCAAAGCTGCCCAGTTTTTCTTTGTTTACTTGATTTTCTTTTGCTCTGTGTTGTGTACTTTTTGCTTTACTTTTTTTTATACTCCCTCCCCCCCATCCTAAAAAAGGCTACAATTAAGCTGCATATATAGCTTAACATATAAAAATATATATACATAAATATACATATATCTAGATATCTATATACATATACTTAAATAACTATTAACATACTCATATGTACACATATATATAAGACTGTTCTATGTTTATTTCTACCTCTCATCTGTTTCTCTGGCTAGCATTTTTCTTCATAGGTCCAAGTCTTTCCATGTTTTTCCAAATCAATTAGCTCATTATTTTTTACAACACAGCAATCTTCTAACCCAATAACATCTTTTCTGAGAAATTGTCTATGAAATTTCCCCCCCAACTTAATTCATTTCTTTTATTCTTGGCTACATAGTTTTTATTTATATTTAAAAAATTAAAGATAAATGAAATTGTTCTTTTTATACTTCAACAATGCTCTTATCTCTTGATATAGTTTTAAGTCTGATACTGCTGAATCTATCGCCTTTACAGCTTTTGTTCTTGGTTTCTTTAAAGTTCCTGATCTTTTGCTCTTCCAAAAATAACTTTATTATGTTTTTCTAACTCAGTAAAATATTTTTTAGTAATTTAATTGGGATGACATTAAATAAATTATTTAGGTAAACTTGTTATTTTTTAAAATTATATTGACTTTGTCTACCCATGAACAATAAATATTAATTCAATTATTTAGATCTAACTTTATTTGTATAAAAAGTATCTTATGCTTATGTTCATATAGTTTCTGTGTCTGTTTTGGCAAATATATGCTCAAGTATTTTATACTGTCTCAGTAGTTTAAGTGGTCTAAAACAATAATGAATAATATTGCTGACAGTGTAGTTTCTCTATTTTTCACATTTGATTAAATCTATTTTAACTTTAATTTTGTCTGAAATCATGGTTACTATTCTTGTTTTTTTACAAAATAAATTCTATTCCTGACCTTTATCTTTGTGTGTATACATTCTAAGCTACAATTATATGTGTATTTTCTTCCTTCCTATTTTCCTCACTGTCCTTCTCACTCTATTTACCCTATCCTTCCCTCACTCCTCTCTTTTACTTTTACCTACTACCTTGTTCTCCTGTTCCTTAACCTGTCTACCCTCCTTATTCTTAGTCCCTTCCTTATTCTCTCCCCACTCACTCTATCCCCTGGTCTTCTTATTTCTTTATGAATTTAGAAGATTTTTATACCCTTCTAGATATATTTATTGTTCCTTTTTTTAACCCATTTCTGATTCTAGCACTACCCACCCTTCCCCCACTAGCTTCTTTTGTATCAGTTTTTTTCTTTTATGCCTTATTTTTGTATAAGATAATTACTCCTTTTTATTTCTCACTACACAGTTTTATTTTTTTAGAATCACCCCATCATACTCAGTTCAGTCTAAGGCTTCCTTTCAAATTACCCAGATAATGATGATAATCATAAGAGTACTGTTCATATTTTTACATGTATAAAATAAACAATTTGACTTTATCAAATTCCTTACAATTGGTCTTTAATGCTTACCTTATATTTCTCCTGAATGTCATATGTCCAATTTTTTCTTAAATTCTAGGGGTTTAATCAGAAAAACACAAAACACAAAAAAGGACTTTGGATCATTGAATATCTTCCCCCTCCCCATTTAGGATTATGCTTAATTTTGCTGGGTAAATTACCCTTGCTTATAATCCCAACTCTTTTGTTCTATGAAATATAGTATTCTAAGATCTGTGGTCCTTCAATGTAGTAGCTGCTAAGTCTTGCATAATTCTTATTGTAGCTCCATGATATTTAAATTGTTTATTTCTTATTACTTCCAATATTTTCTCCTTAACCTGAGAGCTTTGAAATTGGCTATGATAAATTTTTCTCCTGGGATCTCTTTCCCAGGTAGTGATTGGATTTTGTTTTTCCTATTTTGTTTTGCTTTTTATTCTAGAACTTCAGGACAATTTTCCTTGATAATTTCTTATGATATTGTAGCAAGATGCTTTTTTAAAAATCATAATTTTCAGGTAGTCTATTTTTATATTATCTCTTAAGCTGTTCTTCAGAACCATTGGGTTTTTTAATGAAAAATTTCACTTTTTATTTTATTTTTTAATTTTGTTTTATGATTTCTTGGTGTTTTAGAATGTCATTAACTTCTTCTGGTTTTCAAGGAATTGTTTTCCTTGGTTGACTTTCTTTTCATAGTTTTTTTTAAATTTTCTTGGATTGCCCTTATTTTTTTCTAATTTTTCCTCAATCTCTCTTATTTGATTCTTAAAGTTCTTTTTAAATTCTTCCAAGAATTCTTTTTGTGCTTGGGACCATTTGACATTTCTCACTGGAAAACGAGTGGCTAATTTAGTCCATTATCTTCCTAGGAATAAGAATCCAAATCTTCTCTATCCTCATGGTAACGGTCTATGATTGGATTCTCTCTCCTTTTCTTACTCATTTTCATTTATTTACTTTTTTGTTTCATTTTGCTTTTAGTAGCTATTAGTATAATCAAGTTGTAATCCTGAGATATGGGGAATGATGCCCTAAGCCTCAGGTCCTTCTTATTATTATTTTCTAAAGCCTATTTTGGGTCTAACCTTGAGTTCACCTCTCCACTCCTAAATCATGGCTAGGACTTCATTTTCCAGGAAATTGTCCCTCCAGTGGCTGCAAATGAGAGCTATCCTCTCTGCCTTGGTGCTGAAACCAGGGACTCTGCTTTTGTGCTCACAACCAACAGGATCCCTAACTCTTGATTCTCACCCTGAAGCCACAGCCCAAGATACCTCTGGTCAAAACAACTGTGCTTGGTGTCCATTGACAGTGGAAGCCTTGAGACCCCCACACTGTCTGCAAAATTAAAGTTTCTAAGGCTGAGCTTGCCTCCCAACCCCAGCTGCCTCAGAGATAGTCATTTATTGGTTCTGCAAACTTTGGTTGGAAGTGTTGGCAGTTCACTCAGGCCTCCACCCGCAGAGAACAAGTTTTTACTGGGGTCTTCTGAGATTGTTTTAGGAGTTTATTTCTGCTGCTCTGAGATGATATTCTGTCTTTTTTTTTTTCATGGAGGAAATTTGGAGAGCCACAGTTTTCTGACCTACTCCAACATCTTCTCAGAACACTCTATCACTCCTAATTATTTAAAGGCTACTATCATATTACCTCTATATTTTCTCATTTCTAGACTATACACACCCTTTTTTTCAATGTGCCTCATAAGACTTCGGTCCCCTGGATACACACTAAATGATCAGTCCTTCATTAACTATGGAAACTAAAACTGAACACAGTACTCCGGTTGAAGTCTACTATTAAAGATCTTAGCTTCAAGATGGCAGAGATATACCACAGTTCTCCCCCAAACTCTTCCAAATGCCTTTAAATAATTATTCTAAAAATTCTAAAGCAGCATAACCCACAGAAAGATGGTAGAAAAATGTTCCAGCCCAAGACAACTTAGAAGGTCAGCAACAAAGGTCTGTCACACTGGGTAAGACCAGCACAGATCTCACAACAGCACAGCCTCAGTCAACCAGGATCAGGCCTGGGGAAGCCCTGCTTCTGGAGCTCTTACCTCACAGTAAGGGGATCAAACAGCTGGTCAGAAGGAAACTCCAGGGGGATCTCTTTGCTAGCACTTACTCATATCTGGGTCAAAGTCCTTGGTGGCAGTCCCAGGGCATAGAGAAGCACTATCATACCAGAGCTTGTGGAGACAATGGAGCAAATACCCTCCCAATGATTCCAGAGCAGAAAAGAATGCTTATGGTCACTTACAGACCACAACACAGGAGGGAGAGTGATAAACACATCTCTCCTTAGATCATACTTAACAGATCTTCAGAAATATCTCTAAAAGCAGCTGCACAAAGCCCATGAAGCTTGAGACAGTGCATTCTCCAACCTGGAAGCAGAGCCCTACTTTAATAGCCAATTAATAGGCTGGAAAAAATGAGCAAACAAGAGAAAAAGAATTTGACCATATAAAGTTACTATGGTGACAAGAAATATCAAAACACACTCGGAAGAAGATAAAAAAATCAAAAATTCTACATCAAAAGCTTCCAAGAAGAATGTGAATTGGTTTCAGGGCACAGAAGAGCTCAGAAAGAATGTTGAAATTCAAGAAAAACAGAGGAAAAATTGGGAAGAATAATGCAAGAAAATAATGAAAAGAACACCTTATGGAATTGTGAATGGATCTAACCATTCTGGAGAGCAATTTGGAACTATGCCCAAAGGGTTATCTCCCTTTGATCCAGAAGTGTTACTACTGGGATTATATCCCAAAGAGATCTTAAAGGAAGGAAAGGGACCCACATGTGCAAAATGTTTGTGGCAGCCCTTTTTGTAGTGACCAGAAACTGGAAACTGAGTGGATGCCCATCAGTTGGAGAATAGCTGAGTAAATTGTGGTATATGAATGTTATGGAATATTACTGCTCTGTAAAAAACAATCAACAGGAGGTTTCAGAGAAGTCTGGAGAGACATACATGAACTGATGCTGAGTGAAATGAGCAGAACCAAGAGATCATTATACATGGCAACAAAAAGACTATATGATGATCAGTTCTGATGGATGTGACTGACTTCAACAATGAAATGATTCAAACCAGTTCCAATGGTCTTGTGATGAAGAAAGCTATCTACACCCAGAGAGAGGATTGTAGGAACTGAGGGTGGACCACAATATAGCATTTTCACTCTTTTTGTTGTTGTTTGCTTGAATTTTCTTTCTCATCTTTTTTTAATCAGATTTTTCTTATACAGCAAGATAACTATATAAGTATGTATGCCTATATTGGATTTAACATATATTTTTACTATGTTTAACATATATTGGATTACATGCCATCTAGGGAGGGTGGAATTTGAACACAAGGTTTTTCAAGGGTCAATGTTGAAAAATTATTCTTACATATTCTTCAATAATTAAATAAAGAAGAGAAAATAACACCTTAAATAATAGCACCTTTAAAAGACTAGACAAAATGGTAAAGGAAGTACAAAAAGTCAATGAGGAGAAGAATGCCTTAAAAAGCAGAACTGAACAAATGAAAAGAGAGTTACAAGCATTCACTGAAGGAAAAAAATCCTTAAAAAGTAGAATTGGCCAAATGGAAAGGAAAAAAAAAAAGGTATAAAAGTTCATTGAAGAAAAGAATTCCATTATTATTGTTCTATAAGAAAGGAGCAGCAGGATAATTTCAGAAAAGCCTGGAGAGATTTACATGAACTGATGCTAAGTGAAGTGAGTAGAACCAGAAGAACATTGTACACAGCAACAACAAAACTATACGACGATCCATTTTGATGGACTTGGCTCTTTTCAACAGCAAGGTGATTCAGGTCAGTTCCAATGGTCTTCTGTTGGAGAGAGCTATCTACACCCATAGAGAGGACTGTGGGGACTGAGTATGGATCACAACATAGTTTTTATCACTTTTTTGTTGTTGTTTGCTTGCATTTTGTTTTCTTTCTCATTTTTTCCCTTTTTGAGCTGATTTTTCTTGTGCAGCATGATAATTGTGGAAATATGTATAGAAGAATTGTACATGTTTAACATATATTGGATTACTTGCTATCTAAGGGGGGGGAAGAGGGAGAAAAAATTTGGAAAACAAGGTTTGTTTTTTTTTAAATAGCTTTTTATTTACAAGGTATATGCATGGGTAATTTTACAGCATTGACAATTGCCAACCTTTTGTTCCAATTTTTCCCCTCCTTTCCCCCATCCCCTCCCCTAGATGGCAGGATGACCAATACATGTTAAATATATTAAAGTATAAATTAAATTCAAAATAAGTATACATGTCCAAGCCATTGTTTTGCTGTACAAAAAGAATAGAACTCTCAAATATTGTACGATAAGCCTGTGAAGGAAATCAAAAATGCAGGCGTGTTGGAATCTTTACAAACTGTTAAGTCATTAGAGTTGAAAGAGACAATAATTATCTAATTTAGCATGGGAATTCAATATAATGGTTCTTAGTCATCTCCCAGAGTTCTTTCGCTGGGTGTAGCTGGTTCAATTCATTACTGCTTCACTAGAACTGGTTTGGTTCATCTCATTGCTGAAGATGGCCAGGTCCATCAGAATTGATCATCATATAGTATTGTTGTTGAAATATATAATGATCTCCTGGTCCTGCTCATTTCACTCAGCATCAGTTTGTGTAAGTTTTTCCAGGCCTTTCTGAAATCATGCTGGAAAACAAGGTTTTGCAAGGATGAATGTTGAAAATTATCTATGCATATATTCTGAAAATTAAAAAATCTTAAAAATTAAAAGAAAAATGTGAACCAAAAAAAAAAAAGAAAAGAATTCCTTAAAAATTTGAATTCAGCAAATGAAAGCTAATAACTATATGGGAAGTCAAGAAGCAATAGAAACAAAACCAGCAGAATGAGAAATCAAGAAGCAATAAAAAAAAAAGTGAAAAGAATCCCTGAAAAATTTAAATTGAGCAAATGGAAGCTAATAACTATATGAGAAATCAAGAAACAATAAAAACAAAACCAAAAGAAAGGAGGGGAAAATAGAAGACAATGTGAAATATCACAATGAAAAAATAACTGACTAGAAAATAGATCTAGAACTAATTTTAAAATTATTGGACTATCTGAAAGCCATGATCAAAAAAAGAGCCTAAATATTGTCTTTCAGGAAATTATTAAGGAAAAACTACTCTGATATTCTAGGACCAGAATGTAAAATAAAAATTGAAAGAATTCACCAATAACTTCTTGAAAGACATTGTAAAATGAAAACTCAGGAATATTACAATGGCTACAACTTTAGCAATAGCAACATACCAGAGAAACTCCATCAGAAATTCAACAGGAATTCTATTTGATTCAGGCTTTATTTGAAGGTAGCCTTGACCAAAAAAAAAAAAAAAAAAAAAAAAAAATCCTTGACACAACACAAAGGAAATGTAACATGATTCTCCTATTTTATTCTGTGAGACCTCATATTATTTTCCAGTTTAAAATTAGGAAAGAATCATATTCTCTGCTTATGCCTCCATCCGCTACAAAGACCAAATAAATCACCAAATAAGAAAATAGCAAAGTGTTTAATTGAACTGTTCTAAGAAAACATATGTGAAATGTAGTTAAGTGAACAGAGGGCAAGCTTCAGAGGGATCTGGGCTCATATAATCAGTGGTCTTAGATAAGTCAAATGGCCAGTCACTGCCTAAGACAACTATTAAAGACTCAGTTGTTGATCTGAAAGAGTGAAGGAAATTCCTAAACCAATGCATAACAAGAAAACAAGAACAGAACATCAACATACCTAATAGAAAAAGTCATTTTAAAATCATTTTTAAAATCTCAGGACAGCTCCTTTGCCCTTCAGTTTTTATTTGGTGAGACTCCACAAACTGATGATGCATCTCTACCTACTACCTGTCAACTGCTTTACTTCCATCTTTGCCACTGTTCATCTTAATAATTCCATCTCCACAATTGCTAATATGTTCCAAAGCCATCTCTCTGCTGTTGATCATTAAAATTCTGTCTCCCCAGTTTGCTTCTACTGGTGTCAAGGTTGAAATTCTGACATTCGAGTGATATATATTTCCAGCTTTCTACCTATCTACCTACCTGTCTATTTTTTATAGAAACTTATAAAAAATAAAGAAATTATCTCACATGTAAACATATTTAACATGTATTGGACTACCTGCCAGCTAGGGAAGGGGGTAGGGGAAAGGAGGGGAAAATATGGAACAAAAGATTTTGCAAGGGTCAATGTTGGAAAAATTACCTATTCATATGCGTTGTAAATAAAAATCTTTAATAATTAAATAAAAATTATAGAAATTTTAAATTTATTGATCTTTCAGTTGATTCATCAATATATTGATTTTTAAAAATTTTTTGAGTCTCTTGATATAAGAAACTCCCTCTATCAAAACATATCAGCATTTCCTTTGCAACTTACAGTTATAGTGAGTTGCTTTGAAGCCCTAAAAGTTTAACCAGTTTTTTTGTGTCACTCAGAACATGTAAGAGGCAAGACATGAACCAAAAACTGTTTGAGTCCAAGGCCATATGCATGTATGTATATGTGTTCTATATATCTATATCTATATCTGTATCTATATTTATCATCTATATATCTTCTATATCTGTATCTAGAACAATATGGTCAATTTAATTTAGTTTAGAAAATGTTAGTTAAATACCAAACCTAAAACTTACCAGCTATATTGAAATGGCTGGGTTAGTTAGCCTTTCTGAATCTCATTTTTTTCTGCAATTGAAAAATATGGGTATTGGGATACATGATTTCTAAGGCCCATTCCAATTCTAGAGCAACAATCCTATGATCTGTAAAATTACACATTGCGTCTATCACGACTTTGTTTTGAAAACAAAGCGCATGCTAAGTCTTAATATGCTCTAAAACAACAAGAAGAAAACAAGAAAAACCAACCTACCTTAGCTTAAACAGGCCAAACTCTCTGATTGCATCCACGGGTATCTCTGGACCCAGATTGCTCCAGAGGAGGAAGTGAGGCAGGTGACCTTGCACACACAGCCCATTCTCACTTTAATCTAACTCTCTTGTATGTCATAGTATCACCAACCTGATGTTATGGTCCTTTTCGAGAATGAAGGACAAACAACAATCTCTGTGAGTAGAGCTGTCCTACTGGGACCCAGCCAAACAGATCAGTTAGGAAACACAGCTCTCTTCTCTTTTCTCTGTCTCATTCTTTTTTTGTGTTTCTCCCCCTTTTTCCATCTGTCTCTCCCTCTTTCTTTCTCTGTCTTTGTATGTATGTGTGTATCTAGTCTCTCTCCCTTTGGTTTCTGTTTGTGTGTGTCTATCTCCCTCCCTCTCCCACTTCTGCCTATCTCCTCTCTGGCTCTCTCTCCTGGCTCTTCCCCCTCAACCTATCTCCCTTTCTTTTCCTTCTTTCTTCCCTCTCTCCCTCTCTTTTTCTTTGTTTCTTCCTTCATACTCTTACCTGTGGATGCACTGTCCAGAGAAATGCAATTTTTTTTGATTACTGAAACCTCCCAAGTTATCTTGGGGTTTATAGACTAGATTTATTTCTTCAGGAACAAGCCTTAAATCCAAATCATTCTGGATATCATTGATTGACCAACATTAGATCCCAGGCCAAGCCTCAATTGGTCATTTTTTGAATCATGATTGACTCAAAATGAATATATATAGCAATCTGTTGCTGTTTTGGCCAGAAACTCAGAGAGTCTTCACCTTCCAGATTAAATTTCTTTGATTAGGTAAAAGAGAACCTCAAATCTTATTTACTAATTGAAGAAATCACTAAGCTCTTTTAATGACCCATGGCTTCACCAAGAAAGAAGACCCATCTTTTTAATACAAACACTCTAATATGGTTTATGTTTTCTTATACAACATGATTATTATAGAAATATTTTGCATGATTATACATGTATAACCTCTAATTATTTGTCTTCTCAATGAAGAGGAATAAAGGAGAAAGGAGAGAATCTGGAACTCAGTTTGTTAAAAAAAAATTTTTTTTTGTATATAAATTAAGAAAAAAAATGGAAAAAACAACCAAAAAACATTGTAATGGTGACATATGGCTGACAAAATGAGATATAGCTGTCTCCAAAGAAGAGTATTCCCATAAAGAAGGCAAAGGCAAATATGACATCTTACCTGTAACCTGTCACTGATGGAGAATTTCAAAGAATGGGAACAGAGGACACCATTTAGAAAATGCATGATGGGAAGAAAAGACATCCTTCAGCACATAGGTCTCTCCTCTTGTGAGCTTATGGATATGGACAACAGTGGATGGGATGCAATCCACAATCAGAAAAATCAAATAGATGAGAGCACAGTTCTATTTGAAAACTTAAAGAGTATGTACTATGCTATAGGAAATGATGAGCAGGAAATTTCAGAAAAACCTGGGAAGACTTACATGAACTGACACAGAGTAAAGTGAGCAGAATCAAGAGAATGTTGTACACATTACAGTTAACAGCAATACTATAAAGATAATCAACTGAGAATGAATTAATTCTTCTCAGCCACACTACGATCCAAGACAATTCTAAAGGACTCATGATGAAAAATGCTATTGATCTCTAGAGAAAGAACTGATGGAGTTTGAATGCAGATCAAAGCAAACAATTTTTTTCACTTTATTTTTGTGTGTGTGTGTGGGTGTTTTTTCCTCCTTTGGGTCTGTATCTTATTTTACAACTTGACTAATATGGTAACATGGTTTGCATGATTGAACATGTATGGCTTGTATCAGATTGCTGACTCAGGAAGAGGGAAATGAGAAAAGGAGGGAGAAAATTTGGAACTCAAACATTTTTTAAACGAATGTAAAAATTTTATCTGTAATTGGGGAAAAAATAAAATATTTTTTAAAATAGTATGGTTATTATGTAGAAGGAAGAGCATGACATCTTAAATCAAATTCTGATTCTGATCCTCTGTGACTTTCGATAAGTATTTTCATTTCTCTCAGCCTCAGTTGCCTCATTGTAAAATGAACAGAAAATGATTTCTAAGATTTGTTTCTACTCTTAGTTCCATGATTCAGATCAGTTTTCTGATAACCATTTTGTGAGGCTGAGAAGCGATTGATGTCTCCTTATATATGAGAAAATTGCTCCTAGCAGAAAAATTGTCTTTCCCACTTGCATAGTATATGGTTTAGCTGGGTCTCAAATCCAAGACTATGTTGTGCCTCTTATCTACCACATAGAGTGGGAACACTATTCTCCACCATCTTACCTGAGAGGAGTTGAATAAAGATCTAGTGGTGAGACCGTAAATCACCCAGTGACTTACCTGATGTTCCTTATTCATGACATATTTCCCAACTCTGCAACTTTGTCCAGACTATCTTGCCATCCCTGGAGTCTGTCCTTCTTCCTCATCTCTACACCTGGAACCCTAAGACCCCTTCAAGTTTCAATAAGTGCTACTTTTTTTCCTTATTCATGACATTATTTCCCAACTCTGCAACTTTGTCCAGACTATCTCCCCATGCCTGGAGTTCTGTCCTTCTTCCTCATCTCTACACTTGGAACCCTAAGATCCCTTCAAGTTTCAACTTAAGTGCTACCTTTTGTACTAGGTTTTCCTTGATTTTCCCAATTATTAGTACTCCTATCAAATTGAAAAGTTCATTTTGTATTTATCTTACACTTATATAAAGTGTATTCTCCCAATGAGAATGTGATTTCTCCCAATAGAATATAAGTTTCTTGGAGAAGCTTGAAAGTGGTGCTTGCTTTATTTTAGTCTTTTCTCTGTTGCCTAGCACATAGTATTAAATAACCGTTTGTAAAATTGCATTGATTTGAATAGTGTCAGCCTTCCAAAGGTTGGGAACAGCAGGCCAAATTCAGCAGTCATATTATTTTAGTCAATGAGTACTACTGGTCTTGCAATTTCAGCTTTTCAGTTAGCCAAAGCTCCCAGGGATAATCCAGAAGTTGCCCCTTAAGAATTCTTTCCAAATCTGCAGCAACCATAGAGGGATGTTGAATTTAGTCAGCTATGCCTGCAGGCTTTCCTGCATGACATGGGGCTCAGAGAAGAGTGCTCTCCAGAAATGATTCAGAGCCCCCGCTCAGGCAGGAAAGCTTAGAGCATCGCTACCCGCCTCAATTCCAACCCACAAAAGCTTTATGGTATATCCACCAACAGATTTTTAAGGTTTTTGATTTCGTCTGCTACCTGGAGAGTGGATTTTCAGGTTCAGTCTTAGAATGGAATATTTGAAAGGGAAGACTGGAGCACTTTGTGAGGAATGACAATGGTTTGAAGAGCTTAAGCAGGGACACTGTCAGAATTCTAGGGACAATGGAAGGGAGAGCCAGGTTTCCAGAGTCCTATTTGAGCCACTTTTAACTCTCAACTGATTGGCAGCAATTTGGCCCATGGGAAAAACTAAGAATATATGTTCTAAAACTCATCAAAAGTATGGCAAAAAAAAAAAAAAAAAAAAAGCATTAACTGCAAATAAGTATGGGAGGAACATGAAGTCTGAAGTTCAAGATATTATGACCATTCATAGTGAATGGCATCTTGGACATGATTCTGGAAAAACACCCACTGAAAATAGACTGATTATTCCATTCCGGTGGCATGTTCAAGTTAACAAACTTTCCTCATTACCCTGTGAGACAAGGTTTTACAGAGGGACAAATATACTGATTCATCCAAAATTATCCTGACAAAGCTGGGGTTTGAAGCCTGGTCTCCTAAAGGCAGGCACTGTGGTATTGCCTTCTGAGTCAGAACACTGTTTTCAAATCCTGCCTTACTTCCTACCTGTGTGACCTTGGGGCAAGACATTTCTTTAAGCCTATTTTCTCATAAGCAAAATGAGTTTGGCTTAAGATGCCCTGTAAGTAAATTTCCAGATCAATTAATGCTCTTTGACTCAAATTGCAACATGACATCACAGAGATAATTGATTAGGGTTGGTCAATAAGAAGTCTCCAATAATTTCAGAGGCTAAAAAAAAAATCAAACTATGAGTATTTTGACACTTATGGATCCATGTGCTAATCAATGTAATTATTCTCTCCAATGGTGCCATATAACTTTTCTTCCTAACTTCCCATAAAACTTCCATAGATAATTCACCCATTGGTGCTGGGTCTTCTAGGCTATATCTATTTATTCTGTTCGCTGGGTGTTTATTAAGCATCTGCTTTATTCCAGCTTGGTGTTGTGGATAAGGGACTTAAGAGTTCAAATCTTGTCTCTGGCAGTTTTAGTGGCTTTTGAAACTCACTTGTCATCATGGTACTTGTCAATCAGTAATGACAGAGGCTTTACTTTTGCTGGGAGTTCTGAAAGGTACAGATCAAAAAACAAATAATAAAAATCCATGCACTGGGTCCTAGGGATACAAATGCAAAAACAACAGGGTCCTTGATCTCAAAGACTTTATATTTTACATGGGGAAAACAACCTGTGCATGAATACAAATACAATTGAATTTCACAGGGTGAGAGCATTAATAACTGGATCAGAAAAGGTATCTCTTAAGAGATAGCACTTCACACTTCATGGGAACGGATGGATAACGAGGCCATGGCTACACACTGGGGACATTTTGATGCTGCCTACTCCTTCTTATAGGCATACGTGGGCTAATATATTTCATGGTAATCAGCACACTATTTCCTTGACAGATTGCAGCCTACTCATACCAACCACGCATCTCTCCCTCATCTTGTGAATGATTTGAAACTTGAATTCTCTGGACTTCAAAGATTTGTTTTGTATCCATCAAGTTAACAAGTATTTATCAAGCACCTACTATGTGCCACATACCATTAAAGTACTAGGGATACAAAACTCTGTAAAAATATTTTTTTTAATGGTTCTTCTATTCAGGGAGAAACTTGGGATTGTTAAAAAGCACTATGCTATTTCCCAAATGGAATCCAGTTTACTCTCCTCTTTTTAGGTAATTTGTTCACTGGCAGTCTCTATTCAAAGATAACTATACGGATAGCCAAAGCTTTAAGCTGCCCTATGCAACTGTAGATTATAATTTTTATTTATTTTTTGCTGAGGCAATTGAGATTAAGTGACTTGCCCAGAGTCACACAGCAAGTTAAGTATCTGAAGCCAGATTTGAACTCAGATCCTCCTAACTTCAGGGATGGTCCTCTATCCATAACACCAACTAACTGCCCCAACATTATAATTTTTAGAAAATAATCCTTGTTTTTTTTAGCCCTTAGGTGCCTCATAATAAATTTCCAAGACTATAAATTACTGATTTGCTATGATAGGTATTTCCTTACTGAAAAAGTCAACAGGCCAAACCTCCATCTACCCCACAAAAATGATTCTTCTAAGCATTTGACATCCTTTTTTGGATAAAAATGTATTATTCCAGTTCACAAGTTTGAATGTCACCTATTCAGATTCTAGTTGTATGACCTTTGGCAAGCCACTTTAAAACTCAACTTTTATATCCTTAAAATTGGAAGACTGCACCAAATGATGTCATTTTTTTTAATAGTGAACCTAAAAAAAAAATACCATGAGCCTATGAAGAAGGCAAAAAGTTAAGAGTTCTAGATTTATGAGGACCTGAGTTTGATCTCATCTCTGCCTCTTGAACTCCCTGTACAAATTACAACTTCCCTTACCTTGTTTTGTGTACAAGAGATGCCCTAGGTCAGGGGTCCTCAAACTTTTTAAATAGTTCACTGTCCCTCAGACTGTTAGAAGGCCGCACTATAGTAAAAACAAAAACTTTTGTTTTGTGGGCCTTTAAATAAACTTCGTAGCCCTGGGTGAGGGGGATAAACGTCCTCAGCTGCTGCATCTGGCCTGCGGCCATAGTTTGAGGACCCCTGCCCTAGGTGATACCTAAGGTACTTTTCTAATTTGAAATTAAACAACTTAAGACTTATTCATAGTTTCACTTCACAATCATGCCATTGAAGACCTCAATATAAGTGTCTGTCTCTGTCTCAAGTAAAAGCTGGATGACCACCAATTTTTTATTGGGGATTTCTGTTCAAGTGCTGAGTTGCATTGTAGAGCTTCTCACAGTCCTTCCAACAGTGGAAATTCCTGATATGAGCCTTTATCCTTGAAGGGTATGTCAGCAAAACACATCAAATTGGAAAGGCTTCACTTAAGGACTTGGAATGGACTGTCATCTAAGAAATGGCCTAAGGAATAATGGAATAGTCTCTATAAAAATGGGATCAAATGTTCCTTTTTTTGTATTTAGCATTTTTCAATTTAAATACTTTTAAATGTTTTTTTCTTTATTTTTTCTAAATTTAGTAAGATATGCAGAAGTTTGAAGCTATTTCAGAAGAGGAAGTATCAATCATACAACCCTTGAAATACTGAAACACAAATAGCTGTCTCAGAAAATGGCCTTCAACTATTTATGGTTTTCATCATTCGATATTGTTTAGTTTCTGGAGAGCCTACACCATGCTTAAATTGTGCTCATTTTACTTTTTATCCCAAAGCTAATTTTGAAAGTTTCAGATTTCTAATAAACAAGCTTGAATAAATATAAAACCACCTCATGCTTACCATAATCCCATTTTAAGAGTCCCTGTTTAACAAAGATACAAAAAGAGCAAAAAGTACCAGGCACTGGACACATTACAAACCTTTTAAAATTACATGATTTCCAAGATCAGTTGTAATTTCTCTGATGCTAGATTAATCACCAAACACTGATTAGGCACCTATTATGTGACAAGCACTGTGCAAAGTGATGAGGATAGATAAAAGTTACAACTCTAGTCCTCAGATAGCTTGTATTCTATTGGAAAAGACACAGAATACTTGGGCATATATTACAGAATAAATTCAGAGTAGGATATAGAAAATGGATAGGCACTAAGGATGCAGTGGTATCATGTGTGGGATCAGGAAAAGCTACATGCAAAAAGTAGTGCTTGAATTGTTTTGAAGATTTGCTGAGCCAAAGGTGAGTATGTTGGGGAGAATATACCATTGGATGTATGAGGACAACCAGTTCAAAGAGACAGGAAGCAAAGTATCATTCAACAGCAAGGTAAAACTGGTTAAAGAGCAGGGAAAAGAAGAAATGTTTATAATGAGGCTGTAATAATAGATTAGAGCCAGATCATAAGAAACTAAATGCCAATCGTTTGTTTATAATTGATCTTAGAGGCAGACATTAGATTGGTTTCGAGATACAAGTATCCAGAAAACATACTTAATTGGTTCTTTAAACAAGATAGCCTTCCTTATTGTCAGATATAGCTGTTACCACATATTTTATTACCAGTAACTTTTGAATTATCAAGGTATATAGGGAAAGAGAATTGCCTGGGTTCCAGGAGACCTTAATTCCAGTACTATCCACTGTCACTGACTTGCTTTGTGATGTTGCTGGCAACCTTTTCCCTTATGGGTGCTTATTCACTTGGTTATAATATTGTGCAATTCAGACACTAAAACTGAAGGCTCAGTACTGAGGTGGAAGAAGAGGAGCAGAGGAGGAAGAGAAGATGGTTTAAACATTCAAGACAACAGACTCGTTTCAGCTCCCAACAAGTAAATGATGGGCAAGACAGCATTTTTGGACTTCGATAATGTAATAAAGCTTTGTCAAACACCAAAGAAACAAAGAACAGCAGTAACTGTAAACTTTTATTAATGGAAAATGGAATGCTTCATTAACAGAAACTTTTTAAAGAAATGGTATGAACAAAAACACATTTATTACAAAAAAACCCAAGTGAGTTCACATTGTATTGAGCTACAATATGGTGGCAGAGTTTCAAAAAAAGACCCACAAGTCCAAGAGAACCCTGGCTAAAAGAACTCAAGTACTGCCGCCACCTAACACCAAAACAACAAGTTACTACTTAATATCGGCGGGTGAAGTGAGGGTGACTGCCTCTGTTGGCTCTGTCCTGTCCTCCAAATCCTCTGCCTGGCATTGCACCACCCTGCATCATGTGGCCCTGGGAGTTTCCACCTTGCGCAAAGCCGCCACGCCTAGGAACAAATTCAAACTGTTTTCCTTGAAGTGTTTTTTTTTTAAGTTTTCATTGCAACATTGTTCAGTACGATTCTGCAGCATTTACATCTCTCTTGATTTTTTCCCCTCTTGATCAGATGCACCAGATGAGAAAAGCACTACAAACACACACTGAATTCCAGGAAACTGAAGAAGGTTATTTGCATAAGTTGGAAATATCTGATTTGTTTTCAAAACATTCAACCAAGCAAGTTGAACTAACATGCAAAAGAGAGATTGCGTGTTTAAAAGGGAGAGCAAGTGAAGAAGCAGGAACATATCAACTATCGTCGGACAAAACTTCTTACCCCGACATTCCTCCCCGATTCACCATATGGCCTGGTCCTGAGTGACCAGACATGCCTCTCTCACCACCTACAAAATAAGAAAATGTTTTCAAATACTTTTCACATAATTTTGAGACTGCCAGGGATTTCATGGTATACATGTGGGGGAAAAATGGAAAAAGGGACCTGGTAACATTAAGGAATCTCCAAACTGACAAAATTTCACAATGAATTGGCCCCATACCTTGCCACCTCTCATGATCTCGGCCCATCATTCCTCCATCCACGCTGCCCTGCCAAGAACGATCCTGATGATCCTCTATCCTTTGAGTATGATCTCCCCACTCACGGCCACCCCTTTACCAATAAATAAATAAATAGATGACAAAATTACTTAGATGATATTTTTTGCTATTATGTTACCAACTTCTCCTTATAGCATTTAATGACAAAATTCCTTTAACTGAAAATCAGATAGGATTGTAAGAATTTCAGATGCTTTGTCACTCAGATATTTCATCTCCGCAGGGCCTCAGTTTCTTTCCTTTATTTGAGAAGAAGGACTAGATAAAGAAAATATAGTTCTCGTTTTCACTTCTGATTTAATAAAGATCAACTATTGCTCTAATATTACTTTCCAAACTATAATGTCAAAATTAGATACAAACTAAAATCCTAAACCAATTTAAAAAGTTCACACCCATCTGTCATTAAATAAATACACTGACATAAAAGATACCTTAAGTTTTATAACAGTTCATGTATGTCAGCATACCCATATGGTAAAGGAATATATGTGAGATAGCCTAATTGGCTTGATTTTCAAGTCATAAATAATCTTGCAACTACATGTGATTACATCAAATATCCTCAGCCTATAGTCATAATAAGTCATCAACATTTTAAAAAATATTCTTGTGAGCAAAATCTCATCTTTAATTTTTTTGATGATTTTCCAGGCAAAACTGATTACATCAGAATTAACAGAATTTACTTATCTCCAATATCAGACTGATAAAAGTTCCCATAGATTCTGCTACTTAATAATTAAAACCAATGCACTAGAATAAAAACTGTTATTAGGAACCCAAGTCTCCAACCTCAATAAAAAGATTTCAATCCAGAAGAGATTTCAGAGTTACTTCAGTCATGCCTAGATTTAATTACTTCTCTTTTCAAAGTCAAGTCAAATCAAATAAAGAAGCATTTATTTATTGCCTACTAGGTGCCTGACACTCTGCTAGATGCTAAATAAAAAGAAAAATGGAAAACAATCCCTACTTTCATGGCGCCCAAAGTCTAATGGGAAAAACAACATAAAAATAATTGTACCAACTTTACCCACTTAACATACATACATGACAGATATAAGCAGCAGAGAAATGGCACTAAAACTAAGCACTGGGAAATGAGAAGGATGAGAGTTCCAGGCATGAAGGACAAACCACTGACAATACTCAGGTAATGAACTGTCTTATGCAGATAAGATATCTTGTGCAAGCAAAGCAGGGAGGCAAGGGTTACCACAAACCACATTGTGGGAACTGAAGCGTAAGAAGACTGGAAAGCTAAAAGGAGGCCAGGTTATATACAGTTTGTAAGTTTGGGTGACTAGGATGATGGCAATCTTGACTGTAATAATCAAGTTAGGAAGTCGGGAGAGAGGAAAAAGAAGATGAGTTCAGTTTAGAACATGCTGAGTTTAAGATGTCTAGGAGACCTCCAATTTGAGATATCTAAGAAGCGGCTGGAGATGTGGGACTAGTGGTCGGAGGAAAGTTTAGAGATGAATGGCTGAATAAGCTGAGAATCATCTCCATATAGACAAATAAATCTATGGGAGCTAAGCAAAATCTATCGAGGGAGAAGAGCCTTTATAGGCAGAGCCTTGGAAAAGATCCACCATTAGCAGGCAAGAACTAGAAGAAGATACAGAAAAGGAGACTGAGGTCAGAGAGATAGTAGAAGATCCGGGTGAGACTAGGACCACAAAAAATCTAGAAAAGAATTAAGGAGAATGACAGTATCAAAGACTGCAAAGAGATCAAGAATGTTGAAAACTGAGAAAAGGCCATGGGTTTCTGAAATTACACTTTGGTAACTTTAGATAGCATAGTTTTAGTTGAATGATGAGGCTGGAAGCTCAAATACAGAGTTAAGAAGAAAGTGAAAGAAAAAGAAGATGCAAACTATAGACCACTTTTTTCCAAAGGGGTATAGTCATAAAAGGGAGGGAAGATATAAGGCTATATTCCTGATTGCCTTCGTCCAAACTCTGTATTATAATCTCATTACTTTCATGTTTGCTCTCCCATTAGAATGTGAGCTTCTTGAAGACTTGAACTATTTTTTGTCTTTCTCTGAATCCTGGTACCTGGCATACAATAAGCAATTACAGATAGTTCTTGCTTTGAGTAAATTCACACTATGCAAATTAGACTTTATATAAAGAATTGTACTATGGGAAAAGTATAGGGAGGAGCCATAAGAATGGGAGAGATGTACCATTTCAAGGGCTTCTACTTCTTGAGTGGAATTTAAAAAGAAGATTGCTTAAAGGGAAAAACAAAAACAAAAAAAAAAGTGTGCCTACACTTGACTCCCAATTTTCATGGTTTTAACAAAAATAAAATGTTCAAGGAACTGAATAACAAGATAATAAAATTAGCAAAAGAACTGGACCTAAAGGTGGATGAGAATGACATGGATAAGTTGAATCTCACAGAGAAGAACTGCTGAGTGAGACTCTAAGCTGATAGCTATAAAGGTTGCAAAAGAAGAAATGGAGGCCTTAGAACATGCAGTTGAACCAAAAAAATTCACAATGAAACAGTGACAGAAACATTTCATCATCTGATTTAAAAAAAAGTCACTATTCAAACATTTCTTGTTAAGTTCATAATAAAAGTTGTGAAGCCAATCACTAGAGATAAAGGCTAGTTGCAGTGGATAAGGAAAAAGCACTATGTTGCACACCAATGTATTATAAAGTATTGTGCATTCTTTATTATTATCATTATCTCTTCATCTAATAATTCAATTTATTATCATAGTACAATATTTAATATATCTGAATTCTAATACATTTTATGACTTAAAGGTATTATTTTGGGTATGCCTTTGTTATATATGCTAAAAGTGAATAGGTGGGTAGGGGCAAATTGCTTTATGTAGAGCTCCATGGAACAATCTATTTATGTGAGCGCTCTCTGCACTTAATAAATAAATGTTTAACTGACTTGCTGAAGATTACACAATTACTAAATGAAAGCAAAATCTAAGTCTGGAGACTCAAAATATGCAGTTCTTTCCATTGCAACAGGGTTAAAAAATGGGGTAAGGGAGGAAAAAAAACTCTGTTGCTGGTTGAAAGATCTTAAAACAGTAGAAAAGAAATTAAACACTAGATTATACAAATGAAGTGTGATGAACAACAACATTGGAGTGTTGGAAAGGGAATTAGACAGTAAGTCAGAAGACCTGGGTTCAAATCTCTGCTAGCCAGACCCTTGACAAATCCCTCACTATCTATGAAACTCAATTTCCTAATTAGCAAAATAAATACAATATTTGCACTACCTACTTCACAGGTTTGTTGTAAAGTAAACATTTTATAAAGAATAAAGTGCCAAAGAAATGAAAGCTATAACTTTCAATATCATCAAAAAATGTTTGAAATTATGTTCAATACATTCAATTTAAGTTGGGAGATAATATAGTTTTAAAAAAAGATTTCCATTAAAAATACGTTAAAATAAACTGGCACTGATACATTGTTGGTGGAACTGTGAATGGATCCAACCATTCTGGAAAGCAGTTTGGAACTATGCTCACAAGGCTTATCAAGCCATGCATAACCTTAAACCAGCAGTGTTCCTACTGGGTTTATATCCCAAAAAGATCTTAAAGGAAGGAAAGGGATTCACATAAGCAAAAATATTTGTGGCAACTTTTTTCATAGTGGCAAGAAACTGAAAATTGAGTGGATGCCCATCAATTGGAGAATGGCTGAATAAATTGTTTTATATGAATGTTACGGAATATTACTGTTCTGTAAGAAACGACCAGCAGGATGATTTCAGAGAGGTTTAGAGAGGCCTATGTGAACATCATGATGCTAAGTGAAATGAGCAGAACCAGGAGATCATTATATACGGCAACAAGACTATATGACGATCAATTCTGATGGACGTGGCTCTCCAACAATGAGAGGATTCAAACCAGTTCCCCTTGTTCAGTGATGACGAGAGCCATCTACACCTAGAAAGAGAACCATGGGAACTGAGTGTGGATCACAACATAGCATTCTCACTCTGTTGTTATTTGCTTGCATTTTGTTTTCTTTCTGTTTTTCTTTTCCTTCCTTCTTGATCTTGCTTTTCTTGTGCAACAAGAAAACCATAAATATGTATACATATATTGGATTTAACATGTATTTCAACATATTTAACATGTATTAAGACTACCTGCCAGCTAGGGGAAGGGGTGGGGTGAAGGAGGGGAAATTTTGGAACAAAAGGTTTTGCAAGGGTCAATGTTGGAAAAATTACCCATGCATATGATTTATAAATAAATAAATTTTTTAAAAAAACCGATTCTTGTCTGGAATGCTATAATATATGATCCTAGACACCTTTATCTTTCCTTTGAAGACAGGAATTCTGTGGTAAATGGCCCTGAAAATATTAGTTTAAAAAAAAAAAGCCAGAATTTGCTTAAACTCAGATTTCTAAATCAAAACCAAGTTGACTTGGCTGGTCCCTAATGAATAATATTCTCCTAGGCAAAATTGTGACACCAAACTGAAATGTTAGGAAGCCTAAGATGGCCAATAGTATGAAGTCTTAACAATATATCAAGCACATAATTTTTCTTCTAACATTACTAACCTGGGTGGTGGAGGAGGCATCCCCCTTCCCTCACTCATTCTCTTGTCAGAACCATAACTGCCCCAGCCATCTCGTGAGTCCCGCCCATGGCGCTCTGGTCCTCCGTGGCGATCATCTGCATAGTGCTATAACACAATAATGCTGCCTTATTCACTAGATGATTGCTAACAGTCACTGATGCAGAACAAAACACCCATCCTTCTAATTCATATTTATGTCACATTTTTAACTTTGCAAAATCTCTCTTTCCTGATAACAATCCTACATACAAGATGAGGAAATTGCCAGTCAAAATGGTGAACAAACTTGCCTGAGGTCATGCCATCTACTGAAAATATTAGGGCTAAAATTCGAACATTAATCTAAGTTTTCTAGTAGAAGAACAATGCCTCACCAACTCTTTTATTTTAATAGTTCCATGTCAAGATAAAAAAAAAGCCACGTCACTTTGTTACTACTGCACATCTGACATCAGCTTGAACACTATTTTACACATAGCTAGGATTCAAGGAATATGAATGGATTCTGTGTACTATTCAAAGTTAAAATTATATAAAATATAACAATTAGTTCCAATTTTATGGAAATATGCAGAATGAATTCAATATTAAAAACCATTTCACTAGATTTGTTATTCATACTAATACAAGACCTAGCTACAGTCTCTTACTATGTTTGAGGACTCCCCATTTGTTTGTTTTTTCCCTTTCAAAATGACACCTACATTTAATTTAGAGAAAAGTAAGATGTTCTTTACTTCTCCCTCCCACTTCTTTCTTGAACATGAGTCCATAACTACAAGGATGTCACACTACTCCTAAAATATACCTTCTGACCTTTCAGCTAAGTAATGCATTTGGATGCTGGGACTGGATTACAATTTGACCACAGATACTTAACTAACTTGGTAACCCTAGGCAAAACGCTTAATATCTCAGCCTCATCTGTAAAATGGGAATAATAATAGCATCAATTCCCCAGGATTGTTATTAGGATCAAATGAGACATTATCTGTAAAGTACTTAGTGTGATGAGGCACATAGTAAGCATGTAAAAGACAACATTGGATTTCCTTTCTTCTCAACTAACTGGCAAAACTTCATATTTTTGTTCTGCTGAATATGCCTACTTAATAATATTATATTAATATACTCTACCCTTAGAGAATCAAGAAGCAGGTGACTTATAATGAAATGACATTTGCATAAAGAACATAATTCTCAAACTTATTTGAATGAGGTAGTACCTTTTCACCTTTCAATGGAAAAAAGTTAACAAATCGAAAGGGACAAAAAATATATTTGGACTTTGACATACCCTGTGATCAGCATAAAGAATTCTGATTAAAATAACCACTACTATAAGACTACCACCATCTTCTTGGGGAAAAAAAAAAACCAAACAAACATTCTGATAAAAATTGTTGTGGAAATGACAACTATTAATATCATGATTATGAATCATGGTCCTGGAAAATATTCAAGACAAATTAAAAAATGAACCAAATATCTTACATGCCTTCCTAAATCTTTTGATTTGATAATGACTAACTTATTAAAGGAATAAAACATGGTCTTATTTGTCAAGCCAGTCTACTCTGGCCATCTTTTTGCACTCTAGTCTGTCACCTGATCTCCAGAGACTATGCTTCACTCACCCACCTTTGGCCCATCACTGTTCAAACTGTTTGGTATATGAGGGAACTCACATAGACCACACTATCTGCTGAGTCAGTGCAGTAAAGCAGAAGTGTCAAACATGTGGTTCACAGGCCTGCAGTACTCCTGACTGCAGCCTGAAGCAGATTAAAATGTAATTGGGAAATAATGAACAAAATGAATAAAAATATAGTAAGACATAACTAACATTACATTTTTAGACAAAATTAGCATGCAGTCCACAGAGATCCTTATCTATAAATCAATAATTCTTAGTTCTATTTTGGTTGGATACTACTGCAATAGAACACTGAAATTGGAATCAAAAAAATCTGGATTCAAAATCCCACCTGACACTTCCTAGCAGTATGACTTAAGATATATTATTTAACCTCTCTGAGATTTGGTTTTTTCATTTGTAAAACAAGGCACTAGACTTAGTGACTTCTAAAATACACATTCAGTTCTAAATTTAAGTTCTACAGAACTTCCTAATAAAATAAATACTTGGCCCTTATTATATACTATCACATTACTATTAACTTTCTCATAAGCATTCTTTTTTCAGAGTACTGAACATCTTCCATACAGACATTGCAACATCTGTTTTTAGTATCTGCTTCCTAAAGCACCCTGCTTTAGTATCTAAAATGACTAGTGGCAGGCACGTGTACACAAGAACTTAGTTTGAAAAAATATCAGATTCTTATCAGTTATTTTGGTTCTCTATAGTTAATTAAAAAAGAAAAATAACATACTTTTAATGATTTGCTAAGTTTCTCCCCATCTCTGTCCTCCTCCATTCAACGAGGAGTATAGTACAGTATTAGTATCCCTAATTCTATATTTAATCCCCAAAGGAATAAAGAGGCCTAACCAAGATCACAGAGCTAATGAATGCCAGAGTCTGGCCTCAAACCCAGGTCTTGTCATTTCAAGTCAAGGAGTCTGCTGCCATACCCACGCTGTCACTCATTCTGCCAGACTAATAATCAGGAGAAACTCATGTCTAAAAGTTACTTAAACTACCAAGAAAAGTGAATGTGTTAGGAGATCTCAAGATTTAACTCACCTGCCCATCTCTTTCTCCCATCACTGACCTTGAACCTTCCCTCCTGGGAAACAAAAGCAATTATTAAAATACCAATAGGTAAATCTATTTTTCTCAAGAAGTCTAAATCAAATTTCTGAAGTGTAATCTAACACTATTTCCACTAGGTACAGATTTCATCCCTAACCAATTTTGCAGGGAGAAAAATGAGATGCCTCTAATGATTAGATAGCCTTACAAAAATCTTCCACAACCACCTCTATCTACTCAAATCTCTGACATGAAACCTCACAACACTGAAATAGAACTTTGATCATTTATGAAGTGGTCAGAAGGAACACAAAAATAGAACAGATGAATACAAAATCCATAGATGTGCCAAAACTTCTGGTTGTTAACTAGTTGAAAGTCCAACTTTCTTATACCAAATATTTTCCCAGAGCTAACAATAATCAATAATGAAATTAACTACTTTGTAATTCACCTTTCATTGCTTTTCCTTTCTTCCCTCTGGTAGAAGAACTAATAAATACTAAAATGGCCAAAAGACAGGCAGCTCAAAGTAGAGCCATAATTCACAAAATGAAAAATTTGGAACTAATTCTACAAAGCAGGCACACTCCCTATTTAAAATAAGGACTGATTCATATGGCCAGTCCCCAAAAATTTAGATCCTAATGGGAAATGAAATATATACTGCTCTTTGTATTTTATTCTCTTTGCTAGATCTGTGAAGGAATCCTGAGTGTATCAGTGGAAGACAAGTATTTGATGTTTTAAATTAAAATGTGGAAGTCTAAAAAAACATGAGTAGTTGTGGAAGAATGAAATGGCGTGGGTAAGTGTGGGTGACTTAAATACAAATTTTAATAGACCTAATCTGGAAACTGAGACAAATTGATTAATTTAATGGACCCAGAAGGAAATAGCAAAATGTCAGCCCAAGAACTTGGTTTGTATAAAAACAGCACTGAATTATGAGTCATAAGACCTAGATTCTGGCAATAATTAGCTGCCTGTGGTCAAGGAAAGAACAACCTTTGGTGGCCTAAGCTTTTGCAAAATGAGATTTCTTCTTTCTAGCTCTGAAACTATGGTACTGCAGATACTGAAACTATGGTTCTCAGAAACTTCTAACATTATCCAAATTTGTTCACCCTATCTAAGGAGGGATTACAAGTTCAGCTGGTCAAAAGTTCATGGTTAATATGTTCCAAAAGACTATGCTCAAAAAGTTATCAAACCGTGCATACCCTTTGATCCAGCAGTATTACTACTAGGCTTATATCTCAAAGAGATATAAAAGTAGGGAAAGGGACCCGTATGTGCAAAAATGTTTGTGGCAGCCCTTTTTGTAGTGGCTAGAAATTGGAAATTGAATGGATGCCCATCAATTGGAGAATGCCTGAGCAAATTATGGTGTATGAATGTTATAGAATATTATTGTTCTGTAAGAAATGACCAGCAGGATGAATACAGAGAGGCTTGGAGAGACTTACATGAACTGATACTAAGTGAAATGAGCAGAACCAGGAGATTATACACTTCAACAATACTACTATATGAGGATCAATTCTGATGGAAGTGGCTATCTTAAGCAATAAGAGGATCCAATTCAGTTCCAATTGATCAGTGACGAACAGAACCAACTACACCCAGCCAAAGAACACTGGGCAACGAGTGTGGACTGCTTGCATTTTTGTTTTTTCTTCCCAGGTTATTTTTACCTTTCTAAATCAGATTTTTCTTATTAAACATGTGTACATATTTAATATGTAAATATATAAATATGTACATATATATTGTATTTAAGATATATTTTAACATGTTTAAAATGTATGAGACTGCCTGTCATCTAAGAGAGGAGGCAGGGGAGGGAAGGAAGGGAAAAATTGGAATAGAAGGGATTGCAAGAGTCAGTGTTGAAAAATTACCCATGCATATGTTCTGTCAATAAAAAGCTATAACAATAAAAAAATTTTAAAAAGAAGAAAAATACAGAGACAAATAATAATAATAATATGTTCCAAAAGTATAGCACAATTACAAAAACAATTTCACAACTGTATCTATGTCCTATTTAAAAAAATGAAATGCTTAAATGTATGAACATAAAGGGAATGAGAAGAGCTAACCTGTCTATTGAATGGTCCTGGTATCGGCTTCGGTCCCTGTGGTCAAAATCATGAAAACGATCTTGTCGGCTAAACTCAGATCGGTATCTGTCATCCAGAGCAGCTCGTTTTCCTTCTGGCCAATATGAATCTTCTCTTCTGTTTGTGTAGCCCCACCAAAAAAAAAAAATTAATTTATGAAAAGGATAAAAGAAAAAGAAGGAAGAAAAAGCATTCTCTCTAGACCAAGTCTCATTTAAAATGTCCCACAGGGCTAATCTCTGTACATTCAATCATTATCATTTTGATCTGATAAATTAAAATCCCCCAAATTGCCAAGATGCATACTGGCATTCTAATTTGACAATCTCGAGAAAAAGACTGCTGTGAGCTAATTGTATCAAGGCACTTAATACCTTGATTCCTGCATGGTTCGAACAAGAGAAATGAAACATTTGATTCTCTTGGAATGATAAAAGTGTGACTTTTTACCCTGAATATCTACCTACCCCAAACTGAGCTGCCTCCCAAGTTTCCTATAAAGCTATGGGAATTCAAACTGGTAATACACTTTAGGATACTATCCAATTATCTTTTGCTGAATTTTACAAAAAAATTAAGACTCATAGCTAGTAAGGTAATAATTACCAATTTAGTGTCAACGAAACACTGAAGAACAATAAATTTACTTTTAAATCCATGAACAAGTTTCATTAATACTCTTTATTCATCCCTTCTTCAGCTGTACTAGGTATGTACTAGACTAAGGCTACCAAAGCGATTTAGGCAAAATCAAAATTTAAGGCTTTTTCAGACAAATAATGGAATTGGGAAACTTCCTGATATGAGAAATGAAACTATTCTTCAAGTAGGGATTAAGGTTTACTAAGGTAATTCTCAGTTTACTAAGGTAATTCTCAGCTCTGAGAGTTTGGTTTTAAAAGGACCTGTTAAGACCCTTTTCAGAAAGTATCAATTGTCAAGAACACTTACAGAGAGCCCAACCTAAGAGAAATGAATCACTAGAGAATTTTATGGCATTAAAAAATTTAAAAATTCTATGAGTTATTGATGTGTTCTAAACAATGTATCAAGATGGCAACTAACATATTTTTATTACTATATCTCAATCAACTTTCAATTGTACATGCTAAATGAAAAATGAAAATAATTTAACACTATTTCTTCCACCTTTCAAATGGACTCCTACTAATTAATATGCTGAGCAAGGTATCAAAACTTTCTTCAAGGTACAACTCAATAGCTTCCATGAAACCTGGCCTGACAGTCAAGAAAAGATCAAAATTGGCTGGGCTCCTCCCACTCCTCCCTTCTATCAATTATTTGTGTTTGTTTTTCCTCTAAGTCATAAATTCATAGAGGGCAAGGTTAAAAAAATTAAATAGCACACTAAGATGTTTCTCATCTAATTGTAGAACAAAAGATCACAGGAAATGCAGCACACCATCTGATAGTATGGAAGACAACTTTAAAAGGAGTCCAAATATTCATAGTCATTGTTCTATCCTAAGCACCTTACAGAGAGCAAACTTAAAAAAAAAATACAAATAGCAAGAATAATCCTCAAAACTTTTTCCAATTTCTTCTGACTCTCTTTACTTATTCCTCCTGTACCTCTTCAGGTGCTAGGTATAGCTGAACCAGAAAGCCAGAAGACAGGGACTTGAATGATGCACAAGTTAGAATATGGGGCATAATTAATCATCCATTAACAACATCAGTCGTCTTTACCTTGAATCTACATCATAAGGTCTTCTCAGAGCAGGCCTTCGCTCCTGTTCATAGCGTAACTGCTCCTGCTGGCGCCGAAGCTCCTCTCTCTCCCTATGGATCCGTTCCTGTTCTTTTCTCCTTTCTTGTTCTACACGAATTCTCTCCCTTTCTAATCTCTCCCTCTCCATTCGCTCTCGCTCAAGACGCTGCCTCTGACATTCAAGTCGCACACGTTCCCGCTGCAGCCTGGCTTTCTCTTTCCGTTCTCGAAAGGCATCAATGCGCTGCTCCCGCTCCCGCTGCTCTCTTTCTCTAGTTAAACATAGATATTCCTAAATGGGAACTCTCCTCACTAAGCTGACAATTTTAGAAAGAACAATTCTTTCAACAAGGGATAACCTAACTACTGAACTGTTAATTAACATGCAAAGTAAACACTGGTTCTCCAAAATGTAAAGATGTAAAATGTGTTGGTTGTCTTTTTTTTTTAACAATTGACTGCTTGTGTTCAAAGGTAGCATTATCTTCACACCATTTGCCCAATAATAAACCATAATTTGTGTGGAAAAAAATAGGGAAAAAAATTTTAAAGTTCTTCACTACAATACTAAAAAAATTTCTAAGTCAAAAGAGATGATGCTTTTGGAAAAAGAAGCTTGTAGAAATGGAACAGGTATTGGATTTAGTCAGAAAAGCTGCCAAGTGTCACATGAGCCTCAATTTCCTAGGTTGTAAAGAAAATCAGTAAAATCATGAGTGTAGAAAACACTTAAGACTATAAATGTAATGAAATCATCATATTGATTAGCGAAATCTATATACAAAGAGTGGAAATGTTCATTACTAAGTACATGAATTTTTCTATGAGGGATCATCTTTTACAGAGTCCTTTAAGTCTAAGGAATATCCCTAAAAATGAAAACCACCACAAATTATGGTTATTACAGTTTTTTTCTCAAACAAATTCTATGATAGTTATTGTGTCATGTTATGTGTAATTAAGCATCACACCCATTTTGCCAATGAGGCAATCAAGACTAAGAAAAGTAAAACTATTTTTTCAAAGTTATAGTACATAATTAGAACTATGATATGAATCTAAGTCTCCAATATTTTCTCTACCATAAAATGCCACCTCCTCTTTTAAACCAAGGCCAAAGGGAATAGAAATTAGTAACTTTCATATAGTTAATAGACTTATAAGATATGTTTTAAAGAGACAATCTGTTATCAGTATAAACCATTCCTAATTGTTAGGTATGCTAAAGTCCTTTTTTACATTAAGTGATGATTAAAAATATAACCCGACATAGGAATGCCTAGATCCTGAGGCAGCATGATAATCAAAAGGTATAAAAATTTTTGCCCCACTCTTAAACCTAGGGTCTTTTAATGAAGCATGAGAAATTTTTAGTAGTAAACATTTATTGCAGCATAATAATTATCTGCTGCTGCTATTCAATGTTGGCATTTTTTTAAAAGACACTAATTTATTTCCTTCTTATAGTACATTGAAACAATTACTATTCAAATTACGAATTTTTATTTGAGAACAGCTTTCAGATCAGTAATTAGATCCTATCAAAATTAGGGACATCAAATAGTAAGTTCCAGTACAGGGACTATGCCTTTTATTGTATTTCTTTTTATTGTATTTCTAATACTTAGCAAAATGTATGGAACATAATTCTTAGTAAATGCTTGTTGACTTGGTTGACTGAAGGACTATTTCATCAAAGGAATAACCACTTGAAGTTATGTGGACTAAGTTTCAACTTCTTCATAAAACTCCTCTGCTCAGCTTACTTATATTACTCTACTTTCTGTCAGAGGAAATTTAAAGATTAAAAATCTGATATTAAGCAGAATAGATTGCTTTGAGAGACAGTCTCCAACTTTTCTATGATTTTGTAAAGTATTCAATACTCAAAGTGTCTCTCAAAGTGAGAGACAGTTACTGAAGAGAGTAAAAACTGATTTCCACTTGTTAAGTTTGCTGTAAGCAGGATTGTTGTTTAAGTACCTGTTGGAACAGAGAGCCTTTAAGAGTAGGTGACCGGGTTTGTTGGTGCAAAAACAAAGTATTAAGTGTCCAATTTGAAATGAAACCAAAGTCTCTCTCCAAATACTGATGGGGGAAAAAAATAAACAAACAATAATTTACTCCAGGGGAAAAAAAAGTCCAATTTATTTGGGGTTTTTACTCACCTACGCCTTTCAGTTTCTCTGATTTCTCGTTCCCGCTGCCTTTGTCGTTCCCGCTCCCGCTGTTCTTTGATTTTATCAAATGATAAAATGTCTCTCTTTTCTTTGCTTTCTGATTTTCGATCTTGACTTTTGGAGCTCTGTTTACCAAAGTTTTTTTTTTTTTTTTAGTTAATCTCAAAAGTGCAATTATATCAAATATTCAATGAAAATAAAATACCCATATTCGAATCATACTAAGATCATTTGTCCCATTTAATTCTTATAAAGTATCATAATCCCTGAATAACATAGAGGTTTAAAGATGTGCACATAAAGACAATATAAAACTAAACAGTTTAATTGCAGCTGCCTACTGGGAAATCCAGCATACTAATCAAGTAAAGTTTCAGGTAATGCCTTTCACTTACATAGAATTATATACAAAGAAAATCAGGTTTTCAAAATTCAAAACTAAAAAACAAAAACAAATTCAGAAATAGGAGAAAACTCAAATGTAATCAATCTTTTCCTCCACTAACATGTTTTGGGACAAAATACTTTTATAATTCAATAGAAAACTAGTTTTCAAGAAAGCAATCACCTAGTTACAAGGGATATGTATAGGTAAAATAATTACTATGATTTGGGGGAAGAGATAGTTAAACTTAACTCTAAAATTAAATGAATTTTTCATTTTCCTATCAGTCATTTTGACTAAACAAAAAAGTCTTAAGAAATTTAACACAGCTTTATGCCAATGGCCATTCTAATGAGGTAGGGTCAACAACTTCCACAAATCCTGCTGTTCCTGACATCTGAAAATTTAAAGCTTATCAATTTTATATGAGAATTAGTTGGGAAAAGTACAGTTCTCCTGACTAATAGAAGTTCCAGATACAATGTGTAAAAATGCTTGTTTAAAAAAAAAAAAAAGTCATAGCTACCTTTATAGAAAAAAATTAAACAGCACACTAAGATGTTTCTCATCTAATTGTAGAACAAAAGATCACAGGAAATGCAGCACACCATCTGATAGTATGGAAGACAACTTTAAAAGGAGTTCTAGTTTACTTTCTGGTTAATTTAATATGGTTTTATTAAATTAACCAAAAAAAACTTAAAACTGCTATTAAATTAGCCATTGAGTAAAACTTACCTTTTAACTTGGAAAGTCTGTGCCTTTCCCCTGCAATGGTGAGCTGTATTTCCTGTGTCAATTTACTTCACAGAAGGAGGTGTGGTCTGATGAAGTATGAGCAAAATGGGGGCAGATATTTTGAAAACATGTTTTAGATCTTAATTTTGTGTACGTACATATAATTTCAGTTAAAGAAAAGGATGTACTGGAAGGTTCTATACTTGCTGGATGATTCATAAACAGACTGTGAAGTGTAATTGGAATACTGAATTAAGAATATGAAAGTTTATCAGTTAAGAAGGAATCTTCATGATGCTCTAGCACTTCAGGGTTACCAATGATTTAAATTTTCCTAACCAAGAATTATTCTAAGACAATTGTGTTGCCTTATAACCTCCCCCTAGGCCTTCACCAAAAGTCTCATTTTTATTCTCTCCCCTCTCCCTCAGAAAGATAAAATTTGGATTTTTTTTTTTTTTAGATTAAAAGTTTTAAAGATCTATTTTGTCAACCCATTAACCCATAAAGGCACATTACACTATACATAAAACCAAACACACACCTCTACTGTCTTATTTCTCCAAAATATAAAATGTAAAAGTGCCTTAGGGCTTTCTTCATTTACAAGATCAAATAATAATTTTATAATGTAAATCCAAAGTATTTTTAAATGCCCCCAAAGAGAAACTGGATTCAGACATGATACTTACCCGCTCTTTAGATCTGGTTGTGGTTTTCACACTAATGACAGGTTCCCCCTTTGACTTGTCCATTACAACTGTTCGTTCTGTCCCTCTGCTTCCTTCAGATAATAACATGACAAGATCACATAAGTTATGTTGTGTTCCAACTTTTCTATGATTTTGTAAAGTATTCAATCCTCAAAATTTTGCTTAAAATTTGACATTCTATCATTAAAAATAATATTGTCATTTGAAATTGTTTTCACTCAACATTTACTATTTCTTATATCCATTATAGAAATGTTAAGATTGGCACACTTCCATTTTTGAGTCTCAAAAATATTTAAAAACTTAAAACTTTTCTGGCAAAAAAATCTGTCCCTTTGTATAGATATGATATACAAATATATATCCTGTGGATTTCTAATACTCCTCACAATGTCGCAGTAGAATCTAGGAAAACAAAGTGATTTTTATTCCTCACACACATTTTATGAGTGCTGCAAAATCTTAGCCTATATTCCCTAAATCAACGCACTGCTGTTCACCTGCACAGACTGACAAAGTGAAACAGATATGGCTCATTTCCCCTACATTTATCTTGGGATGTTAAATGTTTCATAATCTATTTTCTTTCTAAAGCAAAGCCATCTAATCCTATCTTCCAGAAGTTACTTACTTTATTAAATTTACAACACTAGCCAGCCATCTTTAAGACAACTTGTTTGACATCAGATTGCAATTTAGATAAATTATCATAACCATTTAGAATCCAGCATATAACAATGTGCAAAAAATAAATACTTCTAAAGATGGATTGGGTTCAATATACAGTATTGAATTTACACACACATATACACACACAGAAAGAAGATATATATACGCTCATCAAGTATCAGGAGGAACCTTTAATTGCTATTGGCCTGATTCTGGCCCTTACCACGCCCACTTTTGGTTTTCATGGGAAAGAGAGGCACATATGTGACAGCAAAAAAAGCTCAGTACACACCCTATGTAATAGTATATTTAATCTAAATGCTTACAATCATATAAAATTGACAAAAATCAAGTTTATTATTACTAACATAAATGCCCTAGAACTGCACAATTCTCTGATGATCTAAAAATCTCTTTAAAAACAGAGCAAGAATTCAGGAGTCAAAGTTTACCTACAAACATGAGTAATTCTTAATGTTTTCAGACTTCTGGCAATTTGTTAAAAATTTAAAAAGATAATGTCAGAGTATAGGAGAAGAGATACATGAAAACACAATGATTAGCAGTTACAAAACTACAGATTTACTTTTTTTAAAAGTCTGACTCTTTTTAAAAAAGAAATAGAAAAAACCCAAAGTAGCTGTTTCATTTTAACTTAGAAGGGAAACAAACAAATGCACTTTACCCTTATTTACTGTGTGCTAATTCATTTGGTGTTTCTTTGTTAAATGGAAAGGGCTTTATGTAAAGATTTATTCTATCTGTATAATTTTGTGAATCCTCATCTAAACCTTCAATTTTTTTATTATTATTTAATTTTATTATTTAAATTAAAGTCAATTTCATCACTGAAGGAGAACTGCTTTCCTGAATTTTCATTTGGAACTTTTTAAAATTTTCTAAAAATAACAAAGACTCAGCAATCAAATGCTGAAATATATTCTTAGGATATACCACTAAGTTTCTTTTAATTAACCCCAAGACATGGTTTACCTGATTTGGTGGCTCTAGAACGATCTGTTGAACCAGATTTCAGTTCATCATGGTCTTTTTCATCTTTCCTATCTTCAGACCTTTTATCATCTCTTTTCTCACTCTTAATCACAGTTCTAATTTAAAAAAAAAAAAAAAAAAGAGCAAGAAGACTCAAGTACCTGAAAAATAAGCACTACATTTTTCAAGAATGGAATTCTCATTAAAATGGATCTTAACACATCACTCTTCCCTCCTCCTAAACTCCAACGTTTCCTATCATATTTGGGATCAAATATAAAATCCTTTGTCATTTAAAGCCCTTCCTAACCTGCTCCCACTATTTCAGTCTTCACTTAACCCTCCAATGGATTATTCAATCCAATGACATTGGCCTCCTGGCAGTTCCTTGAAGATGATACTCTTATCTCCCAACTCTTAAGTATTTTCCCTATTCCAAACCTAGAATACTCCCCTCTTCCCCCCGCCCCGGCTCCTCCCCCACCCTCCCCTTTGCTTCCCTTACTTCTTTAAATCTCAAGGGGAAAAAAAAGTTAGCTATTATTATTACTGCTCTTATACTTGCCTACTTCCCTAATGAAATCCTTCAAAATTCAGTTCAAATTTCATGTCTTCTACCACGTCTTCCTATGTTTTCCTTAATGACTACCACATTCTCACTGTACCATGTAGTCTGGCATTTATATTTGTTGGTCAGATTTTAGTGGTTTTTGAGGGTTTTTTTCTTTAGCTATTTAATAGATGGTTTCTGAACTAGATGGATCTAAGAAAGATTCTTTGAGAATACTGTTCGGACCATCACCATTAGAAGGAACTTTCCATATCAAATTATTCAAATACCTCTTTTGACCTGGCTCCTATATTCTACCATCTTGATTCTAGTCAATACTCTCTACAAAATCTTATGTGGAAAAAATGCTTATGAAATTATAGGTTTCATTCCCAAGTATAAAAAGCCAATTCAGCTGACAATATTTGTAATTCACTGTTCTACAAGTAGCAATTTGATCAAAATGATGAAAACTTGCAGTTTCATATTTAATGCTCACGGTCTATCAGTAATAAAGCACACATAAGACTATTCTACTCCATAAGATTTCTTGTAAGAGCAAAACTATGAAAACAAAACAACTATAAATGTTTCATGAGTCTAACAAGTATTATTCAAGAGATTCACATTTAGAGTTTAAGTAAAACTAGATACTAGCAAACAAATCATTGTTGCCAGCATGTGGAAAACAGGAAACATCCACTGTGCTTATCTTACAAAGACACTATGGTATATGGAGATACAGGCACTTCCTGTATAATTGTGATGATTTTAGTTAATGATTAAATACTAAAATAATTTAATAATTTCATGACCTTAAAAAAAAACTGTCTTTTCAAGAAAGAGTACAGAGGCAAGTCACAACATAAATACTAACTATACCAAACATGTGAAAGGGAAATGT